>NC_133771.1:147285066-147322011 GCF_003597395.2 Chelonoidis abingdonii
TGCCTTCTAGAAAGATCTTAATTGGCCCCAGGTTCCTTGATTAACCTGGAGCAACTGCCATTTGGTTACCAGGATACTAGGGATTTGTTTAGCCTGGGGCTAACATACCTGTTTCTCAGTACTTTACTGTAGCCATCTGGCCTTGCCCCATCACATTTGTTAGACACTAAATATCATGAACGCTATAAAGACGCTAGATTTATGGCCCACTCAAACACTCTATAGCCCACTAATGCCCACTCTTTGTCCTGTGACTGCCCACTTCACCTTGCATGGTCTCTCACAATATGCATTTAGCTCCTTAAGCTGAACAATCTGTTCTACCTTGTGTTTAGCTGTGACACTCTCTCTGAGACCTTTCACAGATCTGAAGAAGAGCTTGGTGAAGGAGACAAGCTTTCAAGCTTACACAAGCAGAAACTGGTCCCATAAAAGTTATTACCTCACCCTCTTTGTTTCTTCAAAACAAGTATATGGTCTAGTCAGCAAAGTTACATAACAGGCAGAGAAAAGGGATAAAACAACAAAAGTGTATGTACTTTTGGTCTCATCTAAACCTATGTCTCCTTTGCACATTTTGGTAAGCCCAAAGATGCTGCTAGCCCACTGGAGGCCCTAAGCAGGAATATTTTTGCCTCCCCCCCATCCCATGGCAACACATATCAGAAAAGCAAATGGGATTCCCCTTGTGCTGTTTGAGGCCCTAAGCAATTGCTTAGTCTACTTCGGCCTTGCGTCGGCTCTGGGTAAGCCCTATTTAACCCAGCTCGCTCCATCTCTGCGCTGTGGAAAACAGACTGGTGCAGCAGCATTCTGTTAGATTTCCCTTGAGCCCCTGCTGCCTACTTCCTCTCTAGATAGGAGTCCCTTTGATCATAGACATTTGCCTTAGAAAGAAAATAAACCTATTAGCCTGGGAAGCCCAGACAGGTGGGTATTTTCTAATGAATAGCTCTCCCCATTGTTGTCTTAAAGGCCTTGGTATTCTCACTGGAGGTATCTTACCGCCATCACTTTAATTTCCTGCTTCTTCTTCCTAACAGCCTATTTGTTGCATTCAGACAGAATAATATCAAGCAGATAAATTATGGTACATAGATATCCATAAATAATACACACTTCTCTCTCGTTCTCCAAAATAAGGTTTTGGAAGAATGTTTGCTGTGTGTGTTATTTGAGAAATAGTAAGTGATCTTGTAATTAAAGACTATGCCAATGAATATGCACAAGGGGGCAGAGGTGTGGTTCCTCGAGCAATGTGAACTTTTATGTTGCCCGACTTTTGAATGTTTTAATCATGTGACCTTAACTTTCTCTAAATGTAGGGTTTACTTAATGGAATATACAGTGCTATATGTCCAGTACATCTCTTGATGACAAGTATCAATAAGGTTTTGTAAGTAACTGAACAGAGACAATGAATCACCCTGTCAGCCAGCTACATTATAGTGCCTTCAGATCTGCATCATTTTGGTGGAATTATATCTTAACAGAGCTTGTATTCTCTTTTATGTGAGTACATCATATTAGTTCCTGTTTAACAAATCAAGCCACAGCTGTCTAAATACTGCATTTGCAATTGATTGAAGGTGTGATGTATTAATCGTTTCATACAGTGATAATGCTGTTTCATCATGTGATATTGATATCAGCGATAGACTCATTCTGTATTTAGCATAGTCATATATGGAAGGAAGACAAATTAAGAGTTTTTTTTTTTTTGTAAGTCTGCATATTCTTTGTACCCTGAATTTCCTCATGGTTTAGTAGAATACTGTAGTCACTTTTCATCACTACAGCCCTGATCAGGAAAGCATTCCTATTTAGGAAGGGCGTTAAAGCATGTGCTTAATGTTTCAGTGAAGTAAATGGGACGTGAACACGTACCTGAAGTTAACCAGGGGTTCTAGTGCTTTCTCTGTGAGTAGGGCCATTGAAGTAAAAATCAAGCACATGCCTGATAAGTGCCTCAGGATTAAAAGATCTGGGCCCAAATATATTATGTAGATGCCAAATGAAATAAACTTGGTCTCTCCCATGATAGTCTATAGGTGGACATTGTTGACATCACACAGTTGTGGTCTGTGCCTGGTGTGAGACAATGTACATTGCTGTAACAGCATATATTACAGATCGTGACAAAGGAGGGGTATGCGTGCGAGAGAGAAAGAGAGCGCTGAAATGCAAATTTAGTAAGACGACAAGTTCCAGTAGATATCAGTATATTGAGATATAATTTAGGTAAAAACATAATGTGGATGCTTCTGTTTTCTCTGATAAACAATGAATCTATTAGTACTGAAAAACCTAATTTTGTAATTACTTGTATTTTATTGGTAGGATCTTGGATGATGTCTGCTTATGACTACAAAGGTTTCAAAATAATCACACTATATTATAAAATGCAGTGACTCTCAAATGCAGTGCTAGAGCAACTGATAACCTGGTCTGAATTTCAAAGCTATTATATTGTTAGCAGTGTAGTGTTATTTAGTGGTGGTTGCATTTATTTCTTTGTAATATCTGGTTCATTGGGTTTTGGAAAATGCAATGATTACTTTGAAATGGCTAACCCAATCCTTTCTTCACGACAACACAAGCCTTCATTGTGGGTGCAAGAAATAATGAAATATATTAGCAGGAATTACATTCAAGAGGATAAATGTATTCAGTATATATTCAAACATATTTCAAAGAATTTTCTAGAGAAAAGGGGATGAGAAAATCTCACTTCTGGGATTCATGCTGCTGTCAGATCCTATTCTACAAGACACTTCTCCACTTCTGGGAGATCACAGTGGATGTTTGGCTCAGCAAAATGCCACGTCCTGATGTAACTCCACTGAAATCATGGAAGCTCCATTGTCAGAACTGATGTAGGTCCACACCCCAGAGTCTCTATTACCAGATAGAATTTTCTTTTCTGGAATTTGTCTATACTGGTAGAAGGCCAGTGCTTACCTTCTGAGCAAAACTCGCAATGTGATCTTATAAAAGCAGAGAAGCACCCAGAAAAGCTACTTGTTGTAGGAGCTCTAAATCGTACAACCTGATTTATCAGGTGATTGATTTTTTTCTTTTCTTTTCTTTTTTTTTGCTGAAGTACATGATAGTAATTTTATTCAGCGTTTATTTAAAACACAATTTAAAGAATGCAGTTTGATCTTTAAACCCTGAGAGCAAAATGAGAATGCTTGATCATTTTGTCAAATTGCAGCAGCTTGTCAATTATTAATAAACATGGGATAGTGATGTAGATCTTGTCAAAAATATATTTGTATACTGAATGAAGTAATCCTTTCTGAGATCCTTTTCGGCAACTATACCATACATAATGAAGTCCTAGAGCAGAAATCAAAGAAGTGTCACCCTGTATAACTTGGTGTAATGGCACTGAGGGAGTCTGAAAGTATTGTCTCAATTTATCATGTTCAAAGATAGACACCTTACGTTTAAAATGCAGCAAGGGAACCATCAGAAAAGTTCATTCAAATAGCTCCTCTTTCACATTTCTTGTTTTTTTCAATATCTGGGCTTTTAAAAAAATTATCTTGGTTGAGTTGACCCACTAATGTTCCAGTCATGCAGCCTCTTATTCCAACAAAACCCTCATTGACTTCAGTGAGCGTTTTCTTGACTAAGGACTGTAGAATTGTGGCCAAGTTGGAGATTTGTCTCTGCTTTGTCATCATCTCTATATTTTATGCTAATTTATTGTCTAGCTCATGCTTTCCTCTGCTTCACTAATCATTTTCTGTCCTGTGATCTATATTTTATTTTTGGAGTTCTTTTGTAGCAGCATGCCCTACTGTCACGTCCCAAGGGATTAAAAGGGCACTTTCATAATTTTGTCATTTTTCCCCATACTGATGTTTATAATAACCCATTGAAAATGTGAAAATAAAATCAGTTTCTTTGTTGAAAACTACCTCCTCCTTTTGCAGGCACACTGCTCTGTTTTGTTAGTGCTGCTGTGGAGAGCTGGGATGCTAGCATTGTTTGGTTTCTTTGTTTCTCTAATGGAAAAATCTTATAGAATTTGGTAGTGAACTATATCCTTTCTATAGAGTTTTAAACCAATATACAGAATTTAACAGAGAATCATATCCCTGCTATAGAAGTCTATTAGTTTAAAAATTCAGTAGAAAGGCTCTTGTGTTTATTTAATAAGTCTCATAGAATAACTTCTATAAAACTATTGGCTTAACCCTTACATTTGATAGGTGTTTCTGATAAGGCGGATAACTGAAATATGATTATTTTAAAAAAGCTCTTGGGTTGTGTAACTTTTATTACATTCTTTGGAGGAGAATTATATCCTTAACAGATAAATTTGATGTGTCCCTCTCTATCATTCTTATTTGGTTTATGGGGTATTTGAAAAAGTGTGAAAATAAAAGTTTGGAAAAAAATTGCAAGAACGTGATAAAAGACACATGACACAATCTTTAAAATAAACATGTTCCAAATATGTTTACAAATATATGCACAGACTTTGGTCTACACTGTAGATTTAATAGATTTGTGTCTAAAGAAACTAAATAAATCTGAACAGAAAACCTATGATCTCAAGGTCTCTTGGAATAGGGAGCGTGTTCCATCGGCACACTTGTGATACTTCCTCGGGAGGAAATTACACTGTTGCATGTTGTAACAAAATAAACTGTGGAGGGACTGAATGCTTAAAAAAGCATGTGGAACTGATTTTGACACTTTGAATGACTTGAGCTTTAGGATCACCCAAAATGTAAGTGTCCAAAGGAAGCTTGGAGACTGCCTTTATATCTAAATGGTGTGTGAACTTTGTGAAGATGTTTTGTAGAATAATAATTCTGATATAGAGTTATGCACGAATTATGCAGACGGTATGAATGATGTAGAGTTGTTACCCTACAATATTATAGTATCTATAGACATGGCATGTTTTCAAAAATAAAGTATAAATATAATGGTCAATGCTATTTAAACACCAGTACACCAGGACCAAGGAAAGACGTATCAGCTCAGCCATCACACTTTCAATGATGGCATGTAAAGCACAAGAACAAGTGGAAATGCAATGACATAAGTTTTGCTAAAACATTTCATATGATTGAAATATGAGACTAAAATGAAAATGTTGGAACACTAGTGGTTAAAGCTTCTTCTCATACTTCCTCCTTTGGGAGAATTTAGTTTATTCCACCTATGGATGACACTCAGTACTGCAACATGAAGAATGTGTTCTATACTGTGTACTTAAATCAACAACCTCATTGCTCTTGTGTGATCAGAGAAGCTGGAAATTGAATTGGAAACCTCAAGGGCCTCAAAAGTGATAAGTCAGCCAGGGATACTAAGGCTATCACTATCTGCTCCATATACTTAATTAGAAGTTGAGTAGCCGATTATCATTTACTCTACCAGAGTGTCAAAAACCTTCCTTGGAAATGAAACTGTGATCAAGACGAGCATGTGGCAGAGTTTCACGTGCCATAACTAAAGCTTGTTTAATCTGGGGCAACCACTGGAAAGAGTGAGGAGGGGAAAACGCTGCACCTGGCAATCTAACAGAATTCTTGTGTGTGCAATGAAATAATTAGTTCTAAGCTATCATCTTGTGTGGATCTCTGCAAACTGGGCTTCATAAAGGAAAAATGGTTTTAGGGCTATTTTGCTTTTTTAAGTTATTTGCCTTGTCCTTAAAACAATGGCTAGAGCACTAGCCAACAACATCTGTGCTCACTAGGGAACTTGTCCTAAGGGAATTTGAACAGTGTGCTCTAATATCAAGTATTACATGGATAGAAATAAAGCCATGTATCTATGCATTACTCTTAGTTTGGAGAGATTTTCCCCATTATACTGTGCATTATCCTACAAGGTTTTTAAGGTTACTTCAGAGATCTGGTTTAAAGAGCAGCCTTAAAATTCCCGAGTATTTACGAATTGTATGTTACCTACAAGTAACTAGTGAGAGACAGTCCCATTTTTTTTGTTTAAATATGACAATATCACCTAGATAAATTTTCTAAGGTTTAATTGCACTTATCAGTGTTGTGAGGGTAAGAATAAAAATCATTGTAGTTGGTTCCCAAAGAAGGAAGCCTTCCCAAAACCCCAGTAAGCACGTCATTCCAATGTACACACAAAAACTTGTACACAATTCTGGTTGTTAGTTTTGATAACAATATAATTTGCATTTTCACCCACAGCTGTTGACATATTCCAGTGCTTTTACATCAGATAACCTATTTAAATAGGGCTAATAGACAGGTGAGGCGCAGTCAGTAAGAAATCTGTACTTGTTCAGGGTGGAGGGGGAAGAGTTGTGGGAAAAGAGTTCTAAGAAGAACACATTTAATTAAAATCATTAATCAGTGGGATGCAAAAGAGCCGTATTGCCAAAGAATTTTTATTACATTTTAGTGCCTTTTTTATCTATGGTAGATCTCTGTGTGTCAGCATCAGCAGGAGATATACATTTTCCTTTAATAGAGCCTGCCTGTTGCAAAGCTGTTCTGAATACAAGGAAAATGCCTTCCCAGAATCATCCATGGTAAAGCTGGATATTTCTTTGAGTTGGGTTCTAGTTCAGCTTCTAAATTTGAAACTGCCATTGACATTAATGGGAACAGGATTGGGCACTTGCGCCAGTGCAGAGAAGAAGAGATGTTCTTTATTCTGACTGCTGCTGTACAGATGGATGAAAATCCTGTAGCACTGATCTTGAAAACAGAGACTGGATGTTTCCATTGGTTTGGACAGCATAAGAAATAATGTCCCTTATTCTCTTTCTTTCGTATATTCTCAAGGATCAGTCCTGCAACCTTTAACTCATATGAATAATCACATGAATACTATTCAGGCGAATATGGGTTGCAGGCTCAAGTCTTCACTTTTTTTTTTTTTTTTGAGATCCAGAACCACAGAGCTTGCCTGTGTTTGATAGTCCACTGCAGTCTATTCAAAATGAGCCATCACATGTTTCCAGTGACTTCAGAAAACGTTTGTAATTTGTGGACTAAATTTGAGTCATCCTTGGAAGCTGGGAATTCTGAATTTATGGTAGTTTGATTCCTAAGAAGTTCTTTTAAGAAGGTGGACCTACAGTCCTATGGAAGAAGCAGACTGTGAAGGCATTCACTCATGCAGGTGGTGCCTCCTTGTGGCTGCTCTGGAGATCAGCTCTCACCCGATCTGGCGCCCTCCTCCTTTGCTTACTAAAGCTGTGATCCATCCCCCTCTCATCATGACTCGGGGTGTTCCCTCTTTGTGAATTCGCCTTCTGCTCAGGTCACTATATATAGTCCTCCCCTTCTGGTATAACAGAATCTCTCCGGAGCAGCTGTTTGGTTGGCATCTCCAATGCTCCTGTGCCACTTCCCAGTGGCTGATAGGGGAACCTAGGCTCCACCTCTACACCAGGTTCCAGCCCAAGGACCCTTTAATAAGCACCCAGGGTCTACGTGGGCCCACCTCTTGCTGCTGTTTCCCTGGGCTTCTTCCTACCTAGCCCTCTCAGGCTTCCTTCCCCCAGAACTTCTCTAGGGTTGACCCTTCTTTCAGGGCTAGAATCCTGGGGCTTAGTCTCCCTCCTGGGTTGTCTCCTTCCCTCATCTCTGCTCCCAAGAGTGACTGCAAACTCTCCCCCTGCTGCCTCTCTGTGCAGCAAACTTCCTGGCTTTATGATCCAGGCTACTCCTTGATCAGTTAGGTTTGTCTGTCCCTCCAGGTGCAGACAGCTACCTGAATTTCCCTCTCCCTAAGCCCACATTAACTACTTCATGGTCTTTGTGGGGTACTCACCCCATCATACACACCTATGATTTCGTTCCTAAAGCTAGCGTTCACTACAAATGTCTCAACAATATGGTTCTGCAAATCTGTTAGCTTTTGGAAGAGGGGAAGTGGAAAGTTTTATCTGTTAAGCAGTTAAAAGAACAGTATCATATGAAGATCTTATTATATATCAGTATATCATGTATGATTCTAGGAGTGATTCCTCTCAGTTCTTAAATTTCTTCAGTTGGTAGCACTGGTGTACTGAGGATTAGAGGAATACTTTTTTTTACTAAACTCATAACACTGCATAGAACATGCAATAGGATGAAAACTAAGTTTTACACAAGTAACATGAATAGCATCTGGTATAATACCAGTTTACATATTGAATGCCTTGAGCATGTTGGCAGTGCTTTCTATTATTTTTGCCAACAACTTGTCACAACTGACTCTGTTTTCCTTTAGAACTCTCAGAAGAGTCTCCAAGACTATGTTGTGGTTTATGTTGTCCTAAAATGCCATCCTTGTAAAGACTGGCTGCTGTCCAACTTTGGGATAAAGTAGAATTAGTAATGCTAAGACATTATACTCCCAGTTATCCACGAACTCATAAAGGAGCATAAGGACATGCTGGTCCTGAGTGATAGAGTGCAAACCAATTAACTACTCTAAGATTCGGTCCATTGGGCATTGTGGACTTAAGTGACGTTGGCATGTTCTGTTCATTTTTTATTACTGCATACAACACAGTATGTACAGAGCTGAAACTTTCTGACTTTTTTTTCTCAGAGGCTTAACTGTGAAAGTGAGTTTCCTTAGTGAGGCTTTCGATTAATTTCCCCCCCCTTTCCTTAGGTGATTGTATGAATTTTTCATTTAATGGTGAGTCCATTTGGAGAGGAGAAAAAAAATTTCCCAGAAGTTTATTATATTTTATTTGCAAAGTATATGGCGCACATGTTTTGATTTTGACAGATCAGTTTTCAAAATATTAAATTGACCAATTTTTCATGATATATTTATGCAAAGGGATAAATATGTTTAAATGGACGTGTGGGGCATTTTATGGGTGGTTCATGGTAAAACACACAGAAATTAGATTACTTTTTCCGTATGGGAGACATCAAAAAGGTAAAATGGAAAGGTAAAATGGGATTAAACAGTCCTCCTTTCTTATATCCCTTGCGCTTCCTTCTAGTGAGTTGGCCTCCATACAGGGGTGAAAGTAACATTCACCATTTACTGGTATTGGAACCGGCTCTGGGCCCCTGGAAAGGGCAGTTCCTTGGATGGAAGGAGTGGCGCTGGGGGTCAGCCTCCACCAGCCAGCCCATCCATGCGTCCATGCCACCTGGGAATCTCAAGTAAGAGCACAGAGGTTATTTTATGCCAGTATGTTGGCACTGGTCTAACCACTGCTGGAATACTGTGTCCAGTTCCAATATCCACAATTTAAGAGGGATGTTGATAAGTTGGAGCGGGTTCAGAGAAGAGCCATGTGAATTAGAAAGCATGCCTTCCAGTGGTAGCCTTAGAGAGAGCAGTCTAATTAGCTTAAGAAAGAGAAGTTTATGGGGTGATTTGATTAGTCTGTAAGTATCTACATGGGGAACAAATATTTCCTAATGGGCTCTTCAGTCTAGCAGAAACAGGGTATAACATGATCCAATGGCTGAAAGGTGAAACTAACCATTGGAACAATTTACCCAGGGTCATCGTGGATTCTCCATCACTGATCATTCTTAAATCAAGATTGCACATTTTTCTAAAAGCTATGCACTAGCGATTATTTTGGGGAAATTCCTTGGCCTTGGTTATACAGGAAAATGCTCAGCAAAATGCGGTGGGCGGAACATGTGGCCCAACTCAGTGACAACAGATGGACTGCAGCTATATCTGAGTGGTATCTGTGAGAACTGAAACAGCCACACGGTTGGCCTCCAAAGAGGTGGGATGATTTCCTAACAAGGAGATATGGATAAGTATGGCTAGCACGAGAGAAGATTGGAAAGCATGTTGTGATCGGCTCAGTCTTAACTGATGAAAGACCAACAGTCTCTGCAGTTTACGCATGTTATACAGGAGTTCAGACTAGATGATCACAATTGTCCCTACTGGCTTTGAAATCTATGGTTTTGATGTACTTAGGATAGTAATATAGCATCCCTCTGGCTTCATACAGATTATCTGACTAGACTTGCTCAGACTTCGTCAACAACAGTCTTTAGAATTACAGGTCTGTGCACTGAATGTACTTGGAAGAGGGCTTTTGTACGGCTTTTACTGGTATGGATATTGTCATGGCCAGGTATTGCCTGGTGCAGCTCTGTCCTTTTTATGAGAAGAAAATTCCTTTGCCCCCGCAGAAAGATACATCATCCGTTCCCATCCTGAACTTCCGAATTTAACAATGAATACTATGACCTCATTTGTTTTGTTCATAACTGTTTTCTGAGGAATAATATCAGGTTACCTTCCTTACCACTTGGAAACTCAACTCTGCCTGCTTACATAGATCTTGTCCAGTTCATTTATGCGTCCTACAGGTATTTATGCAACAAACTATATCCGTGTACTTACAAACAGCAGAGTCATCAAACCCAACACTTTAAGAACCGAAAAGCACGGTGCCCTGCTATGTGAGCTGACAGTTACTCTGTTAGCTGTTTGTAAATAGGCTTTTATGCTTTTAAGACCAGCCACTAGAGGAGCTATATGATCCTGTGCATTAAGCTAGTATATTACACAAAAGATTAGATTTTGGCTTGTACCTCTTGGATATGCTGTGGGAAGGATGGCACAGGAAGCCTCTTCCTTTTTCCTAGGGCACCTAGCTGGTCTATAATAAAAATCTGTGGAAATTTAGTTTTTGTTTAAATTTTCAATGGGAAATTTTGAATTTTCACCAAACATTCAAAACTGAGAGATTTTAGCTGAAAGCCAAAGATCTTTGGTTAAAAATGGGAATTGTAGTACCTCACAGGACTTGGAGTTTGTTCCTCACTTTTCTCTATGGGCTGGGGTTCCCGGCTGGACTTCATTTCCCATAAAGCACCACTGCCTTCCTTATTGGTGAGGGGAAGCAGTGCAACATGGAGACCCTGGCTACAAAAGTTTGTTTTGTTTTTGTTTTTGTCAAAAAAGCCAATTTTCCATTGAAAAACAATTCTGATGAAAAATTTTCAACCAGCTCTGCTTATGGAAGACCTACGGAGGTGGGAAGATGGGAGACACTACATCTCTTGACAAGCAGGTATAATGAGTATTATATAGTGAGTTGCCTGTGACAGTTTGCCTTGCACAAACAGGATGTCTCAAAGCACATTCACTCATCTGCATCTATAACTCCACATCCTATTAGCACTCCTCACAAGACCAGAACTACAATTTGGCCTGAAATGAGGAAAATTCACATATCTGTATGTATTTTATAGTCTGTCCCTCTGTAAAGGTTAATTACAGCCCTTGTGATGTAACTGGTTTTCAGGAAATATTAATTAGTGTAATCTCCCCTCTCCCCCACCCCACCCAAAAAAGCCCCCAGAGAAATGTGAAGTTTTATTTCTCATTCCATTTTTCATAATGTAATTTCGCATACTTGTAGGATTATGGTACAGAGAACTGATTTGGTAAATGGAAGAAGTGGCTAGAATGGCTGCTTAATGTTGCTGATTAATCTTGATACAGACTTGCTTTGGGGTATAGCTTTCTGTAGTTACTCTCTCCTCCCCCCTTGCATTTCAGTCTGGGGAAGAAAAGAACAGTTCTTATTCCTGTCATGGACTTCCCCAAAAAGTTGAAACTCTCTCCAAATAACTTGATGATTTTTTAAATAGATTTTCTAAATAAACTTTGAAAATTTAAAACGGAAAAAAGAAATAATTCGAACAAAAATATTATTTTTCTATTGTCTGTTGTTTTGCATGCTGTTTCTAGTCCAGTAGCTCCCAGAGTTCCTGATGAAGTGCACACTCATGTTCTAGGAACAACAAAAATGTGGTCCCTTCCCCAAAGAGCTTACAATTCAAAAAGAAAAAACACAAACAAAAAGGGGGAAGGATAAAAGAAAAAGCAAACAAGTAAAGTGATCAAGGTGATGATGTGTCTACATCTGGTCTGGTTAGCTCCATTTTGTCTTTATTTCATTTGTTCTTTATCTATCAGGGAACAAGTGTGCGGTATGGGAGGAAGGCAGGAGAAGGGGAATAAATGGGAACAAAAGACATAGGAAACCAGTGGAGGAGGGGATGTTTGGGAGAGGAAAACTCTGACGGGTGTGTCTAATATTTTCTTGGAGTGTGTTTTATAGCAACTGGAGCTCTACTTTCAGTCACTACTGAGCCAGCGACTTTCATATTCCATAATCCTGCTCACTCTCCTTTTAAATTGATTTTTACAGTTAAAAATCCAAGAGGAAAAATAAAGATATTAATTGAATTTAAAGGCTCTCTGACTTGGCTCAGAACTCAGGCTAGAGCTGCAGAGTTCATATTTACTGGCTGTAAGAAGGAGCTGGCTTTTGCTGTTTACAAACACAAGAGGTTGGCTTATGTAGCCTATTCCTTCCCAAAAGAAAGAAATGAACCCATTAATACCCCTAGTTCAGAAGATGAAATGGCTTGAGTAGAGCCATGTGAATAACTGATTTTTCAGTTTGCTGGCAGTTCAGAAAAAAAATTTCAGGTTGAGCCAACACCAAAATTTTTCAGCATTCTCATCAAATTGAAAGATGTCACTTCAATATTGGGCTTTTTAAACTGTGTTTGAAACAAAAGCAAAGGAAATTAAGGGGTAGGTTCACAAAAGCATAGGAAGAAGTTGTGGTGTCTTCCCTATATTCAGTAACCCAGTGGTCAGGGTACTGGAAGAGGGAAGATGTGGGTTCAGGTCCATGTTTCCCTCCTCCCTTGTTAAGTACCTTGACCACTGGCT
Organism: Chelonoidis abingdonii; assembly: GCF_003597395.2. NCBI lineage: Eukaryota > Metazoa > Chordata > Testudines > Testudinidae > Chelonoidis > Chelonoidis abingdonii. Next base: position 147,297,763 of record NC_133771.1, read on the forward strand.
ATTGATGATTCTAGGATGCGGCACTTTCAAGATCTCCTCTTGAACCTGTTTCACTTATAAAGTAGTCACTGGGCCAGAGAGAAAATGACTCTCTTGCCTGGTGATTAGGGCATCCAATTGGAAGATTCATCCAAACCTGAATTTTTTTGGAGAAAAGAGTTTTGGCCAATTTTTTTTTGCTGAACTCTGAGCAGTGAATGAAATGTTCAAACTTTGTAGGCTACAGTCAATCACACAGCAGTTGTAACTCCCACAGAATTTCTTCCACAGATGATGATAATAGGGAATACAATGTCTGATTCCATTTTATTGTACATGCAGCTGAAAAAGATGCAGAGCTGCTTTTAAATTCTTGTCAGATGCTATTAAGTTTAACTGCTAGATGCAAAGTATAAAGTTCTAGACAATGCAGATAACATTTCCAGTGCTGATAACATTTCCAAACTGATGGTGTGAACAAATAAGGTAAAATTTTAGTAGAAGAAATAATTGAACCATCAAGCTATTTTCACTAAAACAAAAAAAACAAAAAAACCAAGCTTTTAAAGAAGAAGCTAACTAGGGTTTAAAAAATATGTTGGTCTAATTTGGTACTTGCTCAGTCCCATCATTCTCTGAAGTGGAATGTATTAATACATGCTACAAAAAATTACCCTACGTGACTGATTCAAATAATTTGTTACAGAAAATTCTCATGCACAGCATCTGCTTATAATCATACACTGTTTCTCACCTCTTCCATAGATAAAGGCCACTATCTGTTAAGTCCATTATTGATATTCAAAACTCCTTAATCATGGACCTGTTACTTACAATTACCTGGTTAAAGATATAACAATCTCTACTGTAAGGCCTAGGTTGGACCTCTTTCTAAAAGAAGGTCCCTTTTGGTTTGGGACTTATCAGGTGCAATTTTCAAAAGTGCTCAGCATTGACCTAATTCTGCTCCTGTTAAATTCAGAGGTAGAATCCCTTGGATTTCAATGGAGTAGAGTTAGGTCAAGGCCCATATACTGTATTTACTTCATGCTAGAGGATTTTTTTTTTTTTTTTTTTTTTTTACCTTTGAAGGAAATTTAGTCAAGATATTCTTGAGTTTATAGCTAAGGGGAAAAATAAGTCTCTCTATTTGCCAATAATTTTGAAACAATGTCCTGTTTAAGGCAGGTTCTGCACAGAAAGAGTTTTCTCTGTGAGTGGACTGACCGTGAATGCAACCTACCTCAGAATTTCAGCAGATAAATCATTTTGTAACAGCAAAGTGAATGCAATTCCAATGTACAGAAGAGTGATCAGCTGTGAATTGAATTCTGACAATTCCCTTAGTGCTTCTTCCTGGTTTCTCCTTCACCAAACTGCCCACAGTTCCTTCCACCATGATTTATGACCCAGTTAGGTTCTTTATTGGGCCGATTCTCCTCATGTACTAGTTGTCATCCCTGTTTACTCGTCCCAATCCTTCTGATCCCCATCCTTTCTTCAAGACTTCACATGGTGCCAGGTCCTCATATCTCTGGGTTTCACAGCTATCTTAATGTCCCAACTAGCCACAGCCCCTGCATCAGGACCCTGCAGCCCAGACTTCCAAGGGGGATATGGTTGCAGGAGGATTCTGGGAAGAGCTGTGTTATTGGGAATGCACTAAACCAAGCCATCTTGAATCAGTCTGATATCTAAAATTCCTGGAAGTTGCCTTGGGAACTGATTGGTTAGTCACCAGTGGCACAGAGACTGAAATACTTGATACCAGGTAATTTAATGATTAAATATGTCTCCGTTGGGTGCACTGATGAGTAAATATTTAGTTGTCTAACCATGACAACTAAATATTTCACTACTGGAGATATGGACATATATTTAAACTGATTAATGAGGCAACGTGGAGGGAAAATCTAGGTGGAGCCAGCAGAGGGAAATGAACCTCCTGGCCAGATGGCCTTCTTGAATAATTTACAGGGGAGCAGATGCCTACAGGTGGTACTTTAAATTAGAAGTCCCTGGGGAAGCTTGCATGAGCCACTAGGGACATAGTGAATACCTAAATGAAAAACCTCCCAGAGAACATTGAGGCTTAGTGTATTCATCCATGGGAAGCCTGTGTCTTTCACATGTGTATTGTTAAACAATAACATGATGGACATATTTCCTATGTAGTTCATCTGACTGCAGATGTCAAAACTGCACAGGCCCAGAAAAGAAAAGTTACTGTATTCAGCATTTGCTGTTAAAAAAAAAATTAGTTATTAATATTAATATTCTTCTTTACTAAGGACCCAGTATATGGAGTGGAGTAAATGCACTCCACCTGGTAGGGCGGTGCAGCTTTGCTGCTTCTCCACTGGCAGATGCAGAAAGGGGAAAAGGTACACGAGAGCACAGGTGCTGCTGTTCTGTCTGGCCCCTGTGCAGGGGGTCCAGAGAGAGAGAGAGACTACTTGTACTCTATTTAATCTACCTAGTTATAAAGACTTCATCACTGTATAGGGTTGCCAACTTTCTAGTCACAGAAAACTGAACACCCTAGCCCTGCCCCTTCCCTGAGGCCCCGCCCCCCCGCTCACTACATTCCCCCACCCTCACTCACTGTCACTGCGCTGGGGCTAGGGGTTGGAATGTGGGAGGGCGTGAGGCTCCAGGTGGGGCCAGAAATGAAGGGTTTAGGGTACAGGAGGAGGCTCTGGGCTGGGGCATGGATTTGGTGTGGGGGGGGGGACTGCGGTTGGGGGTGTGGAGTCTAGGGTAGGGCTGGGGATGAGAGGTTTGGGGTGCAGGATGGGGCTCCAGGCTGGGAGGTGGGGCTAAGGGATTTGGAGTGAAAGGGGGGGCTGTGGGTTGAGGCAGGGGGTTGGGGTGCAGGGGTGGGGAGGACTCTGGGCTGGGGATGCAGGGTCTGGGGTCCAAGAAGGTGCTCCGGGTTTGGGAAGGATCAGGTCTGGAGCAGGGGCTTGAGGTTTGGGCTTATCTCGGGCAGCTCCTGGTCAGTGGCGCAGCGGTGGGGAGGGCTAAGGCAGGCTGTCTGCCTGTCTGTCCTGTCACCACGCTGTGTGTGCCCTGGAAGCAGCCAGCAGGTCCGGGTCCTAGGTTTGGGGGCGGGGGGCAGGAGGCTCCATGTGCTGCTCTCGCCCGCAGGCACCGCCCCCTTAGCTCTCATTGGTTGGGAACCAGCCATGGGACTGCAGAGCTGTTGCCTGGGGGCAGGGGCACCGCACGGAGCCCCGTGGTCCCCCTGCCTAGGACCCGGACCTGCTGGCCGCTTCCAGGGCGCAGCGTGCTGCCAGCCAGGACACACTAGCCTGCCTTAGTTCTGCAGCACCACCAGACTTTTAATGGCCTGGTCGGCAGTGCTGACCGGAGCCGCTAGGTTCCCTTTTCAAACGGGTGTTTTGGCCAAAACCCGGACACCTGGTCACCCTATTACCATAGAGTCTTTCTTCTTATAACAAGAACAGGAGTACTTGTGGCACCTTAGAGACTAACAAATTTATGTGAGCATAAGCTTTCGTGGGCTACAGCCCACTTCATCGGACGCATAGAATGGAACATATAGTGAGGATGCATATATATATATCTTCACTGTATGTTCCATTCTGTGCGTCTGATGAAGTGGGCTGTAGCCCACGAAAGCTTATGCTCACATAAATTTGTTAGTCTCTAAGGTGCCACAAGTACTCCTGTTGTTTTTGCGGATACAGACTAACACAGCTGCTACTCTGAAACCTTTCTTCTTATACACTTTGATACTATGGGGATGTGTTTCATATAAGAACCTAAAAATATAGGCAGAGACACATGGAGGTGCCAGGCATAATCTGATCTTCAGTTGTCATTAATTTAAAGAGAGAAAATTCTCCAACCAAAACTTTATCAACCCTAAATTAAGAGTCTGATAAAACCAACTCTAAAACGATATTCTCCAAAGATATTGATTATAATGGGTGCCTCTAAACATCAGCTCCATTGACTGCTGCAGTATTAGTCATAATTTCACTGTTTTTTCAGCTGATTGATTTTTATTTTCCTGATTTAAATTAATTTAAATTTAGTGCGACCATCTGTGCTTCAGATTCTGTCAATTAAAACAAAAACAGAAAGGGGGAATAGTAATCATGTGCTGTGTGAAATAATTGGATGCATTGCTCAGCCTTAGTTTGCTTTTCTGTTTGCTTTTCTAATTTCCTTTGAATGTGGTTTCACATTTCCTGTCTCTGCTGCCTCTCCCCCTTTTATCTTCCAGGAGGATTGTCAGCAGAAAATTTTGATTGTCAGTGGATCAAGTTCTCTCTGTGAAACTTGCATCTCCCCACCAACCCTTTGATAGATTCCCTGTGGTGTTTCTGGCTGACATCTTCCTGGGCCACGAGTTTTCTGACCCAGATTCTGGTCATATTACAGCTCAGAATGTATATGACACACCCTCTGCCTTTGTTACAAGTACAAGGTCCCTAACATTTTAGCCTCAATGTGACCTGACTACCCGGGTATGAAATGTTGTCTACTGTCTAAGCAGTGCACCAACAAAACACGGTTCCTGTATGATCAATGACTTAGAGCACAGGCCGTAGCAACCTCCTTGTGTTGTTGCAGAAGAAATCATGTCATTTTTACTCACTACAAGAGGAGCCATGTTACACTGGTACACCAGGTTGTCTGTACTGCATCCGTGCTCCAAGTCAGAACTGTGACAGGAATTGCATCAGGTCACTAAGTAAAAGGCTGCATCAGTGCAGCCAGCAGAGCCAAGTCTATGTCAAAAAGTAGCAGTTGCTATATTACAGGAACCATGTTGGCACATCATTAACCAGAAATGAGTTGGTGCATTGAGTAGATGGAACTGCAACAATATAGGAACTGCAACAGTGCATCCTAGAAATGCAGAAATTGCCACGTTGGAAGAGGCATGCAACAGCCAGCACTAAAAACTTTGGCCGTCTGAGGGAGGTGCAAGAAACTTTACAGTAGACAGATAAGGGTAAATCTTCCCTGCGGGGAAGTCTGCTCCTAATCCCTAAAGATTGCTTAAGTCTGAGCTCTTATACCTCTTCCAAATGACTTTTAAAAGCGCTGAATATTAGATATTCTTGTCCCCATACTATTTTCTGTAAGCAAAAAATTTTGATAGTGTTGTTAAAATTTTTTTTACAAGTGTTGAGAGAAATTATGGGGAAAAATTTTGTTTTGAAGAAGATTAATTTTTGGATAAAAACACCTTTTTGTTTGAACATATTCTACTAGAGGAACTAGTATCAAAGGAACAACTTTATAGGCACAAACACTGGAGTGTATTAACATTAATTGCCACATTCTGCCTCTGGGCATATGTGGGCAGGTCCAGTTAACTTAGGGAAGAGTTTTACGGGATGCAGGATAGGTTTTAACAAACCTGTACAAAGGTTTTTACAGAAATAGAGAATGGAGGCTAGACCACCCATGAAAGGAGATAAAACATGGAATGTACCACAAGATAAACCAGAGGTTACTGTTGGCTAGAACAGAGATAGGATATATTGCCAACATTTGGACTTTGTGACCAAATGACCAGCACAATTGGGTTTCTGTCAGAAAGGATTGGGAAATATTATTCCAGTAGAATAAAAAATTTTAAGAAGTTTTTCAACCTGCTATTGAGCGCTGATTAAAACGTTAAGAATGTCAATTTCTGTTGTCTTATAATGTAAATAGATAAGACACTCACTCTATGACTTGCTGGTCAAGGCTCATCCATGGTATACTCTTTTTCTTGAATATTCTAAAACAGCCGCTTATGAAAAAGGGTCTGTTGAGCTGGGAATTAAATTTGGGTCTGAGGAAGTGCTGTATTTATCCTTAGGCATGGCTTCATCGTCTTGCCTTTTGGTGCCCATTATTATTTTAGTAGCCGTTGGGTGAGTTGTATCACTCACCTGTGAGTGAGCTATATCATATGTCTTCATAGTCACCAGCACTTTGAGGGTGAGGAAGCTGTTCTTCTGATATGCAGTTTCCATTAAGCACTAGAACCATGCTATAGATAAATATTTTTGGCAACTCCTTTAAAATGGGGTGTCTTAAATGTATCTTGCTACTCACTTAGGGCAGGGTACTGCTTGGCCTCTTTGTGGGTGTGCTGTGGGGGTGGGTGAGGCAGAGGAAAGTAGCATTCGCTCTCTCTCCCCCTCCTGCCCCTCCCCCCCCACATGCTCCATGGAAGAGCTTGGCACAAGTGCAGTTTGCACTGAGAGGAGAGCAAAGACTCCACTTTCTCTGATCCCTCTACTCCTCCCAAAGGGTGCCGGGAGAAGATAGAGAGGTGTCCCCGATTGTCCCTCCACAGACACACATATCAACTCACACAGTGGGACTGGCACACTGAGGGGAGTAATCTGTACCCTATAAATATGTAGAGCAGTGTATGTGCTCCTCCTGTTATGTGCTGGGGTGGCGCATCCTCGTCTCCAGAACATTTTAAGAGCATGATCCAAAGCCTGTTGCTGTCAGAGGTACACTCCTGTTGCCTTCAGTGGTTGTGGCTCAGGTGCTGTAAACAGAATCTAACCGTGTATTTACATGACGGTAAAGGTGATTGACATTTGTTGTTCTATTAAAGACACTGACATTTGCAGTTGCTCTTTTAAAAATTTCATTATTTTCCATTCAGCCTTTTCCCAGGAAGGACGAGCTATAAAACTCATACAGTGACAAAGGGGGCAGCAATAAACACCCCCTGTTTTACCATTGTCTTAAAAGCTGATATACATGATGCATACTGCAAATGCAATACACAAGAGGAATATTAAGCTCTTAAATACAGGCCTATGTGTTACTGCAAACACATTTACTTTGAATAAGGCTACAGCTATGCTAGAGAGCTTACAGTGGCAGAGCCGCACCGCATAGTGCCTTGTGCTGGTCCTCCCCTCTGAATACAGTTCATACGCTTCCTTCCCTTGTGCAGAAAATAGCTATAGGATTGTGTGCACATGCACATCATAATATATTGTATAGTCCAATGCACTTCTTAAGGGCCCAGCTGTGGTAGCCCTCTAGGTGCACAATTCACCTTTGACTTTAGCACATGGGGTGTATATGACACATGCTTGTCAACAGTAACCACTTCACATATTAGCCCTGTGGTTCATAGTAACTTGCTAGTTCTTGCTGCGCTGTACAATAATTTACAAAATTCTTTACAGTCTACCAAAAATGTATGAAAATTTTGAACACATATAGGCAAGAAGGAAACTTTTTTTTTTTTTAAATACCAATGCAAAAGGAAACTGCTGTAAGAAGGAAAGGTTTTTACTACTGTTGCACAGCAATACAATAGCTGACCTTCAGCTCTCTACCTCTTCAGAATTTTACTTAAATTTTCCTTGGAATAGGGCCAGGCTCCTGCCCTAGGCCACAGCTTGTTTCTGTGGGTGGGGGAAAGCTGTGGAGAGGTGGTGTGGCAGCAGGCATTTCCCTGAAATAATTCTGCCTGACTCAGCCACAGTTATTCCTGGGGCTCCAGGAGAGCACATGGTAGAGTAACTGTTCCATAGCTCTTTAGAAGTGTGCGCCTTCACCACCACCAGGCCAGCTCAGTCAGCTGACATAGGGAAGCCAGGGGTCTGGCCCCACCTTCTCTTCAGTCTGTCCCCTTTGGGGAGGCTAGTGCTGGTGATGACTCCAGTCTGGTAGAGGTGCCTCTGTTCCAACTGGACTGTATCCAGGCTTTGTTTGGCATGCAAGGCTCCTGCACCCTTCTCCCCATGCAGTGCACCTATGCATGTAGAAAACTGAGCACAGAATTTAGAAACAAAGCATTAAAGCCAGTGCTCCTTCCTTTGCGTGTTGTATGCAGCTATACGTTTTTTGTGTGTGTACTGTACACACTGTTACAACTATATTGAACTTATTAGAATGAAATAAGTGTAGACAGGACTTTGTCACCTACATTTGGGCAATGAGACATCCCCCTGTGATTTAGAACTGCTCCCTGGGGAGGAAAACTATAGGGCCTATTTCTCCAATGTTCTTTTGCCTTGTGTGGTCATTACATCTGCAAAACGAGTGGAAAGTGGAGGTAAAATGAATCCTGGGTAGTGTGATAACTAGAGAGCGCTGATGATTATATCAGTGTGTAATGTATCTCTAAACAAAAAATGACTGTAGTCATGATTATCAATTTCTCTATTCACATGACAAAGATTTCTAAACTTGTTAAAACTTCCCAAATAAATAAATTGCTTCTGAGGCCATGTCTACTCTACCACTTATGTTGGCAAAACGTATGTTGCTAAGGGGTGTGAAAAAACACCACCCCCCCCCGAGCGACATGCATTTTGGCAGCATAAGCGCTAGCATCACAGCACTCTTCTGCTGCTCATGGAGGTGGTTTTATTATGTCTCTCCTGTCAGCATAGACAGCTACATGAGCGCTATTACAGTGGAGCAGCTCCATCGGTGGACATGGCGTTAATCAGCATTTTACACCCACTTTGCCCAGGTGTAAATGATTGAACAGGATGTGAGGAAGTGAAGAATCATGCCTCATGTCTTCAACTTTTTATGGTACAGGGCCCAGCACACAGCTGATGCAGTAATTCCCCTTGAGAAGAGAACAGACGCATTGGGTAAATTCCCAGATCTCAGTATAATTATTGTATATTCAGTTTCATTCCATCTCTCAGACTGCCCTTTGATTGAAACATGTCCTTTGGTAATAAATAGGAGAAGAGTATGGAGAGTGTGGGGGGGTTGGGGAATTGAAAGAGGGAACCAGTATGGCTAAGCAAAAGGTAAGAGAAAGGAGAGGGAATTCATCCTCTCAGCAGTTCAGTATCTGCACACATTTGTACATGTACAAATTGAACATGTGTGTACCGTATGTCTGTTTCTGTATGCATGTACAGTATGTAAATAATGCATAGCAAATACATATACAGACTTATTAAATAGACATGAATGACCTGATGTATATCATTGCAAAGGCTTAAAACCACTTCAGTTTGATGGTTTGTTCCATTGCGGCTGCTCCATAAGGGAATTCCTGGGCTACAGTAGGTTAATGGGAGTTCCAGCAAGTGTTTCCCTCTCTGTTTCTCTGTCACACACAGACATTCTCTCTCTGTCTGTCTCTCACACGCTCCCAGATTGCAGAGAAGACAGAAACTGATGCAGTTTTTTTCTAGAAAGCTGCATTGGAAAGGTTGCAACATGCTATTTAAAAATTGCTATAGATGGGAAATGTGCTGCTGAAACAGGTGCTGAATTGGATCTGAAGTTCAATAGAGCCAGTATCTTGGGGCAAAGTCAGCTTGGGAGCACTAGAATATCTCAAGAGCCTTGATTCCTGGGTTCATTCTGGGAATGCACAGCCCCTGCGGATTTGAGGATTTTCATGTCCTTCTTTCTTCACCTTCGCATTGTTGTATTTCCTTGTGAGATGGCCGCAGATCTGAGCGAAATACCCTGTGAACGGACTTGAAGTTAATCTTGTGTTTGGTTATGTAGCCATAATGTAACGATGATGGAGTGGAAAGCAGTGTAAGTAATATGATTGATTATTCAGACAGTAAATCAGAAGAATTTTGTTTCCTTCTTTGCTTCTTTTATAGCTTTCAGTATGCACATTTTAAAAATATAAGCAAAACAATATATTCCCCTGGTTTGTACATAAGTTACCACGAGAAGTTTCTAATGCTGAGATTATGCAGAATTTTTCATAACTGGATAGCTGAATAATACATGTGAATGACAGGCTTGCATCTGGATGGGTCCTTATCTTTCTGATGCAGAATCAATCTAGAGCCTGGATGGATCAAAAACCAATAAAACAGTATGTAATTAATACTAGTTAGCATTATTTGTATGTGCCAGAGTTATTTTTATGATTGGGCCTAATCCAGTTTAGAAAGGACAATCTTTTCCAGTTTGGGAAAAATTCCTAGTTTGAGATCTAAACAGCCAATTTCATGTAAGTTCAAGCTAAAAGACTGAGGCAAGCTTCTGGTTTCCAGATACAGTGGACCAGATCCTTAGCTAGTGTAAATTGACACTGGAGTCAGTGAAGCAATTCTGATTTACACTTGATGAGAATTTGTCCCGGTATTTCCATAGCTGCCGTGCTTGCTTCAATACACACAATTATTTGCTCGTGCTTAAAATATATTTTTCATTCTGCTGTTTGCCAAGTTTCTAGTGCCATGGTATCTCTCTGCATAACAGGACGTGCTGTGTATATAGCTGAGCAGCCCTGCAAAGAACAGCAGTTTGTTGTGATAGAGGCTCATTTTGCTGCTGCTGGTAAATGTCCACAGAAGTTTCCTTCTGTTCTTGTTTGTTTCCTTATCAGGCTCACAAGTGCATGGCCCTCAGGAGTTTTGAACTCCCAAGTTATTGGCTCATCATTAAAAATTAATCAATAGAGCAAGTGGCAGAAAAAGAAAGTCTAGAAGCATAAGAAATGTAGAGACAAATCCTGTCCTCTGCTGTGTGTACGCATTGGTGGGGAAAGAGGGTCTAGGGATCCTATTAGCCCCATGCAGCATTAGGTCATCATTCCAGCCTAGCACTCAAGAGGGTGCTAGATTGGAGTGCTGGCTAATGAACGCTCTTGCATACCATGACCTTAAGGGGCATGGCTAAGCCTCCAGCCATGTTGCACATGAGCTGCTGCACTTCCTAGCTAGTGGGTGAAAGGTGCTCCTTTTCTCAGGACCAGCCGTGTATGCTGTCCATAAGTTGCAGCTGCCTGCCTTGAAGAATCCTGTAGCGTGACCAGATGTCCCAATATTATCAGGACCGTCCCAATATTAGGGGCTTTCTCTTTTATATAAGCAACTATCCCTCCTGCCACCCCAGTCCCGATTTTTCACACTTGCTGTCTGGTCACCCAAGTCCAGGGTGGTGATGGCTCTCGTAACTAATAAGTATCTAGCATCTTTCCCATACCCAGAGTGGCTTCTATAAGTAAGGGCAGATTTTTGCCCTTAGCTTTGGAATGATTTAGACACGCTGCAGTTTTAATCTCCTTGGCTCTTTTTTCCTGCTAATTCAACCTGAAAAGACTTCATGTAACTAACATTTATTACAGACTAATTAAAAACAATAATCTCCAAATGGCTACACATACCTATTTAAATTCGCCGTTCTCGTGGCAATGTGACAACATATCCAAGCATTCAGAATAAGTTTGCTTGCTGCCTATTGTATGAGATGACTACTTAAAATAGGATGTGGGTTTTTTTTCCCTACATACTTCAATTTATCTCTGCATTAACATCAACTGATACAGTATGCCTGGCTTGCAACCTGTGCAGTGATCTCAGGGTTGGTGGAAAAATAACATGAAAACAAACTTTGCTCTTCTAATTCTGCCTTTCCTCGCAGTGTCAGGTACAGGGGCATGGGAGAGCTGCACATGCTACGTCTAGCATTCCTCTCATTATAAGACTCTGAATCCGTGGTAGATCATTATAAAGAACCTCCTTATAGTACATGCAATCACTGAGTCTGAAATGCAGGCTTTTATGTCCTGATCCTATGAGGTCTTGAGTGTCTTCTTGGGGGCGGGGGGGTCTTGGCACTCTTGGGTTCCACTTACTTCAGTAGCAATTAAGCTGTCAGCACTCTGCAGGATCAGGTTCACAGAGAAGCAAGGTGCACAGGCAGGGCCTCATCCTGCAAGATGCTCAGCATTTTTAAGTTCCATTGTCTTCCGTTGAGCTGAAGGCACTCAGAGGTCCTCAGTACCCTGGAGGAGTGGGCTCACACTGCGAGTTTCTTGTGCAAGCTCAGACATGAATAAAGCTGAGGTCAGCATTGGTCAGCTGGTGAGTGAGATTGTATCTTGTGAGATTGACTGAAACTGCACCTCACGGTATTGATTTGAATTTAACATGATCAGAGAGTGTCTCCACGCAGTGTCAAAGGTGTGAAATATAACCATACAGAGCTGATGTATCGCTCCAGCTGATATAAAATGCTGGCTACTCCTGTAAAACATGGACTCTGGCTATTTTTAAACAACTTTATTTTGGGAGGTGGATTTCTGGAAAAAGAAAACAATTCTGTAAAAGACCATGCTAGTCTGCTTTAGCCTAAGGGCTCAACAAAGGTTACTCAGGGTATGGCTACATTAGAAATTTCAAAGCGCTGCCCCGGCAGCGCTTTGAAGTGTGAGTGTAGTCAGAGCCGCAGCGCTGGGAGAGAGCCTGCCTTGTAAACCACACTCTTAATGGGTGTAGCCGTGGCAGTTGCTAGGAGCCCGCCCGGCCCTCCCAGCGCTCTTTACAGCGCTGCATCTTGCAGCGCTCAGGGGGGTGTTTTTTCACACCCCTGAGCGCGAAAGTTGCAGCGCTGTAAAGTGCCAATGTAGCCAAGCCCTCAGACAAGTAGTCGTATTTAGTACAATGAGTAAGAACTAATAGAGAGAGTAAGGATTACATTATCACACCTTGCTGGTATAACATAACTACAGCCTGAATAGTTATACCAGGAGGCAGTTATACTATTTTGTTTGTACTGATATAACGACTTCATACCTCTGTGGCCTTTCCTTTTTCCCATATGAGAAGAAGCTGTCCTAGTATAAACACCTTTGTACCAGTTTAACTGCCTCCCCAGTTGGGGGAGAAGAGTACCACTTTAACCATGTCTATATAGTAAAGCAGTACAACTTTTGTATGTGGACACGGCCAAATAAGTATATGGTTGTACTGCATAATATAAGGCTGTCTATCAGTTTATGGCATTCCTACTGCACTTACCATTGTAGTATCTTAAGTGCCATACACAGGTTAAAGAATATTAAGGCATATTTTCATATTAAGAACTGGAAAGAAGGGAAAAGCTCGTACCTAGAAATCCAATGAGAGAGAACTTGGGGAAACATGGGATGCATTATGAACTACCTCAGATTAAACTATTCTCTTCCTAAAACTCACAGCCTGCTGAGTTGATATTAATTCTTGAAGTGAATGTTTGAATAAGGCTTCTTTGCAGGTCTTATAAAGTATGTCCACAGCTTATGGTGGTGGTGGGAGGGGGCAAAGTGGAAGATAGATTGACCAAAAATAAATGCAGTTCCCGAAGCATGAGTGGTTATCTATGTGATTCTTCATAAGATTGTCTCTGAAAGTCCCCAAATGTTGCTTGTTAAATCCCTTATGAAACTTAATGTGCATCCTATTAAAGTAGAATGATTAGCTGCCAAGAGCAGTGTTCTGAGAGAGGGGACAGAGTGCTTTTTAGTAGTGAACAAGGAAAGGGTCTAGATATGCTGATATCTACAAGCAGTGGTTTAGAAAGGAACTGACTGGAATCTGTGAAACTGCTGAGCAGTACAATGCAGGAGTCAAGATGAGAGGATGAAGAGAGAAAGAGGCTGTAATAGTCTCTGAGGAGTTTGATGATGATCTGCTCAGAGCCCAGAAGGCCTAAACTGATACGGCCAGGCTGCTAAGATAAGTCACAAATTGATCAATACCTTACGGATGGAATGAAGCTTTCATTCTGATCAGGAGAGTGTTTTTGCTGTAGATTAAATTGGAGAGTTATTTTATTTCAGTAGGCAACCCACTATGTGCCAGATCACAGGTGGTTTCATTCTCCATAACTACCTCACATCCTCTCAACAGGGTTTCAGTTCTTTCCCATCTTGTTTAAACCAAATAAAATGGTGAGTGTGTTTGGACAGGTTATAGATTCTAGTAATATGGGAAACTAAATTCCAAGGTTTATTTACTGGCCAGGTATAGTAGAATGTAAGACTGATATGACTTTAAATCATCAACTTGTCGCCTATACCTCGTGACCAGATTTTCAAAGTAAAAAGAAAAAGAAAAAGGACTCCTCTTGCAGACAAAGAGTTGGGAAGATGGCAAAGGGGTGGTTTTTTGTGCAGGGACTGCTCCCTTCTTTCACCCCCAGTTGCACATCACTTCAGTGAGAGTGAGGAGAAGAAGAAAAGAGAGGGAGCTGTATCCCCATCCTACTTTCTACACTAACTGGCAAAGCTAACCGGTCTCACCATGGAGACCAGACTGCACACCCCATGCACCAGAGAATTTAGGGTGGGATTGTGCCACTTTGAGGCACCGTCTGTCCCCCCAGACTTCCTCTGGATCTGCGCAGTTACTCAGTATCGACTGCTCAGGGCAGGGTTTAACAAGTCATTAATACTGTGTACTCCCTAACACTTCCTAAAAACTTGATGAGTATTTCAGAAAGCTCAGCCCTGATTCCTGCTTCAGTACTGATAGGAATTCATGGCAAAGGAGGATCGATTAGAAGTCCCATGTGTGCAACAATGAGGCAGTCCAGAGACACAAAGAAAAGTATAAAGTGTAGGCTCCCTTTGGAAGAAGACTGGAACTCTGCATTTACTGTATAAACGGCAAGACAGGGACTTAAAGGTCAACAGTAGCATAAACTTTACAAAATCAGATTGACTTTTAAAGATAACCTTATAAAGCATCAGGAGATACTTGAATCATAACATCCTAGGTTGTAACATTATCCACCCTGGGATGCCATGCCATGTCATGCAGAGAAAGTTCTTATTCAATAAACAACCTCCTCGCTCAACTCTAGAACAGGGTGGATGAAATAAGACTTATAACCCCCTTTAGAGTTTGTCAGCACCATGAATGAAAAGATGACTTTTTGGACTCCACCTAGTGTCATGTAGCCAGGTACTACATGAGGCATAAGGAATTTGCTAACATTCTAGCATATTTCCTGTGGATAAGGCATTCCATGTTGCTTTAGCCACTATTTTATGACATTGTAACATGTTTTTGTTACAATTATTTTGAATTTGTATTGCAGCAACACACAGAGGCCCCAGTCAGATTTGGCTTTTTAACTATTTTTTCTAGATGACACTTGACAGCAGCTTTTAACAGTAATTCATCTCTTTGGTCAGGGACCTTAATGGGGTGCCTAACCTTTACCCAGTTTTGTGCTGATTGACAGCTTGCTAGAAGCCCACAACTCACCTCCAGTCTGCAAAAACATAACGGGGGTGTTTCTAGCTGTGAAATTATAAGATGTGTTGTCATGCTCTTTTCTGTGCTCTGCACCTTTAAATATAGAGTGTCTGTGGTGAGGCAGCTGCTATTTTGCTTTCTGTTTCAGGGCCAGAATGATAAGGTGACTCACTGTGTTCTCTTGCATAGGAAGGGTCAGATTTACCATGGTATTACTTCAGTTTTCTGCCATTTTAATGCTATGGTAATTAGTGGAGTTTAACTAGCATAAAATGAGAGTAATACAGAGGTGAATTAGTCCCAGAGAGAGAGTGTTCTGTCTCTTTCTTCTGATATAAAAGTTACTTGTTTGAGGAATACATGTTGTGCTCCCTTTATATGGAAAAGCAGAACAGGAGCAAATTGTAGCTGCCTCATCTCTAAAATAGAGAAGAGAGGCAACAGAACCTGACATGCAATCCTGCATCTTAATTCAAGTGCCCGGAAAGCTTAATCCCTACATCAAACAGGAGAACACGTCTGCATTGGACAACTACATGGGGTCACAAGCCACACTTTAGCCATGCCAACATATCCCATCTATCTATGGATGGCACCCAATACAAGAACTGGTAGAAACGTTATTTCAGTTCAATTAAAAGAACCATCGGCAAACCTCTAACTAGATGTGTTTCTTTTTTTGGATGTGGGATATCAATTATGGAGGAGATGTCCTCAAGCTGCTTAGCAGCCTTCCTTATTAGGAGAAGACCTGCACAAACAGATGATTATGGTCTGGCTGTGGCAAGACGACAAGGTAAACCTGACCCCTGATGTTAGGGAGCTCCTCAACTGAGGGCCTTCAAGTAAG
The DNA here is from genome assembly GCF_003597395.2 of Chelonoidis abingdonii. Lineage (NCBI taxonomy): Eukaryota > Metazoa > Chordata > Testudines > Testudinidae > Chelonoidis > Chelonoidis abingdonii. The sequence goes on from NC_133771.1 coordinate 147,313,567, forward strand.
AGAACCCTGCCTTCAGCCCCTGACAGCTTTGCTCAAGCTGCTGCTGTTTGCATCACTGATATTGAATATGGCATTCTGGAAAAGAAATTGAGGGTCAGGTGGTCCCCAGCCTAACAAGCACCTGACCTATTTAGTGCTTCGCAGATGAGACCAGGATTTTTAAGCAGGTATCAAATTGTATGAGGAGTCAGTGTAGAGCTCAGAAAATGGAGATGGCATGCCTTTGCTGGTTTGGAAATGAGCTGTGACATGCTCTACTAGGTGAACTTTCCACATATAGCATTCTTGGTTAGTTCTAGTTAGAGCATATTGCAGTAGCCCAGCCTGGAGATGACAAAGCCATAGATTACTGATGCTAAATTTGCATCTAAAAAGAAAGAGGAGGCCTCTGGCTAACCTTAAATAGGAAAAAGGGATTTCTGGGTGTTTGGTTGTGTAGGAGCTATGGGGAGTCCAGAAGGACTTCTGAGACTGCACTCACCTTGATGCTCTGAGAGAACATTGGGTGCAGTCAAGGTTTCTGCTAATTCCTCAAAATGTTTTTCTCTTCCTTCAAGGATCATCTTTGTTCTACCAGGGTTGAACAAGAGCCAGCTGTTCTGCATTCAGGAATCAGGAACTATTTCTTTTAGGCATTGGCACATGGGTCAGTGGGGTGGTAGCACTGTTTTCTCCTGATGGATAAGAGAGATAAACGAGGATGTCATCTACTAATTGGTGGATGGGAGCCATTGGTTGAGCATGTTGATGGCCTGCATGTGAGTGTTGTTGGGGAGAAAGATCACTGGGCGATCACTGGGCACTCTGGAATCTGCAAAATGAAAGAGCAAAGCCATCTTAGTGTTTATGTTGTGGAGTTTGCCTCTCTTTCTTGAAACAGGAAAGGGCCTTATTTAGAGGCACCACTGTGGTCTGAGGTTTATGACCTGTTTTAAATATCATCTTTTAAAAGAAAGAAATTGTTTTTTTTTTAAATTGCCTTTCTTGGAAAACAAAACTAAATGTCAAATTTCTGCTTACTTAATCAGCAGACCCAAATCCATGAGAAATGTCTCTAGAATTGAAAATTAATTGGATTTTCACTGAAAGACCCATAGGTAATGAGCAAAAAGCTGCAGATTAAAGGCTTTGCATCCTTTGCAAATTTTGCCTCTTGGTATCTAATTGCACCTCTATACAGTTTACTGCTTTCAGGCAATGAATTACTACTTCGCATGATGTGTTTAATTTCATGTCGTTTTTCATTTCACTTGACTGAAAATAGAAAAGTAAGAACAAAAGGTTTATTTAATGACAATACACGCTAACAATGCTAATGCTTTCCAGCCTCATCTTTGTCTAAATAATTTAGTTTGCAGCACAATTAAAGAATGTAAAATATTAAGGGCAACTGCTCAAGGAACTGGGGCCCGATACTGCAAAATGCCAAGAACTTGTAATTCCAGCTGAAACCAGTGGATGGTGAGGGTGTTCAACAGCTTGTCAAATTGCTTCCCAAGTCATCATAAGAGAGGAAGGGCAGTGTTGTGGCTAAAGCACTGGATTGGGGCTCAGGAGATCTGGATTGTACTCCTATCTCTGCCATAGACTTAAGAATGACCATAGTGGGTCAGACCAACAGCCCAGTGCCCTGTCTTCTGACGGTGGCCAATACTAGATGCTTCAGAGGGAATGAACAGAACAGGGCAAATTATTAAGTTTCCTATTCCTTTTCCTGTTGCGAAGACGCAGCTTCTGGCAATCAAAGTTTTAGGGAAACCCAGACCATAGGGTTGCATCCCTGACCATCTTGCCTAATAGCCATTGATGGACCTATCCTCCATGGACTTACTCATTCTTTTTTTGAACCCTGTTATATTTTGGCCTTTACAACATTCCCTGGCAATGAATTCGACAAGTTGACTGCGCATTGTGTGAAGAAGTACTTCCTTACATTAGTTTTAAACCTGCTGCCTATTAATTTCATTGTGTGATCCCTGATTCTTGTGTTTTGTGAAGGGATATATAACAATTTCCTGTTCACTTTCTCCATAAAAGTCATGATGCTATAGACCTCTGTCATATGTCCCCTTAGTCATCTCTTTTCTAAGCTGAACAGTCCCCGAATCTTTTTAATCTCTCCTCATATGGAAGCTGTTCCATAACCCTAACAATTTTTGTTGTCCTTCTCTGTACCTTTTCCGATTCTAATATATGTGTTTTTGAGATGGGCAACCAGAACTGCAGGCAGTATTCAAGGAGCAGGTGTACCATGGATTTATATAGTGGCATTATATTTTTTTCCCTTTTCTAATGGTTCCTAACATTGTTAGCTTTTTTGTCTGCCTTTGCACATTGAGCAGATGTTTTCAGAGAACTATCCATGATGACTTCAAGGTCTCTTTCTTGAGTGGTAACAGCTGAATTAGATCATATCATTTGGTATATGTAGTTGGGATTTTTTTTTTTTTTTGCACTTAGCCCTTGAATTTCATCTGCCATTTTGTTGCCCAGCTACCCAGTTTTCTGAGACCCTTTTGTAACTCTTCGCACTTAAGTTTTGAACTTAACTATCTTGAATAATTTTTTATTGTCTGAAAATTTTGCCATCTCACTGTTTACCCTCTTTTCTAGATCATTTATGAATATGTTGAACAGCACAGGTCTTAGGACAGACCGTGCTATTACTTCTCTTAATTGTGAAAACTGACCATTTATTCCTACCCTTGTTTCTTATCTTTTAATCAGTTACGGATCCATGAGAGGATGTTCCCTCTTATCCCATGACTGCACACTTTGCTTAAGAGCCTTTGGTGTGGGAACATGTCAAAGGCTTTCAGAAAAGACCAAGTTTACTATACCCCCTGGATCACCCTTGTTCACATGCTTTGTTGCCTCACCAATCTATTCGAATTCTTTGAGGGTGTCATGATTTCCCTCTACAAAAGCTGTGTTGACTCTTCCCCAACAGATTGTATTCATTTAGGTCTGATAATTCTGTTCTTAACTATAGTTTCAACCAATTTGCCTGGTACTGAAGTTAGGCTTACTGGGCTATGTGGCTTCCCGTGTGACCTTGTGCAAGTCACTTAATCTCTCTATGCCTCAATTCCCCGGGGACAGGGATTGTTTTGTGTGTTTGTACAGTATCTGCCATAATGGAACCCCAATTTAGTCAGCGCTGTCATCATAAATAATAATAAAAATTGAGAGCAATTTAAGAACTACATTGTTCCCTGAAAAAAAATGGAACTGCAGTTGGTTTGTTCTTTAACAAACTAGAATTTATTTGTAATGTGAACCAGCAGTAAAAATGAAACATTTCAAAAACTCCAGTATGCTTTTGAGCCCTGAGGTGCCTTTTGTCTTGGACTGCCCAGTGCCACACGTGCCTTTTCAATGTATTTCCATTGTGGTCAGTAGAAGCAGCCAACCAAGTTCATCATCATTGGAAGTATGCTCTAGAATTAGAAAGAATTGGAGCACTGAGAACAAATGCAGGTTGTATGCAGGCTTGGCTCCATGTCATACAAATTACCCAACAACTGGAACAGGGTGAGGCTTTTAATATCCATGTGCAGTTGAGCCTGTTTCTACCAATCACCAAAAAAAACTGTCACAAATAAATACAGTCACCTCATAGTTGTCAATGTTTAAATAAAGATCAGGCAAAGATGTACAGGAAATCTTGGAGATGCTTTAACATAGTAACTTAAAATAGGAGGTTGCCCATCAGCTGTGATCCTTACTGCATTGCATTTCATTGTATATACCTCAGTGAAATATCCAACTGTTTGTTTTTATTTGCTGGCTTTCAAAATATTGACGAGAATGAAAAATACAAAGTTTAGTTTCTCCTTTAGTTCTTCTGCGAGCCCGAATGTTAAAACAGCAATAAATAGGCTGTAATTCTGTGTGTTCATTGCTTTTGCTCTTAATGTTATGAGTGTGTTGCAATGACTGGGGCAAGATGAAGCAAAACTAGCTTGCTGCACTGTGTGGTCAGACTTTAGCATCTGAGGTAGTGAAAGAACCCGAATCCTATAAACTCCATGAAAACTCCAGTTAAATAATTGTTTATGACTCTAAGGACTACTTTTAAATGGTCCTTACATTGGAAGGCTTGAAATAGTAACTTCCTTGAATTTCCTGCCATAAATGTAAACTACTGACTCTTTGTTAAGGTCGGCAGTGGGCTAACTAACCAGGAGCATGGCCATTCCTCTCTTAATTGATATTCTTATTCCATTGATCTGAGGTCAATCCCTGCACGCCAACTTTTGGAAAAATCTATGTGGTGATACTACAAAAGACTACATCATCAGTGTAATCTCCTAGTCACCCCCAGCCCTTAATGCTTTTTAGCTAAATCATCAAACTTGGCAATTTTGCACAGCTTTACTGTTTTATACGGAAACAGCATAAATGTAAAACAGTACACACTGCCTTTCTGTTACTTTAAAGGCAGTACTAGCTCTAGAAGGATCTGGCAATAGTCTAGCGCTAGGTAGAAGCAAAGAGGATTTTCTCTTGACGTTCGCTTCTAACATCCAAACCTTCGGTAAGATGTAATTAGTGTAATTATACACCTGCAAGGTGTTGAGCACTCTCAACTTCAGTGGAAATTGAGGGCACTCAGCTCCTTAAGGGTCGTCAGGCTCTTTGCTGAGAGATTTTTTCCCCAATGTCATGAAGATACATTGGTAAGAAACCAACTCAGTAATTAATAAATGCTTACGTTTGATTTGATTTAAGTTTCTTACAAAAATATGGAGCTGTTTTCCTTCCCATATTAAGCTAATGATAACCATCTGATTTTATGGTATCCAAACATAATGGTTTAGCTTGATTCCTGCATCAAGCGTAGCGTAATGAGTGTCTGACTCTCAAGACCTTGGAACTTTACAAGAACAGTCAAGAGCATTGTGACCATTGAGACTATTCTGTCTGTAAAGCGAAATAAAGGCATTTAAAGAAATTAGAGGGATAGGGGCTAGGACATTAGTCAGGTGCAAACAAATACTATGTCACTCTGCACGTACAGGAAGGGTAAAGATGACCAGACTAAATATTAAAAGTAACTAGTGATTTGGGGTGTCTCAATATTTGGTTGTCCTACTTGAGACATTTAGAAGGAGCCTGTGATTTTTAGATGGTATGTGGTCATCACTTTCTTAAAGTTACACTCATAGACTCATAGACTCATAGGTCAGAAGGGACCAATATGATCATCTAGTCTGACCTCCTGCACAAGGCAGGCCACAAAACCCTACCCATACACATTTATAACAACCCCGAACCCAATGACGAGTATTGGAAAGCGTCAAAATGAAGATTTGAAGACCTCAATGCTTGCAGGGATCCACCAGCAACTGGACGCCCATGCCCCACGCTGCAGAGGAAGGCGAAAAAACTCGCAGGGCCCTGCACAATCCGACCCTGAGGAAAATTCCTCCCGACCCAATAGATGCGATCAGCTAAACACTGAAGCATGTGGGCAAGACTTCACCAGTCCAGCACCCAGAAAGAGATCTCTGCTCAGTAGACTCAGTTCCCATCACCATCCAACCTCCCCTCACATTGGAGCAGACTACTGGCCGAAATGCAAACTAATGTGCCCAAATTAAAACTATCTGCGAATAAACATCCCCCTCATATACTTATCAGCTAGTCTTAAAGCCCATAAGTCTTTGCCCCCACTACTTCCACGGAAGGCCGTCCAGAAACTTCACTCCCCTAATGGTTTAGAGAACTTCGCTATTTCAAGTCTAACTTCCTAATATCCAGTTTGTAACCATTCGTTGCCCGGCGCACATTAGTATGAAACTTAAATAATTCTCACCCCCTAACGTTAATCCCCTGATATATGTATATAGAGCAAGCATATCCGCCCCGGGAAGCCTTCTTGGCGAGGCGTGAACTTATAAGCCAAGCTCTTGAGTCTCTTTCATAAGGCAGATTTTCCATTCCTCGGAAGCATCCTAGTAGCCCGCGTCTCTGACCCTGTTCCAGTTTGAATTCACTTCTTAACAGGGACAACACAGAACTGCACACAATTCCAGGGGGTCTCACCATCGCCCGTATAACGCACTAAACACCTCCTTCTCCTTGCTGGAAATACCTCGCCCGATGCAGTCCAAAACCAGCATTTGCTTTTTGACAGCCTATCACAATTGGCGGCTCAATAGTCATGCCTGCGATACCATACCTCCAAGGTCTTCTCCTCCTCCGCGTTCTCAACTGATGCGTCCCAACTGTAATCTAAAATTCTTATTATTAAGCCTAAGTGCATGACCTTGCCCACTTTCACTATTATACTTTCAATCCTATACTATTAACTCCAGTGTACAAGGTGGTCCGGATCTTCCTGAATAGTATCCGGTCCTCTCCGGTTAGCAATACCCCCAGCTTCGTGTCATCCGCAAACTTTAGTAACACATTCCCGCTCTTTGTGCCAAGGTAGTAAAAATAGTTAAATAAGACGGTCCCAAAACCGATCCTTGAGGGACTCCGCTAGTAATTCTCCTTCCAGCCTGACATTCACCCTTGAGTACGCACCCCTGGAGTCTCCCCTTTAACCAGTCTTATCCACTTAACAACTTTCACATTCTCCCCTCTTTTCCAATTAACTAACAGTTCCAATGCGGAACCGTGCAAAGCCTTACTGAAATCGAGGTAAATTAGATCTACCACATTTCCCTTGTCTAAGTATCCGTCACTTCTCAAGAAGGAGAATCTAGGTTTGGTTTGGCACGATCTACCTTTAGTAAATCCATGTGCAACCTCGTCCCAAGTTACCATTGACCTCAAGTCCTTAGCTACTTCTCCTTAAAAATTTTCAACCGTACACACGACAGACGTCAAGCTAACAGGCCTATAATTACCCGGATCACTTTTATTCATTTTATTCATTTAAGGTGAGCACATTGATGGGGGTGTGCAAACACCACACCGGCCAGGAAAGAGATAATGAGCTGTTGTGGGCTCAGGGAGCCCTGCCATGCTACACTTGCAATAGGTGTGGGACATGGAAGGAGGGGTTAAAAGGGAAGAGCGCACAGCTCAGAGGGGGGCTGACCAGGAAAGAACAGACTTCCAGCTCATGCTCTGTGTGAGAGAGGCCTGGCTGGAGCCAGAAACTGTTTGAGAGACTGCTGCTTGCCAGATCCTCCCTGGAGAAAGGTAGGCCTAATGAGGGACTATTGTTTGTTAACAGTGTCTTTCTTGTGCTTGGTAGGTTGTACCCCACCTAAAGGGAGTGGCAGCCAAATAAACCCCTTTTTGTTCATCCAGCCAAGGTCTTAGTAGTGGCTTGTCCTGAGTGCAGGAGCAGCCTCAGGAACACTGGGTGGATAATGTGGACAGAAGCCTAGTCCCTGTAGTCTCAGAAGCTGCTTCAGGCCCCTGTCGCAGATGCTCCCATTCGCGCTGTGTCAGCTGTCTGGCCTTAGCCCACTGAGCCAGCAGGGCAACCAGTGTGCAGTCTCCTGGGGCTGTCTTGGCTCAGCTGGTGGGAGATATGCAAACCTGCCTGGAGGAGATGGAGAGAATGAGACATCCAGTGCCAACAGCTTCATATCAAGACTGATGTAGCCAGGAAGGAGCCTGTTAAAGATAGTTTCCATCTGGAGCGCCCATCCCTACTGTTTGCTGTATGGGAGATTCCCTAAATTGTCCCTGGGTTTGTCACCCTTTGAACTTCTGTATGGGAGACAGCCCTAGGGTGTCCTAGTCCTCGCACAGTGGTCTCATTTCACCAGATTCTGACCTTGCTTATGGTGGTGTATCTCAAGAGTAACTCCATTGTAGCTGGTGGATTTACACGGTGGTAACTCTGATATGAAATCGGAATCAAGCCTATTGATTTCAGTAAGTTTTTCCAGTGTGAAAAAGGGCTCTGAATTTCTGGGGTCAGGCCCTGATCAAGGATTTGGACCTATTTTACTATCTGTTACAATTAAGCAGTAGATCACAACAGTGAATTTCTGGATGTTTATAGCCCAGCTGTATTGGAGTCCAATCATTAAGGCACTATATGGGGCCCGTGTGTGCATTTAACCACCCAAGAAGTAAAAGATTGCTCTGAAATGTACAGCCTTGATAGCTTTATTGTTGCTATGAAATTGACTGTGTACATAAATATAAAGGAAACAATAAGGCCCAGGTGTTTACTGGGCAGTAGAGACATGTTTATGGCATCTTTTACAATGCAAGCAGAAAGCACAAATTGTGTCCAGATTCTAAAGATACTGCACAGTAATTAAACACAAACACTAAGGTTATGTCTATACTACAGGATTATTCCGATTTTACATAAACCGGTTTTGTAAAACAGATTGTATAAAGTCGAGTGCACATGGCCACACTAAGCACATTAATTCGGTGGTGTGCGTCCATGGTCCGAGGCTAGCGTCGATTTCAGGAGTGTTGCACTGTGAGTAGCTATTCCATAGCTATCCCATAGTT
>NC_133771.1:147323590-147399135 GCF_003597395.2 Chelonoidis abingdonii
GGGACTGCATCGCCACCCGTGCTGATCAGAGCTCCACGCTGGGCAAACAGGAAATGAAATTCAAAAGTTCGCGGGGCTTTTCCTGTTTGCCTGGCCAGTGCATCCGAGTTCGGATAGCTGTCCAGAGCAGTCACAATGGTGCACTGTGGGATACCGCCTGGAGGCCAATACCACCGATTTGCGGCCACACTAACCCTAATCTGATATGGTAATACTGATTTCAGTGCTACTCCTCTCGTCGGGGAGGAGTACAGAAACCGGTTTAAAGAGCCCTTTATATCGATATAAGGGCCTCGTTGTGTGGACGGGTGCAGTGTTAAATCGGTTTAACGCTGCTAAAATTGGTTTAAACGCATAGTGTAGACCAGGCCTAAGGGTCTGACAGGAACCTACAAATTCAGGAAACTTTCAGCTGATGATTCTTATTCCATTCTCCTTCATCTCACTGGGCTAGATTGACACAGCACTCCTTTGGCTGCATTGGGAATTAAGCAGTGTAAAACTCCCCCAGTTCTCTCTCTGTCTGTGTTCAGATTGTAATTCCAGGTGGGATGATGAGAGCAGAGGCTAATCACCCAGTATTCCTGCTGCATGGAAGGGGTCGGAAAGGGGTCTACAGTGGAAGAAGCCCTGACTCTGCTCCTCTTCCTCTAATCCATTCACCAGCCAAACTCATGGAACAATTAAGTTACTCCATGGAAAGAGGTGAAGTAAGTTACTTCTTCTTCCCCCAGAACAAGATTCTGTGAGTTACAGTTCATGCTCTTATCTACTGTTGAAGTGATGCATCTATGTTAGCTCTTTACTTGGGACAGGTTGTAAAGTGACAGTTAAGCCTCTTGTGCCCAGGTTAGTATATATTGCCAATAAATTGTCTAGGGAGGTTGTGGAATCTCCGTCAGTGGAGATTTTTAACAGCAGGTTCAACAACACCTGTCAAGGATGGTCTAGAACGGGTTCTCACAATTTTTTTGGTGGCCTCAGAGTGCGGCCACCACCTCTTGTCAGTGCGGCCACCAGCATTTTTTCCTAAAATACTTAATGCACTTTAGGAAAAACAAATCAATATGCACATACACATGTTCAAATCGTTGTAATTTATGTATGTAGGGTTTTTTCAGACTCAGTAATAAAAATAATGTAGACTGGTCTCTATTCTTTATTGGACCTAAACAGAATAGAAACACAAATGGGGTACTTTGCATGTTCTTGTTTTTTTGTTGTTTCTTTTGCTTATTTGGTTCATTTAAAAAAAAAAACAACCTTTCTAGACAGTAAGTCTATTGCTGTGAAAAGAGAGATTTGTATATTTGTTAATATCACTTTTCACAGGAGACGTACTCAGCCCCAGCAAGCTCTGGCTCAAATGAAGCCCTGGATGGGGAGGTGAGCAGGGAGGCCGCGGGGCCCAGGGACGATGGCAGGGGTGGTGAGCCTGAGACCAGAGCCTGGAACAAGAGCCTGCTATTGCATGGATAGAGCCCAAAGCCCTGTGGCCAAAGCCTGCCCCCTGCCACAGGGAAACTGGGGAATTCACCACCTGCCTGCATCTCCAGGGTTTGTCTCTCTGGAGAGGGGCAGGGCCTAACCCCCACTGGTGGCCCTGGAAGAGCGGCCACTGCTTCCTCCCCACCCCATCACAGCCCACGAGGCTGTGACCACATTTGAGAAACGCTGGTCTAGAATACTTAGTCCTGCCATGAGTGCAATGAACTGGACTAGAAAACTTCTCGAGGTCCCTTCCAGTTCTATGATTGACTTCTGTTAATTACCAACACTGTCCCCAGAGCTTTAGGAGACATAAAGGAAGACCTGGCCTATGCAGTGAGGCCATTACAGTCAAAATAGAAAGACTAAGGGCAGACACAAAAACACAGTAGGAACTCCGAAGATGGTGTTAACATAGTATCTTTCTCTTAGTGAAATGTGGAGCCAGCATATTATTAATATAGATAAGTGCCTGAGGACTGTCCAGAAGAGAAGCAAGTTCTAAGTAGAGTGACCTTGTGTTCCTGAAAACCAGGAACGTCCTGCTTTCATGACTTATCCCTGTGTTCCTGCTGGTTTCACAGAAATCAGTATTTTGTCCTACCATTTGTAAACCACTGAAAATTGGCCACTGGAAGGAACCACTAGCCTGCTGAGTTATTGAATTTGGCAGCAAGCTGGCTGAGGCATAGGTATCTCAAGGACTGCCGCCCACAGTGCCTGCCACAATGATTGAAACTTCTGAGATGTGACAGTAATAATAAATAGTAACAGTGCCAGAAGAATGATCCTACCCTAAGGCAGAGCTTTGGAAATAATGTGAAGTATAATGTTTGCGTGACTGTCATCTTACTGTACACTATGTTGGCTTTTACTTTTATTATTTTCATTCAAGCCACTTCTTTTTCTGGACCCGCATGCTGCGATGACTCATTTTAAAATGAATGCATATATCCCAAACATAACACACAACATGCAGATCATATTTGTCAACACTTCAATTGGAAATGATCAAAACAAGCTGCAGGTTTCCAGTATAGCTTTATCTGGCTTTACACCAATTAGCAAGACTCATTTGCAGATTATACCTTTGCCAATAGGTGGCAATCACAGTTTCTGCTTTTGCTGCACCAAAAAGTTTGGCCCAGATTTTTAAAAAGGTGGCCACTGATTTTGGGTCCCCAACTTGACATCATGGAACTGCCATACATAGATGTCTCAAGCTAGACACCCAGAAACGGATACAACCACTGTTAGTGGCTACCTGTGAAAATGTTGTTTGGGCACAAACATTGGCAGCAATAGATGGGGCTAGCAATTTCCTTATTTGTTGCAATATTAATTTTTAAAACTTGGCTGAGTAAATATTTAGGGTGTTTGTGATAGGCGCTGCTTTCTAACTGTGACTGTTATCCATTTTCAAATAAAGTTGTAACAAGCAGAAGGCAATGCATTTCTGGATGAATAGAGCATAGCAGTTTAACTACTAGAGAAGTGTACTAATCTCCACAGGCCTGAATGTGAACTTCGTCCTTCCCCTGGAGAGCAATTACTTGCACACCTAGAAGTACAGTATTGCTATTTTGAAACGGACTTTGTACAGAAAAATAAGGAAAATAATTAGACCTGTTCCTTTAATGAACATTGCTAACACTAGAATCCCCATCGCTGGAGGGTTTTTTTAGAACAGGGTAGACAAGCATCGGTCAGAGATGGTCTAAGTATATCGTTCATCCTGCCTCGGAGAATGAGACTGGACTAGGTGACCTCTTGAAGTCCCTTTCAGCTCTCCATTTCTATGATTTTGTGCTCTCAATATGTATGCAATGGCATCTTCTGTATTATTCTCTATCCCTGTCACTGCGTACATGTTGGTTGCTTTTTCAACTATTGCAATGCAGCAAGCAGTTGTTTTTATTGAGTTGTCCACAATGATACTAAGATCTCTTTGGTGAGCAGCTGCAGTTAATTTAGAAGCTATCAGTGTGTATAAGTAGTTCAAATTGATCCTTCCACTGTGCGTTAACTTGTACTTGTCAATGTTGAATTTTTACTGGTGCCCAGTTACCTAATTTTGTTAGGTTCTTCTGAAGTTTTCCATAAATATCTCTAGGCTTGATTCACCTAACTAATTTTGTCATTTGCAAATGTTGTCACCTGATGTTTTCCTACATTCTGACTATTAATAAACATGAAGAATGGGTTTCATAGTACAGGCCTTTGGGTCACCCCACTATTCACTTCCTTCCTTGTTAAAACTGAGCTTTTAATTCTATCCTTTCATTTCTGTCTCTTAAGTTTCTGACCAATGCGTTTTGCTCTTCTAAATCTAAGAAATTACCTCTCAGCAATTTCTTCTTGGTTTCTTTAATAAACCCCAATGAGGGTCTTTGGCTTTTTGAAAGTCCATATCAATTATACCTTTTGAGAATCCCCCTGCACATACACAGTTATAATGAGAGAGGAGGAGATGTCACACCTTCTGAGTATTTGGGAGCTGAAAAGTCACTCCTGACTCCCACAGGAACATGGTCGTCTCTGTTAAATTTGTTGTAAAAGTTGACCCGCGAAGTAGTGAACCCTGTCAGTCTGCCTAGAGTAGGGGTTCTCAGGACAAATATTTTGGTGGCTTCAGAGTGTGGCCACCAACTCTTGCAGGGAGCCGCTCTGACAATTTTTCCTAAAATACTTAATTAACTTTAGGAAAAAACAAATATGCACATATACATGTCCAGATCAGTGTAATTTATTTATTGTTAGCTAGTAAGTCAGTTGTGAAAAGTGATATTAACAAACATACAAGTATTACTTTTCACAGCAGCCTTACTTAGCCCTGGCAAGCTTGGGAACAAATTAAGCCCCAGAGGAGGCAGCAGGGGCCCGTGGGATTGATCTGAAGCCCCGCACTCAGAGCCTGTCATCCCACTACTCCAGGGCTGAAGCCCAAAGCCAGAGCCCTGTCATCCCTGGGAACGTGGGGAACTCACATGCTGCCTGCTTCTCCAGCATTGTGCCCCAGCAGTCTTCGGGGGGGCGGGGGGGGAGGGCCCAACCCCTGCTGGTGGCCACAGCAATGAACACCAAGGTGATGCATTTAGGAGCAACAGGGAGGGGGAGGGACCACTATTTTGTCCCCAAACCCCACCCCATCACAGCCCAGGATGCTGTGGCCGCAAGAAAAGACCCAGGTGGCTGTATTTGAGAAATGCTGGCCTGGAGGTAGACCTCTTCAATACAGAGCAAAACCACCAGATAAGCTAGATCTTCAAAGCTAGGGTGACCAGATAGCAACTGTGGAAAAAGCGGGACGGGTGGGGGGTACCTATATAAGAAAGTCTCAAAAAACAGGCCTGTCCTACAAAAACAGGATATCTGGTCACCCTGTTCAAAGCATTTTCCCTTTCCTGCCAGTGGTCCTTCTGTTGTATTTGGATTGAACGTTGAGTAGCTTTCAAACATCCTTTGTACAATCTTGGACTCTAGCCCTGCAGTGAGATCCTTGACCGTGGAGCTTCAAGCTTTTGCAAAGTCCCCAATACCACACATAGGTATTGGTTCACACTATACTGTATCTCATTACAGGAGTGGGCCCTTGGTCAGGCAGTGGAACACTTTAAAGTGGGAATCACTAGGCTCAGATGACATGGTAATATAGATCTGGATATTGTCAGCTTACTGGTGATCTATAGGGCCACGCTGCCATTATTATTACCATGGTACTTAGAGGTTCCAAGTGAGATCAGCTAGATAGTGAACAAACACATGGTAAGAGAAGAGCTAAAGCACTTACATTCTAAACAGACAAGACAGATAATTGGTGGGAGGGAAAGCAGAGGCACAGAAAGGTGAAGTAATCTGTCCAAGTCACACAGCAGGTCAGTGGCAGAACTGGAACAGAATCCAAGTCTCCTGACTCTCCATCTAGAGTCCTAGCCACCAGGCATCGACATGAATAAATATAATGAATCTCCAGGGGATTCCAGAGAGTCCCCAGAGCTGATGATGCAACACCACGAACTATACTTTCCTGAAAAGAATGAGTTGGAACCACTTGGAGGCAACTCTACCCACCCTCACTAGCCCACACACCCACGTCAGCATTGCCTGAGGACTAGCTGTTTCCAAAACAATTGATAGCTGGCCATACTGACCACTTTAAGTCCATCATGCAAAAATCATTCAAATAAATTAATCGGTCATGCAAACTAGCATCATTGTGCAGCTGAAAGCCAGTTCAAATATGTTTAAAATATCTTTTTATTCAGAAGCCTCGGGAGGTATCCACTGCCTTCTTGATCACCTTTCAAAAGCTGGGGGGTAAAAAAACATAAAGCAGTGAGATGTAGCATGTTTTTGTTAAATATGTTTTGCCACTTGCAGGCCAAAAAAAAAATCCAGGGTTTTTCTTGAATGCCATCCAAAGGTTATAACTGTCAAACCAGGATATAGTTCTGAAGTTTGGAAAAGGCCAGTTATCCTACAAGTGTTTTTTTTTTTTTCCTTTAAAGAAAAATGTCAACTACAGACTTCATTGGCTCAAGAAATAGCTTAAAAAGATTATACTATCAGTATAGAAAAAGGGAACAACACAGTGTTGGGGAAGAATAAAGTGGCATGAGAGAGAGAATGATAGAACCAACTTAGAACACAATTCTGAGGAAATATGCTCAGTAGCAGTTTGACTTTTACCCTAGGCAAGAGTTAATGCAGTTGCATGGGTGTAATTGAGAATGTAACCTGGCCTCAGGTATACAGAGCAGTTGCCTGTCTTTACAAATAGACTGCCGAGCCTAAAGACATACACACAGCAGTGGATTTTTCAGGGTGCGTTGCTAGATTTCTATCCAGCCCTACAATAATGTGCAGTACAAAATTTTGCTTGAAATAAAGGTGTCAATGTATTTAGGCCGGGATCCATTGGAAACTAGAATTCAGCATGACCAGTGTTACCAGTCCTCTCGTGAACACATCTGAAATTCAAGCCAAGACTATGATGTAGCAAAAGATCAAAATGTGATGCAGTTCTTTTGGCAACCTTTTTAGGGTTGTTTTTTCTGTCTTCTCTCTGAGGAAGAGGAAGGAGATGATCATAAAAGGGAAGGTTAGGTGATAAAGTTAGATACTGGAGGAAGGGGATGGACAAGGAGCTGGAACAACAGAAGGTTTTTGTGGTTAAGGCACAGAACTAGGAGTCAGGTGACCTACATACCTCTTCTCCCAAGTCTGCCACAGACTTAAGTGTCCTTGGCTGTCACGTAGGCCAGAATTCTCAAAAGTGGCTTCTGATTTTGCCATTTCAGATGAGGCAAAATCAGTGACAGCAACATTGGCCTTAAGCTCTCTCTCTGCCTCAATTTCTCCAGCTGTAAAATGGGGATAATAATTCCTTGACGTGGTCACAAATACTCAAAGCTGAGATGAATATATATATATATAGCGACTGGATAGCGTAGTGGTTAAGAGCGCCGCCCTTTGATACGGGAGACCGCCCTTTGATACGAGAGACCGGGGTTCAAATCCCGGTTGGTACCCAACTTTCCAGTAGGGGTCCTTGGGCAAAAGACCCCCTAACGCTTCACCTGCCTACCTCAAATATGAGAGTGACACGAACTAGGAGAGTCATGCCGGCTCGGACGTCGCCCGGATTAACAAGGTCCGCGCCAGATGTTGAGGAACCAGGACAATCTGACGATAAGTGGGCTACTGGAACAAACCATTCATGGACGAGACAAGAGAACCTGGAATTGATGGAATGCTACTACAACAGTAGACCTAATGAGAGGGGATATATGAAACGTATGAGGGGACTATGGATGGACAAAAGACCTACATCCACACTTACTGAGAAACAGCTAGTTACCCAACGCTTCAACATAGTAAAGAGGAAGCTGCTCTCACAGCTTGAGATAGACCAACTCCACATTACATCCCAGACTCAAGAAGACCTGGAAGAACAAGTGGATGTGCAGCCCACACCTGAAGCTGAAACTTCACTGCCACCCCCTCCATTGCAGAGCACAGCAGCTGATATGAGGCATAAGATCATGGAGAAACTAGCTACAGTCAATCCTCGAGACCGATTACCAAGGCTCAGTGGAGAAGTACCATCAGATAGTATGTTAGAAGATGCCAATAGAGCCCTCATGACAATCCCTACTACCACCATAACTCAAACCAATGAACTGGTATACGCTACAGCCTCTGTAATCCTGGAGATGCTTGGCTACACAATCAAGAAGAACAACAGTATGTATCCACCCTGGAAAATGAGGTTGGAGGATAAGATCAAGGCGTTTTACTGTATGTGTTCTTTGGAGGAAATTGATTTAATCAGTTTCTGAAGTTTAGATTTAGATGGCTTGTATGGATCTGACAATTATGAAACTTTGGTCAACAAAAAAGCCAGACAGGATTTAGATTTTATTCTGATTCTCATTTACGCTCTGGCAAGGTAAAGGGGAGGTAAGTGGACATAAATTACATTCATACCTACTTTAAGGTCCTTTTCTTTTGCTAGAACATGCAGCATCAGCGGACATTGGTGTAATTGAGAATCAAACCCCTAGAGTTCAGAATGATACATGCTTCTCAGCTTGGAATATTTTGGAACAGATCATGTGGAGCTGTGCTAATTTACATGAGCTAAGTGTCTGCCCCATAATTATGCCCATTTTACAACTAGGGAAACTGAGACACACAGCAAAATAACATCAATATTATAATATACTTGGTTGCCTAGCTAGGGATACCAATATGCGGTGGGGAGAGAGTGTGTGTGTGTGTGTGTGTGTGTGTGTGAGAGAGAGAGAGAGAGAGAGAATGTATGCAAAACAACATCAATCAAGTTTAAATGGTGAATCTTTTCTCAGAATTAGAAATCTGTGCAAATAAGAGAATGTGACCAAGTATTTTTTTAATTGCAATAGAGTAAGAATCAATCACTCTAATGCAGCACAGCTTAGCTTTTTGATTCAAAGGTTGGACAAAAAAGCAGCATTCTTGTCCAAAGTTATGTTGCTAAAACAAAGTCGAAATTATTTAAACTACTAAATTGTTAGTACAACTGTAGCTTGTGTGCCTCTCTCCACCTCCTTGCAAATGGTATAACTTTGGTCACCACATGTTCAGATGTTAGACAGGTTATTTTTTATGAGGTAGTAGAATTTTAAAATAGCTTGTGCAAGGCTTCTTACACGTCGGTTAATTCACCTGAGCATTTAATAATAACAACTAACATAATAGTAGCTGCTTACATCCAACCATTCCACAACTATTCATTCTGTAACCAAAGGCTTATGGGTGACAAACAAGTCTTTGTGAACAGAAATAGCAGAATGTTCCACTGATTTGAACTTAATTTTATAACATAAATTGCTGTATCTCTCATTAGCTTAATTATAGATTCAGGAGATTTCCTGCAGACTAAAATGGAGGACAGTATAGAGAAAGGGGCCTGATTTTGATCCTACTTATTGCATGCTGCTGTAAATCAGGGATAACTTCACTGAAATCAGTGGAACTATACCAGTGAAAAATTGATGTAAAAGAGATCTGAACACAGTTGCCAACTTTCATGTGGTAAATAAGCATCCTGACTTTCACAATAAGCCAAAAATCAAGCTAATCCCAATCCCTAAGAACCCCAACACTCTGTGTGACTAGATCCCCCCTCAGTGTGCAGTCTGGGACTGTGGGGGGCCCGTGTGCACCCCGACTATCTCCCTGCCTTGCCCCTGCTTGCTGGGAGCCTATAAAAAAAAAAAAGAGCAACAAGCTATAAGCCAAAACCTAGCCAACAAGCCAATTAAGCCAAAAACAAGCCCAATCTCTGCGTTTTTTTCCATGGGTTTGGCATGTCTGGATCTGAATCACTTTTGGAGTCAATGAGGTCAGAATTGGGGATTCTCTGTAAATGAGAAGCTGTGAATACATTAGTTATTGTTTTCTGTAGAGTTTTTATTTTACTCAACATTTTTTTCCCTACAGAGCTGCTCAAAAGTTGAATCTGTCGTCTAAAAAGAAGAAACATAGGCCATCTACATCATCTGCGTCTGAATCTCCTCTCTTCTCTACCAACTTCAGCAGTATCCTTCAGACTTCCCCACCCCCCGCACCACCATGTTTGCTGAGGGCAGTCAACAAAGTGAAAGACACTCCAGGGTTGGGCAAGGTAGGCCTCAGACTCTCTCTAAAATAATTGTTTTTCTTTGAGAGGAGAAAAATGTCCCATGCAAAACATTAATAGAGTTGGCCTGTTGGGTTTTTCTTCTTTGCCGTACCCTGAAACTTGTCTTCAGTATCCACTCAAAGTTCTGACAAATTGATTGCTTAATGCAGGTGACCTTCTAATAAAGCTGGAGCAAACTTGTGCTCAATGAACCAGACTCAGTCCTGTTGGCAGATCACAGGTTTCAAACTCCTTGCTGTGGTAAATGAAATGGGGGTGAAATGACAGAGTTGTCTGCAACCCCAACTCCACCTGGGGCCTTGAAGTATGTTGGACTCTCTATTGACACTACAACTCAGTCTTATCTTCTGTCAATCGATTCCCACCCCCCATCAAAACCCTTTTAATATACTGATTAGCTACAGATCCTTAAGTATATGATGGCAGCACCAGGCCCGCTTGAAGATACATTGATATATCTTCTTTCCCAACCAGCCTCCATTGTTGGGTCACCTATGGTATCCTTCCATGGTTGAAGCCCTGGGGCGAGGTAGCTGCTTGCCTTACCTGAGGGATAGTCCTTTCTTTAACCCCCAGTACAGATACTCTGCCATCATAGGGGTGAGTCTGGCCCATTACATTGGGGAATACTTTGGGACAGTTGCTCAAGACAGGAGATTGCTTAAAAAGGTAGTCTCTTATACAGGTTTTTAGTATATTATGCTTTTCTCTGTTCACCAAGTGCTAAGTAAAGACACTGAATTTGCTGAAAACCTCTTTCCTTTTTAGCAGGGAAATGGTAATGGTCAATCTGGACATACTGTACCCAGAATGTGCCTCACGGTTTCCATTGCTGCCCTTGAGCACTAAGGGAAAGAGTCAGGCATTAACACAATTTTTCACAGAACCACATCTGTTATTTTCGTGGATGGCTTATGTCCATCTTAGAGGGCTCACGAGATTTTTTTTTCCCCATCCTGGTTTGGATGAGAAGTACTGTGTGGGCCTGAGACTGGTACCATTACTTCAGTGAAAGCTGCAGGATTGGGCCTAACTATTAGTTGTTCCAAGCATTTAATATGACAACCAGGTACAAGATTTGAACAGTCCTGTTTTGAGTAATGCAATCTTTAAATAATTTTCATTGCAAAGTTTTCTGTGTCCTCCCAGGGCTCTTACATTGCCAGAATCAAGGTGAATTCTGGCTGGATAAGAATAAAATTTGCATTTACAAATAGTGGGGGATGTGCTCATGGAAGCAAGGGACCAAAAGCAGCACTGGGCCTAATCGTGCAGTCTTTATTCAGACAAGTCTTGTTAACTTTAATTGGATTTTTTTTTCCTGAGTAAGGGCATCAGGTTTCTGTCCATAATATGGAAAGGGCTATGCAAATATACACATACAGCTCTGCCAATATGCTTCAGTTCTGACCTGCCACACTCCTGCTGTTCTATCTCTGGGTCTCCATTGAACATGGCATTCCAGCTGTATGGTAGTTTTTTTTTATATCAACAAACAGAGCCAAGATTAGCCTGTCCTCCAAAGCCATTTACATTTGGAACCCAAGTAAGAAACTAAGTCTGTGGGAGTAGAAGGGCATTGTATTAACCCACTCTGCTATCCAACCTAACTCTCTCACGTACAACCCCATTTTCTCTGAATGTAACTCCACTCTTTCCACTGTAATAAACGGAATAACACCCAGGATAATTTGGATTCTAATCTTCGTTTTATGATACTGTGATAGTCTGGGCCTTTTCAGAGTCTCTTTCCCTTCCAAAATCCTGTCCCCCTTGGGAACCTTACTCCAGTCATTCAGTATTCACAGGTATGGTGGGACCTGGGGAATGTTCAGTCTCTGAGTTTTCCTTTTAGAGAATCTATAGGGTTTTATCTTAGTTATGGTGGTAAGGTATGGCTAAACCCTCACCCAGGATTTAGGCATATCTTTTATCCCCGTTTTCAGTGGTGGGCTTATACCTGATCTGGTGAGTCCTTGTGGGAGATGGAGGTTTACATGCTGTCTTCCTCCCAGCGACCCTGTTTTAAGAATCCACTAACTCTGAGGCACAGCCACTTTCCTCCTGGTTTCCACCCATTCCAGTAACAAGTTCTCCCTTTCAAGCTTGCTTCCTCCAAGTGGAGCAGGCTCTGCAGTTGTGCCTGTTCAGTACCAGTTGAGCCCAGAGGAACTTGTTAGCCTTCTCCTGATTGGGATGAGGGTGTGCCCCATCCAAGGTACACAAGAGAATATTTCTTTCTAAATGAATTTTTTGTCATCTAGAAGTAACTGATATATTTAGGAAAGAACCTATACAAAGAGTCATAAATGAGGGCTTTTTAAATGATTTGATTGTGCTTCTTCAAAGAAAGTCATTGTCACAAATTAGATTTAATTCATATAATCAAAACAAGTGAAAACAGTTAATTCTGAAATAGTTCCGTACCAAAAAATGTCTAGCCTTCATTTCCATTTCTGTCCTCTTCTTTCTCCTATGAGTCTCCTTATAATTATCACCTAAAGCTCATATACGTTCATCAAATTGTTCCCATCAATTTTCCTCTGTAGCATAATTTGCATTTTAATATGTCAGGAATAGGTGTGAGGCATAATAAATGGATAATTGCAGATGGAGAATGTAGTTTGCCAGTCAGACTGTGGAGACCTCAGATCTAGTGATAGGTTGAAAATTTCTATTGGATCACTGAGACATTAATTATTATTAATAATAATAATGTTTGGCAGTGCCCTGCTTCAAAGATAGACATTTCCTATATGGCTGTTCAAGAAGCTCTGTTAATTTCCCCCACATTTCCTTTCAAATATTTGCATTTATTTAGAAGTTAAAGTGTAGATCAATGTAAAGGATGTGGAGTTAGGTTTAGGAAATTCAAGACTTTACTCTGTTAGTTGGGATTGTGTCTGCTTTGTTCTGGAATAATAGGAGGCTATCAAAAAATGACCAGTACAGCAAAGCTCTGATTAATTGTGGGTGAGGACTGAAATGTCTGGTTATTTGATATTTGGTTATGTGATACAAGCCAGATTTTACCCATCAGCAAAATATTCAGAGGTATTAAGGTTACTTATCAGCTCACATACAAAGGTGGTAGGTATAGAATAAGAATATAGATTGACTGATGTTTTAGACTTAAAAAGTAGGTTGGGGTCAGGTGCTTAACACCTTTCCACACCCAAGACAATCCATAAAACTTACTGTAACTGACTGGAATTTGGAACAAGCATTGTCTTCTCGTTAACATTCAACCCCAGAGGAGGAGGAAGATTAAAATACAGGGCCTGTTTCAGCACTGATTATCTCTGGTTTTTGAATGGGAGTACTTCCATTTATTTCAATAGAATCTCACCAGTGTCAAACTGGAGCAAAGCAGTGAAGGATAAGACCCATAATCAGGAAGCTATGAAAAGGAAAAATAGATGTCTTGATTGTTCTGTGGCCCTCCTCTGTTGGATTCATTTTCAAAAATTCTAATTAGAGAGATACATGGCCTGTATTGCAAATAAAAGTAGCAATGGAATACACACATCCATCCATATCTAGCCCACAGGTGCTTCAGCTTCCATGTCATAGTGACAGTAGTTGGCTACAGTTGGATCCCTACAGTTTTACAAAAATAGATTGAGTTGTCTTTTGGGCATGAATGATCCCCTTCCATAGCATGCAACAGCTGGAGCCACTACACTTGCTTCTCCTTTGCCCCCATCTCTGAGTCATCATCATATTCTGTACTCTTGTTCACATCTGGGTGGCAGATTGGTTTGGTTGGATTTAAATAAACGTATGGAGTATAGTTATATTCGCTGTTTGCACATGACATCTCTAAATTCTTTTGTACTTTTATCTCAGCAATATATATTGTATGTTAGTCTTTTTCAGTCAGAGATCTGAGCAGAGGAGCAGAAAGGTGCTCTCTGTATGACTGACAAACAATACCAGGATTTCACTCAGCATTAGAATATTGTGGTAAATGTTAGAGCTGGTTGGAAAAATATTTCCTCCTCCCAATGGAACACTTCCGCTTTTTGTTCAAAAATTAAAAATCAGATGTTTTGGGGTTTTGGCCAAAACCTGTAAACTTTCAGCTTCCAAATTTTCAATGCAAACTTGAAATTTTCTGCAGAGCAGAAACTTTGTGAGAAATTTCATTTTGTCAAAAATCCAATTTTCCATTGAAAAATTGTTTCAGCAAAAAATTTCAACCAGCCCTAGCAAATGTACTGCCTGCATGCAGCACTTGGTTTTTCGTGGCCTGATGTAGTTTCTGTTGTTGTTTTTTCTGCAAGTAGCCTTACGAAATTCTGCCACTGAAAGGTGACCTTTGTGTCAAGAGCAGAGACCAAATGGTTATTTGCTCACATACTGTATTGTGATAAAAGGATTGGGTTTTTTAAAGCTGAAAATAAAATAGTAATGCCCTGACTGTGAAATTCAGCCCTGGACAGATGGCTCTCATACGGATTAAGTAGGACTTAAGTGATGCATTACTCTAATGTGGGTGCTCTGCATAGGGGTGAATTTTAGCACATTGGGAGAAACTGAATACACTTTATAATACATAAGCCTAAAAACATTCTGACTGACAGAACACTAATAGGCAGATTAATAGCTTAATAGATTAATAGGAGTGGCGATTGCTTCTGATTCTGTCCATTTTCCATTGTCTGTGCCATGATTAGAGAGATATTTATTAATTGCTTTTAATTTCTTTGGTGCCTGTCCCAGTCTCTAAGTAATTCTCATTATTTAAAAACACTATTATTTGGTTAAAAAAAATCCAAAATTTGCCATACAATTCATGCCATTCATGGAATATCCCATAACAGCAGAGATCTGGCCTTCCTAACAAACAAAACCCTCAAAGCAGAAACCCATATCAAGATTTTCGCAGACCCTAAGGCACCTCCCTTCCAACACCCATGAAAAGATATAGGCTGGATTTTCATAAATCCCTAAGAGTTGGGCATCTGACTCCTACTGAAAGTCAGTGGGAGTTTGGCACCCAACTCCCTCAAGCCTCTCTGATCATCCCAGTCATTTCACAGACATAGAGAACAATATAACTGGTGTATATTGCACAACATGGGTGTTACAATACTTGCTTGTATTTACATAAACTATAGTTTTACAGAGCATAGATTATTTGAATAATCCTTGTCAGAAAGTGTTTCCAACTGTTGTTTCACGACCTCTTTTAACTCCCTAACTCCTCTTTAGCACTTCATTGGAAAGCAAAGGCAGAAAGCTGGATTGAAAGGAAGAAAACAATCTGTCTTGATTAAACCCGCAAAACATTAGCAAAAAAATCTTAGAGTAGAAGTGTTCGTATTTTGACTAGCAGATTTGTGGATGTGAGGAATTTGTTGGCAACATCCCTGTGTGCATTGAGTGGGTGTTTATGAAAATCCGGTGTTAAGGTTAGCAGAAAACCAGATGCAACTTCTGAAATATGTACAGTAGCTCCCTTCATTGACACCCATTTTGAAGTTTTTTAAAGTGAAGCAGGGGAAGGGTCTCTCTTTCCTTTGGAAACCTTCATCCATGGGAGTACCGACAGAAGAACGTTAACTGTTACTTGACAAATGAGATCTAAACCCATTACCACTTGAACACAATTTATGGGGGAAGAGTGAAAACTGTTTCTTTTCAAAGTTGCCATGGTTACTGAAATGGAAAAAAGAGGAAATACCCCATAAGGCGTTTAAAGGACACGTATGTTCATCACTGTTGTCAACATGATTGTTCTATAAATTAAATAGTTAGTTCCACTTGGAATGAAATCCAGGTGGCCTTTTGCCCTCCAGTTAGTTGCTCATAACTGAAATTTTCTCCAGCAAGCATGTTGGATGGATCTGGCTGAGGCTTTCATACATTTTGGCCAGATTCCTTCTGCGTGCGTGCTACCAGAAGGATTTTAAATATTTTCTTCACTTCAAGCTGCTTTAAAAGACAAAAGATGAAATTAAGAGAAGTTGGAAGAATTGTTATAAACTCTTACTCTCCAGCCTTCCCAATCATATTTTCCAGATACAGTTAATTTGCACTAAATTAAAGCCAGTGCCTGATGGTGCCAGTGCCACCCTCCCACCCCTGTGCTGGAGCACTGGACCACAGTGCGTCTGGCTCATGCCTGGGTATGCAAGGGAGGGAGTGTGTATGTGTAAGAAACCTTCACTCATTTGTGCACCCACCACTGAAGGGATTGCCATTGTTATAGTTCCTACTGTCTCCTAAGTGCAGAAACTACTTTCTGCTGGAATCCTTGCAGTGCAAGGCACCCCAAAAAGAGGCGAGGAAGAGGTTATTTTTCCTAACCTATGCCAATCAGCCAGCATTGCTGTGTGACTGGGCCAATGTTGTTAAACCCCTGGAAATGATGTAGTCCTTACTGTATGACCGCGAGCTCTGGGAAGAAAATCTGCTTCAGTGGAATTCCTGTGCTCAACTAGAATCAGAATTTAACAGTGAGATTTTACTTTCAAATCTGCAAGGCAGATCTCAGTTCCCACTGCTGATCTGAGAGCAGAATTTTGCCCTAGGTGGAAAAGATCATTTTACAAACTGCTGTGGCAGAAATTTCATTTTCTCTTTAATCTAAACAGCACAGAGGCTGAATAGAGCAACATGAAGAGACCTTTGACCGTTTGCCTCCTGTCACAATCACATTTTAGATTAATCTCAGCAAAATCAAATGATGTATGACTCTATCAAAAAAAAAATGTGGGCAGTGGTTCTCTTGGGTCCAACTTTGATGGTATTCACACCAGTTTTGCTGCAGAGTAACTATATAGATGAGTCACTCCTGATTTACACCTTTCCGAACCCCCTGAGTGGCATTTCTTCATATCTGTGTCTATTTTGTATTCTTTAGTGGCTCAATGGAAAGCCTACCTGTGCTGAACATCACTATCTCATTTGAATGTAACTCTTCTAAAGAAAAATATGGACAATGGGTTGCTGTTTTGTAAATAGTGAATTTTCCTTTGGTACCTCAAAATCTACAGGAAATGGTGTTTCTTTTCCCATTTAAATGGTTTAATGCACTGAGATACCATGGTGACCTTATAGAAACATAGATGGACTGAGGGAGTTTCTAGACAAAGCACTACAGTAAAAGAGAGAATGGGGTTAGCTTTAGAAATAAAACTGTTTACCTTATTCTACCAAAGGTCCCCGTTCAGTGGTAAAAGAAAGCAGTTTCTTCTGTGATTCTTTAACATGGTTCTATAGCATAATTTCCACCATGAAATGTGATTGTTTCACATGGATTGACTTCATTATTTTTAGCTGAATTTCACTTTAAGCTTTGGAGTACAATTTAAAAAAGGTTTACACAAAACCCTGTGAACTGATACAGTTGAGTTTTTGCACACTTCTAATTGGCTTATCCACACAGTGTCCTAGACCTTGTGCTGGACATACGTTTTTACGCTCATTAGTGTAGGGTACTTCATTGTGGTGGTGTATTTGTCTGAGGTCACTAAAGGGCAAAGTAACTATAATTGCTTTGTAGACCACAAGCCAACCACCTGCTGTGATCCATGAAATTCAGTCAACACAGCTCAGCTGCTATGGTTGTTGAAGTCTAGTGAATCTAATGAAAGAAGCTCCAGAAATCCTTAACATCTAGTCAATATATTAAGTGGTCTTTTCTGTAGGGTTGAAGAGCACAAGGCATATTATATTGCTTAAATTGTGGCAAAAGTACAGTAGCTATATTTTATAAAACTCTTACACAAATATAAATTACAATTCTTTTAGATGATAAAAATTAACAGTTTGATTTCTTTGGACCTTTTGACCTTTTTATTTTTACTACTTTTGATACTTAGATCAAAATTGTGCCCTCTACATAATATTATTCTGTGGCATTATAGTCGACCTAGTTAATCACTTCCACTTCACTTCTGGAGCTTTCCAAAGCGCAGTTTAAAACTCCTTCCCCCCTTTTTGCTCATGTTTAAATTCCTGTAGGGAAGGTTAATAGAAATCAGGAAAGTCAAGATCAAAGAATCTGACAATTAAAATGGTGATTCTAGTACAATGCTGAGTAAGAAATTTAGATGCTGGATACTTCCCCAAATCTAGGAACTTAGGTAGATTGGTTGGTTGATTGTTTTTTTTAAGATCTTATTAGTATGGTGGGCAATAACATAGTAAGTGCATAAGCCCACAGTATTTAATATGTGTATTTTTTTCTTAAATTCCAAAAACCCATCTCCTCCTCCCAGGCCTTTCCCTGGCTGTTTGACTCCTCTCTGCATGTGTCCATGCACAATGTTCAGTGGAACTGACAAGATGGTAAAGCTGTTGGAGGCTTCAGTATAGCACTGCTCTAACAACACTGACTAATGATCCAACTGAGCTTATTGATTCAGCCCCGAAGGTCACTGTGCTTTTCTTTTTCTTTAAAGGCCTGGGCTTTACTGTGTGTTTCTAACACAGCATTGATTAAATAGTCAGTCCAGCTGGGGAAGATCTTATATTTTAATATTGTGAGTGCCTTGTGAACACCATCCTTCCCATTTATTCTCCTCTGCAAACCCATTTCCCTCCCATTTGTGATTTCAACAGAGCACAGCTTGACAACTTCTGTCTTCAGGCATTCACCCATTCCGTTGCAATTCCTCTGAGGCCTCCTTTCTTTCCATGCTCCGTAACTTCATCTGCTTTCTTCCTTCCCCACTCCCTGGTGCCTCAGGAACAGCCACCACAACTACAGTTACTCAGTGGCTAAGAGAACAGGCTTGCTTCTATTCTGGATCTGTAACATTACTCCAAGACCATCCATCAAGAGATATAAAAGCATGTCAGGTCCCATCTCCAGCCTGGCTTCTTAGCGAACACCATGAAGTCATCCCCAGTCCTTGGTCCGATTTGGTACTAACCTGTAAACCAGTGGGGTCGCCTTCATCTAGTGAAGAGACAGCCAGATTTGCAAGTACCAGATCTTTGGAACTTGGTAAAAATGACCTTGCTGGCTCTGCGTTGTATGGCTGAGTATTTGGTGGTATGTGAACAAGGGGGGAGGGTGTGCGAATGCACATTTTTGATCTGATCTCAGGTGTAAAAGAGGTCTAAGCAGTGCCCCTTGCCATGCATGGCTGACCATTCTGGGAATTAGTCAAGATGCCACAAAAATATGAGAATATGGGCATCTAAGGCTTTCTGTGGACCTTAGGTGCCCATATTGTAATATATTCTCCAGACCTGAAGAAAAGCACCATGTAAGCTCAAAAGCTTGTGTCTCATGCCAACAGAAGTTGGTCCGATAAAAGAAATATTGCCTCACCCACCTTGTCTCTCCAATATCCTGGGACCAACTTATCTACAACACTACAGATGTATTGCATCACTGTTAGGCAGACCTCTGAATTGATTTCACTAGGGACTTCTGCTTAGAAATTGATGGTGGGATATAATGCAGGATGTGGGATAATACAATGAAACCACATTTGGATCACTGTTTAATCAATCCTAAATGATTCATTCTGTGTATTCAGATAGGTCCTTCTATATTGTTATTAATATGATCTCAGTTAAAATACACTTTTAGACACTAAAATACAAAATGTAAGCTACAATAAGCATCCTTTCAAAGTTCACATTCCTGCTGTCTAAAAATATATAACTTATGAGAAAGTATTTTCCCCATTTTCTATGTGGTAAAGGTGAAAACAAAGTTTGCAGTCATCAGCATGATCAGTCATGCAATTAATTCTTTATATAAAAGCAGATTGCAAGTTAATCCGTTTTTAAAAGTCTGTGACCCACAAAACTTCTCCTCTAGGGAGTGGAGCATGATATACACATAGCACAGAGCTGGCCAGTGGCATGCTGGTTGTGTATGTTGGTTGATAAGATAAAATTTTAAGCAATAGTACTGTTTCGTAGTTTACATATATTATATATAGATTCTTTTACAAGTAATTACTGATGTATATAACTAGTATATGCACCATATTTTTTGTAAAAGGAAGACCACCTGCCAATGATATACTAATAGAAAACTATTATGGAATTTAATTCAAAATTATGTCCTTTCTGTACTTTGGTTTTACCATCCCATATGTAACAGGAAATTTTATTCTCTCTGTAGGGTGGTTCAAAACACTGACACACACGATAGAAAATGCTATTAAATTCCACAGTTTTTTAGATTAATTTATATAGCACCCTATTGCATTTCCATAAAATTAATGGCTTCATCTGTGTTAAATTCTGTAGGACCCTTCCATACATTTCTTCAATTTACAAAAATCTCTTTTTGATTTTATTTAGAAAAAGCTATTGTCTGAAAGTGCTGTGTGTTGGAATATTAGCAAGAAATGGATTGTGTGTACCTTAGTGCTGTAAATTAGCCTTCATTACTGCAGATACTTCCATGATAAATGGAGAGGTAGGAAAACTTTTCTGTCAGTCCTTTCCCTCCTCCCCTCTTCTCTCACAGAAAATACTACATGTGTATTTTAAATAGTTGTACACAATGTAGGATTAACTATTTTTCTTTGAAGTCTTTTCTTCTTCCCATCCTTCTGTATCCTTGGAGGTTTATCCAAACACAGTCGATTAGCAATAGAAATATGCTCTTGACTAGATTGGCCCCAGCACCTTAATCCAAACTCCAGAGCTGCCTGACTCGAAAAGCCTTCACCATCCAGGAAAATAACTTAAACCGCTGGATTTTGCCTTTTAAATTGCTGTCAGCTATCAGGAGCAGTGCTAAGGTATGTGCTGGCAACAGATCTGACAGAGGTGCTGAAGATGTGTTTGTTGTCTGGCCACACAGAAAGTGAAGGCATGCACACTGATTGATAACAGCATGTGCAGATGTGATAAACATAAGGCTCATGCTGCTTTGGGGAGACTGAATAGCAACACAAATGAGGAAATGGAACTCCCCGAGAGACTCATGTTCTTCGTGCAGTGGGCATCCATGAATCTTTTCAGATGGGAGGGAGCTATTTATCATGAAGACTATAATGCCGTGTAAGGCATTGCTGCAAGAGAACACCACCAAGCTATTTCCTACCTTATCAGTTTATATTAATAATGCAGCAGTTAATAAAAGAAGTACAAATTAAAAATAACTGGATGGGCTGATAAGCAGAATTCTTGAGATAGAGACGACCAGAAATTGCTTCAAACGATGCACTGCAGTGTAGGAAATGTAGGAGGAAACGAGCTTTGGCCTCTTTGCTTTTATTTTTTTCTTATTATTTAGTTTATCTCTGTGAGCATGACTATCAGAGCTTTACGTGGCACTTAATAGTCAGATATGTTTACAATTTGGGGCCAATTTTTAGCTCCACAGAAATGAAGTATTCGCCATGCTGAATTAGATGGCTGGTCTCTCTCTTTCCATAGAAGCCAATAATATATTGAATATGAACAACACTCTGAACGTTATCCCTCCCCCACTCCACTCCACCATACACTTTTTGTTCTCCTCCAACTCCCAGCCTGCAGTAGAAAGCTATACATCTTATACTATAAATTTCACATGTTCAAGTCCCTAACTAAATTTAAATACCAATAACATTCCAGCAGAGCAGCTAGTCACCGCTCTCCAGAAAGTGTTTCCCACTCTCAATGTCCCTTGGTGACACATGGTTGGGCCTTAGAAATGGGACCCTTCATGCAGCATCCGTCTCCTAAATTTCTGGCTACCATTCGTTTCCCCTGACTCTTACCTGCAATCATCCAGACCTCCTTATCCATGAACTGACCTATGGAGACCGGGGAGGGAGTTAACTAATTTCTGGGCACCCACATAGGAGATTTGAACAGCAGTAAAAGAATGAATAATAACTTCAAAACAGAGCTGAGCCACTCTTTTTTCCACTGCTGCAAGATACCAAGAGCATATTTATTTTAACATGTGAACTGAGTTCTCATTGATTGGGCCCCTTATTTGCTAAGTAATTTTCAGGGCACTCTAAAATCCAGCTCTCAGTGAAATACCTAACTGAGTTACTGAGGTGTGCAGCCGTGTCACGCAGTTCTGTCTTAGCAAAACCAACAACAACAACAAAAAGGCTGTAGTGCACCCATTTCTCCCACTATCTTGCTGAAAAGTAACAGCATTTGCGAAACTAGCAAGATGGGTGCACCATGTCACAGCTGGTAAATCATTTGTCAGCCTGCTTTAATGTGGCTTAGCCGTCAAGGGCTTCTCTCTGGTATATTGTTGTTGTTGAAGGACTTTATTGTCTTTGCAAAAGAGTTCATTGCCTCAGAAATACCCTATCAAGCTATAAGGAGTAGCTCTGTATCAGTGATTCAGCAGGTTAAATGGGTGGAGAAAGCTGTTACTTAAATATTAATATCTTCAGTTAGAGTAGTGGGAGGTAGAATGCAGGGAATGACAAAGCACACACTAGCCTGAGCAGCCAAGCTGTGTACTGGAGAGTCTCTGTGGCTGAGGGCTTGGAATCTTCCCATAGCAGGCCACAGAGTAACCGCAGAGCTGGTATGCCAGCCTTAAAGCCAATTCAGCCTCAGGGCTAAAGAAGCCTCTGTGCTGTGTGGTTCCCCTGATGCAGGGATGGGGTGGGAGGACAGTCGGTGGATCCACCAGCCTCCCCTCTGCTTCTTGCCTATTCCCCAGAAGCCCAACTCTTCCCACCCCTTTGCCTCATTTGGCAGCTGGCATGCAGCTGTATCTCCTCCCCAAAACCAACTGCCACAGCTGAAGCTGCTGAACACATGCCAGCTAGAGCTGGTCAAACTCTTCATTTACAATTAATACTCTTTACCATTTAAGCTCCTCTTTTTGGATGGCAAATCATTTGCCAGCTGATTCTGATTTTTTGTGCGTGTGTGCATTTGTGGCTTGTAAAAACTCATCAAATGTTCAGACTGAATGGTTCAAAAAGTGCCAGCTCAGGCTAGTCGCTATTCACCATTCCTGCCATGTGCCTGGTCCCCCTTTGTTTCTGCTCCATGATTGGATGACTGCAGTATTCTGAATGGGAGAATGGATACAAATCTGTGAAACCTTGAGGTTTCACAGGCTTTTCGTATGTCCCTGTTAGCTGTGTGAATACTCACGAAAACCGGATATGACCCCACAAATCCTATCAAATTAAACACGGTGCCTTTATTCACAAAAATATTTTCAATTTTTTTCACTTATCCACCAGTTCTAACACTCCCCATTGTGTTGTGTCTCAGTGCCCTTCATCTGCCTGGTTCACCTGCTGCTCCTCTCTTCCTACCAGTCTGTCTACAAATGCCACATTCTAGGCCAGGTTTTGTGAATATGGTGGTTAATATGGCCTTGCTTGTTCCCAACTGAGTTTTGTGCCTTTAGGGACAGTGCTCTGACTTCAAAGGCCCTTTTTTTTTGTTTCCAGTGTGATTCACCTTCATGTCAGTGGCTGGCTTTCTTTTTCCTTACATCAGGGGTGATGGGTGGGGGGAATGCAGCTGTTAAAATTAGAATCAAAAGGTATATGTTAATCTACACTTTTAAAAGGGATGTCCCCTCCCCCCCATAAATAGAGTGATAACTACAAACCAATGATTAGTCAGACAGTCTCTGTTTTAAGGTACAGTCAGCATCCTTTGTCTCACAGGGCTAGACTGTGGCAATCAAGTCAGGGAAACAAGCAGATCTGTAAAGAGTGTACCAAAGACAAGTAACTAATATTTTCTCAGAGCCTGCCCAGATACTGTCTGTGCAGACTACCCTGCAGAAGAGAATAAGGGGGATGCCTTCCCAATATGATTATTTCTTGGGTTTTTTGGAAAATATCATAAGAGCTGACTTCGTCTGAAATACAGTAGCTTTCATAGCAAGTATTTCTGCCTCAGTGTTCCACAATCACTCGTAATGAACTAGCTCACTTCTAGAGTAATCATGTTAGATATAGACGTATGGATGGATGAGACTTGGTTTTGCTGGCCCTAACTATCTGAGCCTGGACAAAGACCAGTTTCCTTTTGTTTCAAGTTTCCTTTTTGTTTTTTTTAATTCAGCCTCTCATGAGCAAATTGTTGTTGTTTGTTTTTTAAATCATTAGCTTTATATTACTGTTTGTTTGAGGAGCACCCATCCAGAACTCGTTGGCTCCCTTGACAATCATCAATACACTGAATAGGTGAACAGATCCATCAGTTACTCCAAGATCAAATAACCCAACAACAACATAGATATAACCCCAGTAATCCAGTTGTCCAAATCTAAATTTGTAATAGTTGTTGGAAGTCCCTCTAATCAGAAAATCAAACTGGGGATAGTTAAGTATCAGTGATGGCTCTTGAGAGTAGTCCTTCACACCTGATAATAAGCATTGTTTTAATATGCTAGGAAATGTACTAAATAATGTGGATCTGCTGAGGTTGAATAGGATATTTGTTCATCATTCTTTAAGGCTAGATTTCAGAGCAAACATTTGAAGGGGATTAAGTAGGCATCTTGAGTTCTGCTGATATGAACAAGAATTTGTTTACCTTGCTCAGAAGACAATGTTAGAATAAAACGTAATGTTTCACCCACAAAATCTGTTTCTACTAATGGAAATTTAAAAATAGAGGGGAAAAATTAGGTCCAGCTCTTGCATGGCTTGTCAAAGGGTGATGGTGTAGGGAACCTCACCCATTTAGTGCCCTTTTATAAGGAAGTGGCCGGGCACAACTGCAGTGTTTGCACTAACTGGAGAGCAAGGATTACATGAGGTTAGCAATGTAAGTCACCCCAAAATGGGCAGGAGGAGGTGGGGCTTTGATCCATCCTCTGCTCTAAATCAACCAGTGGGACAGCCTGTTGATTAGAGGAGCTCACATTCCATCCTGTGAACAGATGGTGCAGCAGTTGGTGTGTTCCTGGGGAGCTCAAGGAGGCAATGTGCTGAGGACTAACAGCTTTTCTACGGGGGCCTCGGAGCACATTTTATTTGAAATAGGCTATACCCTGATTGAGAGTGAAAGCCTGAAACAAAATGGAAAGGCACTTTCCTGGGAAACTAAGCGGAGAGCTGTAAGAAAGTTGCAGCGCTGTAAAGTGCCAGTGTAGACAAGCCCTAGGGAGTCGAGGGGGAAAGCTGTTGGTGTTCTCCTGGTGAATAGGTGTCTCTATCAGAGAAAACAGCACTTCAACTGATTGTCTCAGCAGAGAGTCCAAGATTTAAACAGTTATGGACACTGAACAACCCCTTTGGTCCTGGAAATGGTTCTAGCCAACAGCGTTGAGGTAGATGTGGGGAAGCTGCCAGGGCTATTGCTTACGTTGTACCATGTCTGTTTATAAAGAGAGACTTTGGCCTTCAAGACTGTCAACATGGCATCTTTCCTAAGTATTAAATTCACTTCATAAAAGAAACAATGAAACCTCCTAATTCCTATACATTGGGTCTGCTGTCCTGCGGCACTCATGCCTTCAACCAAAATATCAGCCTTCATGTTGAAAAGTAAAACAAAACCATCGCTGTCATGCAGCAGTGCCTTTGAGTTTACACAAACCAAGCAGCTGCCAGAGATCACAGCAAGTCCAAGAATATAGGGAAGATGAAGAAGGAAGGATGAGGAGGATTGGGCAAGTGTATGTTCAGATACCTGAGATTTTAGTTGCTAATATATAGATGAACTTTCAGACAAAGTATCCGTATAAAAGTATAGGCTGCTGTAGCTGCATAAGAGAAAAATGTTCTAGAGCAGAGGTGGGCAAATTATGGTCCCCGGGGCCATCCTGCCCAGCCCCTGAGCTCTCGGTCGGCCTTGGCCACTCTCCTTCTGTCCCCCATCCCCCACAGCCTCTGCTCGCCATGCTCGCAGCATGGTGGTGTGGCTGGCTCCAGCCGGGTGGCACGGCACAGGGGCAGATTTACCAGTCAACATAGGGTGCCCTGGCACGGGCCCCCCAACAACAGGGGACCCCAGGGCCAGACACTCAGGCAGCTCAGCACCAATGCACCCCCCCATTGGGGGAGGGGCTGCACTGCGGAGGTAGGGGAGCAGGTGGGCGGGGCGGGTGGTGGGGGTTCAGCCGGAGGACTCAGGAGGAGGCAGCCGGGGAACTGTGCCGCTGGCCAGAGAGAAGTGGCACTTTAAAGGGGAAACCGCCACTTCTCTCCGGCTGCCTGCCCCTGCTCCTCCTGAGTCCTCCGTCCATGTTCGGAGGGCCACTTTCCGAAAGGGGATACGGGGCGAGATCCCAGGGGGGCGGTCAAGGGACAAGGAGGGGAAGTTGAATAGGGGGTGGTTCCCAGGGGGTGGTTAGGGGTAGGGGGTCCCAGGAGGGGGCAGTCAGGACTGGGAAGTGGGAGGGGATGGATAGGGGCTGGGGGCCAGGCTGTTTGAGGAGGCCCAGCCATCCCTATCTGGCCCTCCATACAATTTCATAACCCCGAAAAATTTGCCAACCCCTGTTCTAGAGCTTTGTTTTTTGGTGCTAAGTTGCCTAACTTATTCGCACACATTTTAGAGAGAGAAGACAAATGGGGGAGGGGAGTAATGAATTATCTGTTCAATATTAATATTTAAAAAAAAAACAAATCTTATTCCTACCTCTGTATGGGCAATGCTTTGTTCTCAAAATCCATATTTGACCCTGCAGCAGGGTGGTCACCCCACTCCAGGTTGACCACAGGTGTGGCCAGCTCAGTTAGGGCTCAGCTGGCCCTGATAAAAGTGATTGGGAAGGGCTAGCTGCCTGGGGTGGAGCAGTGCTGGGGAATAGGGTAAAGGGAGCTGGGGAGCTCCAGCCTGGTAACTCCCCAGGCTGCAGGTCTTGGGGAAGGCCTACAAAAGGTACTGAGGCTGCAGAGGGGCAGCCTGGGGACAGGCAAAGGCAGCAAGTCCTACCCCCTTGCCAATGATGAGTGGCCATTACAGACTGAAGCCCGCCCCAGGAAGCAGGGACTAGATGACAACTGGCAGCAGCCACTGAGGCAAGGTGGGTGAGAGGATTGGGGGTTCCCCTGGGAGGGGAGACCCAGAGAGTGGGGGTACTGCTGGGGCAGAACCCTGAGGAAAGGGGCACCGGGGTCTGGGAGAGACACGAGGGCCCTAAGGCAGGTGAGACACTGGCCTGCAGAGGGTGCTCTGGGCTGGACAAGAGCTAATTCCCAGGATGACCAGCAGGAGGTGCCATGCCAGTGAGTCTCAGACAGCTACAGACCCCTTTAAATGTTTAGTTTGAATTAATCTAAAAGAAGTTATAGGTAAAAGTAACTTTTCTGGGGGAGAGAAGGGAGGTGAGAAGTGATAAACTGTAAATTCCAAAACTTTGCTTGGCTGCGGGACTTGCATTGATGCAATGTGTCCAAGATGGTAAGAGAGCCATTATCACAGACTGTACTGCAATTCTCGAACTGCTGAGTAAATTGTTTTGTTTCCCTATTATTGCTCATCAGACTTTTGTATATGTAAGCACATTATCTGTAAACCATTAAGCTTTTTCTTTTGCTTGAGGGTTTTTTTAAAAGATATCCATGCAGATGTACATTCAAAAAGTTTTTTGATAGTAGTATAACTCAGATAAATCAGGGCTAAAAGAATGTGTCACGAGTTCCTCACAAAGAATGATTCATTTTGTTTTGGCCATGTGCTTTTTGTCTTTTTAAAAATAATTTTAACTGGTAGAGCTGATGAGATGCAGAGGGCAAGTTGAGTAAGCAAAGGAGACCGACAACAGCAGTGTCAGAAATTAATTGGCTATGCTTTGAATTTTGGGGTTTTGGTGTTTTTTTGGGGGGAGGTGTCTTTTTGGCCAATTGACCCATATTTCAAAAGACCCAACAGTGTATTTACATTGATTCTGCTGTCACCCACTGGATACTACTCTTGTAGGACATTCATCCCCATATGCCTTTGACAGACAAAGAAAAATTATTTCTAAGTGAGAAATTGGGTGCTTCTAAGAACCAGCCTTTCAGAATAGTGTCTGCAGTCAAAAAGGCTAATCGTCCAAATGATAGCCATGCATAGTTGGTTTTCCTCTTTATGTTGCCTTGATTGAGACAAGATGAGCACACTGCTAGCCTTTGCAGTGAATAATTTTGTTAGAACAATATCTGCAGGGAAAGGCTTTTATACACCAAGAATGACAAGTGTGGCAAATTGCTTGCAAAGGCCAGACCTAGAAGCCTCTCTTTCTAAAGCTGCCAGCCCACAAGATAAGAGCACTGCAAAGCTGAATGCAATAGCTGTGCTCCTGCTGTAAACAATAGCACTTGTTTCTGCACCATCAGCTTGTTGTCTCATAAGATTTGTTCACATGTGATCATTAGGTCTCTGATACCAAGATTACATTTAAACCAAGCAGAACCCTAAATTCACAACAAGGATTATTGCTTTTATTATTACAGATAATCACATGCATAATGTGTGTGTAGCAGTTTAACCCAAATCCCTCCTTTCCTGTTCTTTCCATTCCACCATAGAACTTGGTTATGCGTCACTACCGAACCCTTCTCCAATCTAGTCCTCCTGCTTTTTAACATGCCCCTTTCCAATCTGTACAGAATGCTGCTGCCAAAATCATCATCTTACTCCTCTGAAGTCATTAACATTGTGATAGCCCCCAAATAATCTTCAGCCCAGAATGGGACTACATTGTACAGCACCAAGCACAGACACACCCAGGCAGAAATGGTCCCACCCCGAAGGGCTTGTAATCTAATTTGCAGCAGGATTCGGCAAATGACTGTGGCATTTCGCTCCATCCTTCATGTACCTCCACTGGCTTTCTCTAGCTTCCTGGATCAAGTTAACACTTCTCATTCTCACTTGCAAACCTCTGCAGAACATTGCCCGTACACCTCCCCTCTCATGTCGTCGTCATCCTCCTTCTCCCTCAGGAGCATGGTTCACCCATGCCACCCTCCTTAAAGCTACTTTTGTATCCTCTCATTCTCATTTTCCATGCCTTCTTCCTTGCTACCTCTTACTCTCGGAACACCCTTTCTCTCCTTGTATACCAAATTATTGTCTTCATTCACATATAACTTCCCCCATGAACTCTACTCTAAGGAAGTGGGGGAGGGGAGAAATTTGGTGTTAGTAATGTTAACATATATTTTTGTTAACTGTAACAAAAGGAGATGTGTGGCATTCTATACCTGGGGGGAGAGTACTGTAACCCCCATATTCCTCATAATCATATAATCGTGATCTTGCATATAGAGCATGCCTTGTAAGGGGGAAAGGATCTGCTGAAAGTCATTTCTCTATCCATATATGTATGTCATTAATGCATGTGAAGTTAGGAGAATTATGTTGTATGGTGGTCACTAAAGCATGCTGTAAGTTGGGGAATCAGCCAGGTATTAGCTCCCCAGAGGCAACAGCAAGGAAAGTAACCAGTTCCCGGGCGGGGTATCAAACAACTCATCAATAGGCATTGTCCAGCAACTGAGCTGCACCTCACCTGCATGAGGCCATACCAGGAGAATTGCTCAGCCTTGCTTAGAGAGACTTAGAAGGGTTACGGGAGCAAAGCCAAGAGGGAGGAAAGGATATGATAAAAGGAAGAGATGTTTGCCATGCTCTTCCTCTCTCTTCCACCTACACCTACACACACCACCACCTAGTGACTGAAGCGCTGATCAAAGGGGAGAGCCTGGCTGAAGAGCAACCAGCCACCCTGTGGTGTGAAGCGTCCAAGTTCGTAAGAGCACCGAAAGTGTTAAGATCAGCTTAGAATGCATTTTGCTTTATTTCATTTGATCGAATCTGACTTACGCTTTGACTTATAAACACTTAAAATCTATCTTTATAGTTAATAAATGTTTGTTTATTCTACAGCTGGGGTTCTCGCAGCAGAGCAGGGTAAGGCTGGCTCTCAGAGTCAAGGATTGGAATGACCAAGCAGATCACCTGTCCAGATAACACCAGAGGGGAATGTCCCAGGATGATCAAATGGACTAGGCCAGATTCTCATGTGGTGTAAATCAGCATAGGTCCATTGTGGTGAGCAGATCCATGCTGATTTACCCCAACTGAGGATCAGGTCCTTGAAATCTGAAACTTTCAAATAATTCAGCATGTACTGTATCTGATACAGATGGGGGAAAAAAGACAAGCATTTGGATTCAGAGCTTCTGTATAGAATCAGGCATACAGAGGTGCACTAATTTTATCTGAGTGCTAATATTATACAATAGCTTCATGTCAAATGCCCGGAACAGCATTTTTACAGCTTTGACTAGCTACACCTAAGATCACCTAGTGCTGCTGTTCAGTCTAGTCTCCACACCCTGGTGCAAGGTTGGACAAACTATGGCCCGTGGGCCGGATCCGGCCCCTCAGGGCTTTGGATCCGGCCCCCAGGATTGCCCCCCATGGTACCGTGGGCCCATGCCACTCTCAGAAGTGGACGGCACCCTGTCCCTCCGGCCCCCGGGTGGGAGGCAGAGGACTCTATGTGTTGCCCTTGCCATTGGCTGGGAATGGGGAACTGTGGCCAATGGGGGCTTTGGGGGAGGTTCCTGGAGGCCACAACGCTTCCCAGAGCAGCACGGGGACAGGGCAGGCATGCAGGGAGCCTGCCCTGGCCCTGGTGCACACAACTGCCACCTCAGAGCCACTTTAGATAAGCGCTGCTGGGCCAAAGCCCGAACCCCTCCTGTGCCTCGCCCCCCAACTCCCTACCTTAAGCCCCTTGCTTGCACCTCGCACCCCTCCTGCACCCCCACTCCCTTCCCTGAGTCCCCTTGTACACCCTGCACCCCTTCTGCACCCCAACCCCCTGCCCTGAGCCCCTGCCGCACCCCTGTGCACCCCAACCCCCTCCCGTGAGCCCCCTGCTGCACCCTGCACTCCTCACCCCAATCGCTTGCCCTGAGCCCCTCCCACAGCTCGCACTCCCTCCTGGACCCTAACCCCCCGCTCTGGCACTGCATACAATTTCCCCTCCCAGATATGGCCCTCGGCCCAAAAAGTTTGCCCACCCCTGCCTTGGAGTCATGGTTGCCTCCTCTCAGTTGCCCAGTCTTCTCTGCTGCCCAGTGATGCAATGATCTGTTGCCCTTTCTCCCACTGACTTACTGCTTTTTTGCTTGACTCCTAGTGTATTATTAGAGTATAATCCAAAGCTATTAATTATTTTTACCATAGCAGCGATATCTCTTTTCATAAATGAGGCTTACAAATCTCACTGCTGGCTGTTACATATCAGTGTTACCCTTTTATTTTTTTTAAAAAGCATGTATAAGTTAAATGATGGATTGCATTAATAAAAAAAGCAGTGTATTGCTGTATGTAAACTAGTCCCTTATGGTATTCTATGCCTCTCTCAGCCTTGTATCAACAAAGTGTTCAACAAGGCATTCATTTAGAGAAGAGGGAGGGGAAATATCACCTGGCCTGAAAGTTCAGGCTTTGACTTAGTACAACATACAAACTCTCCTTTGTCCAAACCATGTGCCAAATAGAAAAAGACCAGGAGCAACACAATTGGAAAGCCAGGACTTAAGGACATAGAACGAAAAACCCCATTTCATGAGAATGAGGCGTTAGGTGATATGAATGTACATTCACACACACATACGAAGAAAATCAAAACTCAACTAGATTGTTCAGATTTGTAAACACAGTGGGCAGATCTCTGGCAGGTGTTAAATGGTGTAGTCCCATTGCTGTCCTTGTTGAATATGATTGTGGATCGTATTAGAAGGCTTTATGACAACATACAGTAATCCCATAGAACTATTCAAATCTAGTCCACTGTCATCTCACCACTCAATCAAGAACAGTTTCCACACTAGGTTAAAGTACTCCTGAAATGACTTAATGCTTCTATCACATTGTGTTCATGTTTGCAAGCCACTGCAGATTATTTTTACAATTAATTCGCATGCCATGGATTTTGTTGAAGTTAACAGTGCAAGCTGCAGTCTACTTATAATGTTAGAGTAGAAGCCAGGTATTCAGAAAATGTTTAAAAAAAAATTAACTAATAATTCAGCCAAAAAGTAATGCTGGATTTGCTGTCACTGAACTGACAGGATGTTATAGCTGCCATAAATAAAACTGACTGCTAAAATCTTTTGGCCTCCCAGATGTACAAATGAACCAAGCATGGATTGTCTAGTTTCCTCTGATGTGGTTTGTACTAATCCAAAATCCCCTGCTAACAGAAGAAATTCTTTAATTAGAACATCTTGGTTTCTGTTCTTTGTACTCTGCGGGACTTCGCAAAAATCACTTTTTAGATTAATAGTATCCAAAGCTAAGTGAAGTGTTAGATCCTTATACCTGAATGCTGCACTTAAATGGATAGGCAGTGCGCTTACTGGAATCAATTAAAGATGGATCACTCCTCCAACGACAGAATTTGGTCATAAGTGGTTTAAAGAGCCTCAAAAATTAGGCTCTCCAAATACCCACTAAGAAATGGAAGGGGCTATGTTCAGAGATAAGGATACTGGGCCAGATTCTCATTCTGTAGGAAAAAGTGGGGACTAAAGGTGGCTTTAAATCACTTTTACACCTCTTCATATTTTTGGACCAGCCTTTATTCAGCTCCTGATGCAACTTAGTGTAGGCTTAGTATTACCCTAATTTAAATTTTTAATTACCCCTCGGAGCCATTCTATTGGCTGAGAATAGTTAGATGTCCCTTTCCTCCCCGATATGCCTTTGGCTCCACCTTTATATCAGAGGCTGTGAAGTGGGAAAATGTAGAGCCTTTCCAACTATGCAGCATCCAAGGATCTCCCTTACGCCAGAGATATTCCCTGGGGACTGGATCCACTAGCTCTGTGGCCTTGTTGTGCTGCTGGAATGAAATAAAACAGCTGTGCTACAATACAGAATCTGGACCACTCTGAGAGAACGACAGGTAGGCAATCAGAAAACAACCCCCTGCATCAAATCATCTTATTTTCATGGTTTAACAAAAGCCAAGCTGAGGAAAAGTCGTTCAGAGGTGAGACTAATAGAGAGCAGGCTCTCTGTCAATCTCTGAATGTTCTCCCAGAAAATTTCATTAAATGCTTTAGCTAGTAACTGCTAGACTTTCTGCTGAGTTTCCCTTTGTTCTCTTCGGTTCCTTTTGGTCAGCAAGTTTACGGCAGAATGATTGTGGAGGGCTGAGAGAGAAAGCAGAAGGAACAGTACCGAGGCTAGGTCTGTGCTACAGACCTATATTGGTGTAACTGCGTTACTCGGGGATATGAAAACAGCCAGTCCAAATGGATATCTGAAGGATACCTCAACTTGACATGGGTGAACTGCTTCAGTTAAAATAGCAAATACAATCTCAAGAATCTCAGGCCTTGGCTACACTTCAGAGTTACAGCGCTGGTGGTGGCTTTATAGCGCTGTATCTCACTCCCCGTCCACACTGGGAAGGCACATACAGCACTGTATCTCCCTGGCCACGGCGCTGTTTGTACTGCACCTCAACGAGAGGAATAAAGAGTATAGCACTGCTGCTGCAGCGCTAGGGCGCCAGTGTAAACAGGGAATAATCTTACTACGCTGTAACTGACCTCCAGAACCTTCCCATAATGCTTTTAAGTAAAGAGTACTCTTTGTTCTGTTGTGATGTCTCTGTTTGTTTTGTTGTCAACTCTGGGCTCCTGGAGCTGCTTATCTAAAAAAACAAACACAGCTCCTGTTTGCTGTGAAGGAGCAGAGGCAGGCAGGGAGCTCCCTTTAGAATGCTCAAAGCAAGTGTTTGCTTGAAGAGAGGGGGAAGGAAGGGACTTGAGGAGAGAAGCAGTGCGCCCGTTTCCCAGCGGCTGCTTATCTGGTCTGTGAGGAAAAAGCAAAGAGGGCTATTTGCTTTCAGTGAGTGAGAGAGGGGTGGGGGAGGGAGTTGGAACTTGCAAGGCAGGGAGCTGACACCGTGTGGGCTCCAGAAATCCACTCTCTCCCCCACGCTCCCTGTCACACTCCACCCCATCCCCTCCTTTTGAAAAGCACATTGCAGCCACTTGAATGCTGGGATAGCTGCCCATAATGCACTGCTCCCAATGCCGCTGCAGATGCTGCAAATGTGGCCACAACAGTGTGCTGGTAGCTGTCAGTGTGGCCAGACTGCAGTGCTTTCCCTACTCAGCTGTACAAAGACAGGTTTAACTCCCAGCGCTGTACAGCTGCAAGTGTAGCCATACCCTCAGTGGGTGGACCTCAAGTGGCTTGTAGTTTTGGACATTTATCCAAAACAAATCCAAAGATTATCAATTTACATGATTAACCAAAGTCTGAGACGTGCCACAGTGCCTCTTCCCCCACCCCCCCCATCACTGCCTTGCTCCTCATTAGCCACCCAGGAATTTCCTGCACATTGGAGGAATCTATAACAAGCCAGGTATGCCATGTTAAGGGTGATTTACATTACCTGAGCTGTGCAAAGCAGTCTTAATAGGGCCCAGGGTCTGGCCTTGTGAGCTTGTTTACTAGGAATCTAAACTGGCATATTTATAACCTCCTTTTGGCTCATTCCACATGCACTTTACATCAGTTTAAATTCTCTCCAGATTCCCTGAGACATGCTTTAGACTCTCATCCCTTGGTACGTCACCTCTGAATTTGGCTGTGTCAGGGCTATAAGGGTGAGCTGAACAGTAGAGTATTAGAAGGAAGACAACAAGGAAGAAAATAGGGCAGAATGGGAAGAGAGCTACATTTTGAGAGAAATTTCCTAATGAGAATAGACATTCATGCTTCATCTGATATTGTCAGGTTTTTAATGCTTTAATGGGAAATGTGTATAATTAAAATAAGTCTTCAGTACAAACAATCTCAAGTGAACTGATATTGAAAAAAGTAACCTTTCCTTTACATCTTCTCTGTAACTCCTACTTTCGCAAAGGTTGTACCTGTTTACTTCCAGAATAAAAATTAAAAACGATGTATCTGTGTCTGCTTATATAAAAGTATTAACAATTCACAGGAGGGCAGAATGAACATCTATTTTATCATGAGTGTATTTGTATATAGTCATTCTCCCCTCACCTCCATCTCAGACACACGCACAGATGCTAACAGGCAGAGGCCAACTCATTCCATTACACTATAGCAAAC
Organism: Chelonoidis abingdonii; assembly: GCF_003597395.2. Classification (NCBI taxonomy): domain Eukaryota; kingdom Metazoa; phylum Chordata; order Testudines; family Testudinidae; genus Chelonoidis; species Chelonoidis abingdonii. Next base: position 147,358,245 of record NC_133771.1, read on the forward strand.
AAATCTGATCCATAAAAGTCTGCATAATTAGATTAGCCTTTTGTCTGGTGAAGACTTCATAAAATTCTGTTAATAAAATGAAAAAGAGCTAATAAAATAAAGAGAGGAATTTAGCATGTAATGATTTGGAAAATAAAAATGTCTGTTGTTTTTCAAGGTCATAGAATTGGAATTCACTGGATACATTTAGTTGTCAGATGCTGACCACACTGATGTTGCACCAGAAATGTTGAATATACAATCTGTCTTCATATTTCTTTAAAACACCATGTTTAAAAATCCCTGTCTGGTGCTCAGACTAGAGCAATTCCCCTTCTTCCAAACATGGAAGAGTTTGATACTTACTAACCCATGAAAGCTTATGCCCAAATACATTTGTTAGTCTCTAAGGTGCCACCAGGACTCCTCATTGTTTTTGCTGATACAGACTAACACGGCTACCCCTCTGAAACCTGATTACTGACAAATATTATTCATATTTTGTTGTTTATAAATGCCATCAGTTTTCTTGGTGCTGCTTTGAGGATCTTCTCTTCTAAATCAGATGGGCAATACAATTACATATAGTGCACCAAATTACTAGAAGATGGTGTAATCTCAGTTGTGACATGTAATATACTGGAGTTTTGGGGGGGGAATTTTCAAAAGTGCAGAGTGTTTGCCTAACTCTGCTCCCACTGGAATCAATGCACATTTGCACCTATTGAAATCAATGATAAGAGATCATCCATGGTGCTTTTGAAATTCCCAGTTTTATATATTTTTGCGGTACCCTGGACATTTTAGTGCCAGTGGCACAATCTGTATAATTGTCAGAGACAAATCTGAAAGAAAAATATTAGGGCTGGCAATTAATCACAGTTAACTCGTGATTAATTCAAAAAAAATTGCTGTTTAAAAAATTAATCACAATTAATTGCACTGTTTAGCAATAGAATACTAATTGAAATTTATTAAATGTTGTTTTTCTACATTTTCAAATATATTGATTTAAATTACAACACGAGTGTACATGCTCACTTTATATTATTTTATTACAAATATTTGCACTGTAAAAATGATAAAATAAATCATATGATTCAGTTCACCTCAAACAAGTACCATAATGCAATCTCTTTATCGTGAAAGTGCAGCTTACAAATGTAGATTTTTTTTGTTACATAACTGCACTCAAAAACAGAACAATGTAAAACTTTAGAGTCTGCGAGTCCACTCAGTTCTACTTCTTATTCAGCCAATTGCTAAGACAAGTTTGTTTACATTTACAGGAGATAATACTTCTTATTTACAATGTCACCTGAAAGTGAGAACAGGCACTTTTGTAGCAGGCATTGCATTGCAAGGTATTTATGTGCCAGATATGCTAAACATTCGTATGTCCATTCATGCTTCGGCCGCCATTCTGGAGGATGTGCTCATGTCGACATTCGCTCGTAACCAAACATGTCCGTAATGGTACAATCTTAGTGATTCTGGAACTGTCCACCACTGGGAGGCACCGCACCACGGCACTCGCTTTACCACGCTTCGTTGTAACACACTGCAGCTAGGTTTGCTAGGTTCTCATAAGTATTGTGGCATGGGATAGCAGACTCAGGGACATGATGACCCAAGCACAGCTCGTTTTAAGAACATATGTCACAGCGGATGTTGAGACAAACACAAGATGGAGGTAAATGTCTGAGATTTATAAAAATCGCTACATCGCACGCTACTCAGTTTAAGAAATCTTGAGGCCCTTCCAAATCTGTGAGTGGATGGGATGCTGGAGCTGCTTTCAGAAGTTCCTAAAAGAGCAACACCCACTCCCAATGCCGAAACTACAGAACCTGGACCACCAGCCAAACAAAAAAATAAACAAAAAAAAATCAACCTTCTGCTGGTAGCATCTGACTCAGATAATGAAAATGAACATGCGTCGGTCCGCACTGCTTTGAGTTGTTACCAAGCAGAACCCATCATCAGCATGGATGCATGTCCTCTGGAATGGTGGTTGAAGATGGAGCACGTGAATCTTTAGCGCATCTGGCATATAAATATCTTGCGATGCCGGCTACAACAGTGCCATGCGAATGCCTGTTCTCACTTTCAGGTGACATTGTAAATAAGAAGGCGGGCAGCATTATCTCCTCCATATGTAAACAAACTTGTTTGAGCAATTGGCTGAACAAGAATTAGGACTGAGTGGATTTGTAGGCTCTAAAGTTTTACATTGTTTTATTTTTGAATGCAGTTATTTTTTGTACATAATTCTACATTTGTAAGTTCAACTTGCATGATAGAGAGATTGTACTATAGTACTTAGGTGAATTGAAAAATACTATTTTTTTTACAGTGCAAATATTTGTTATAAATGTAAAATGAGAACTGTACACTTTGTATTCTGTATTGTAATTGAAATCAATATGTGAAAATGTAGAAAATATCTAAATATTTAAATAATATTCTATTGTTTAACGGTGCAATTTATTGATTCATTTTTTATCGCTCAACAGCCCTAAAAATAGGTAATACAGCCTCATCTGAATCCTTTGTTGTTAATTAGTTCTAAGTAAATTGCAATAATTTCCACATTAAAGCTTCTGATTAACAGATGTGCTGTCCTGTCCACAAATATAGTCTGTTTTCTACTAGTATAGGCAACTGGCACAGTGGGTTAATGCAATGTTTCACCTCTAGACATCTGGGCTCACACCCTGACTCAAGCCTTGTGTAAAAATGAGTTTTTTAAGCAGATCTCTTTCATAGTACTGTGACTTAGTTTGGCATGTTTCCATCTCTTCTCCAAAGAAGTATAGGAGTGAGATAGCAGAGGCTGCTGGGGGTCAGGAATGAGAAGCAGTAACAGAGATTGTGAAGTTTTCCCAACACCTACCCACACTGGGCCTGTGGTGGATGAATAAAAGTACCATAAATAGTGTAGCATTTTGTACCTGTTTTGAAAACATAAAGGTGCCATTCTTATCAAGTGAAAATTATAGTTCCACCTGTTCCTCCCCTGCTGATGTATCTGAATGACATTGTCATAAAAGTAATTACGTAGGTTCTGTGAATACTTACTGGACTCTTTGTGTAATTTAAGGGCTACTGCTGACACTCATGTTGGGCAGTCCCTGACTCACCCAAGTAGTCTCGTGGAATCCTAAGGGCAGAGTACTATTTAACATGATAAAGCGTGGCACTGTTGGGTAATGAGATCGTAAACTGTGTAGGGCAGGGAACATCTATTTCTTCCTGTTTGTAGAGGACCGTACAAGATGATAAAACTGTATAAATAATTCATTGTAGCGGAGCCAGAAAAGACTCAGCCGTATAAAAAGATGCTAGGGCAAAGAAAGCACAGCATAGATTATGGGAGGGATTTAATACAGATAGGAAGTGTTGGATTCTGATAATTCCACACTCGCTCATGGCAGTATTCAGTAATGTAAAAACAAAGTATCTGGCATAACTCATGTCATTGGCCCATGTGGTCTATTATCCTGTCTCTTCCATCAGTGGTTGCTTCCTGATTGTGCCGAGGAAGATGAAAATTAAAGCATAAACTGTGTGACAGAGGTCCCTGGGGGAAAAGAATTACTTCCTGATGCCCATGAACAATCAGCTGACACAGTGAAGTGGGAGGTTTGATTACCCATATCATTTCCTTAGTACCATAACTACAGAATAAATGTTATTAATGGTTACACAATTGTCCAGACTGTCACATGGTAGTTGCTCCCTGTGATTAGACCAGGGCCAGCTCCCTCTGCATCCGAAAAGGTGGGTCCAAGTGAGCCAATTAAAGGGGGACAGGCTACACTTGGGGATAATAAAGCCTCAGCCCCCTTAAGGTCCCACCCTTAGTCTGTCTCTTCCTACTCCTGCTCCAAACCCTCCCTCAAGGCCCCAACTCACCACTTACTGCTATCGGCCCTCCACCAAGCACCTCCCCCAGCTGCAAGTGATTGGCAGCACTTCCTAACAGCTGTGGCTGTTGGGTGCTGAGCACCCACTATTTTTTGTCCGTGCTTGCTTGAGTCCCAGAGCATCTAGGTGGGCACTTTGATCAGCCCTTGTTATCAGGGGAGACTGAGCTGGATCTTTGGTACCCAGAGAGGAGGGAAGGAAGAGAGGCAGCGTGCCATGAAGCGACCTTTGGCCATGAGGGGATGTTCAGGTGGCAGCCACCATTTTACAGACCTTAAAAAAAATCCAGCTGTTGTTTTTCCTGAATGGCATCATGCTGTAGTGAGTGCCACAGGCTGACTAGAGAGTCGTCTCCAAAGTGGGGAGTGCAAGAGGATCCTTCGGGATGAGTGGCAGGAGGAGCACCACCAGAGCAGTGCCACATTTTTTTTTTGCTTCAACAATTTGGCCAGGAGCAGGGGGTGCATGCTCAAAAATGTTTTACTGATGGGATGCACAGTCAAAAAAGTTTGGAGACCACTGGACTAGAGAATTCTTGAAGTGCTTCCTTTTATTGTTTCAAAATTTACTTTTCTTGCTCAAAGATTCTAAATACACTTTAATTTCAAGCGTCACAAGGTTGTAGAGCTTAGCAACAGAAAAACATTCTTAAAATACCCACTCCATTGCCCTGCCACTGCAAGACTGTTCCAGTCAGAAAGTACCAAAATGAAACACTTCTGGATAAAGTACTAATGTCCTAAGTAACGGGGCTTGGGCCACTACTCTTATCAGAATTTCCCTGGCCTAATAGGACTCATTGTTTGTCTGATATTTTGCGTATATTCTCCCCTTTGTAACTTCATCCATTGCTTTCCATTACATCTCCTTTTTTCCAACCTAACAAAATCCTTATCTACCTTTTAAGTGTCTCATTCAGAGTTGGACTGATTTGAGCTGGTTGGGATGCTAAAGCTATCCTACTCTGCCTGCTAAAAAGGCTCGGGGTAAAAATAGGAAATTTTGCCATTGACTTCAGAGGGTTTCACATTGTATATTTTGACCTGGTTGAGCACAGATTGTGCCAAATAAGCACAATATGTATTTTGCAAAAGCAGCTTTAATATCTACCCATATTCTGCCTGAAAACAGCCCTTACACACAACCTCCCTTTAGTGCTTAATGTTTAGGAATGATTTGAACAAGGATTAAGGTCCAGGCTTCTGCCTGTGCATACGGGCATATATTTGTAACCTCCACTACATCCCTATGGCACTTTGGTGACTTTCTGGAAGAGGCAGTATCAGGATGGCAAGTTTCTGTCATTTATTCATCTGCTGCCCAGGGGTTTTCAGGCCTGTATTCATGTGAGGCATTGTTTAGAACAGGGGTTGGCAACCTGCGGCAAGTGAGCTGATTTTTAGTGGCATTCTGCTGCCAGCCAGGGTCCAGGCCGCCAGCCTCACTCAGCCCACTGCCAGCATGGATGGATGGAACCCTGGGCCAGCAGCGGGCTGAGTGGGGCCGGCGGCAGGGACCCCGGCTGGCAGGGGATGGCAGACGGAACCCCAGACTGTCAGCGGGCTGAGCCACTCAGCCCACTGCCGGTCTGGGGTTCCGTCTGCCACCCCCACTGGTGGACTGGGGTCCCGGCCGACACCCCCGCTCAGCCCACTGCCAGTCCGGGGTTCCATCTGCTGGCCCCTGTAAATGTAAAATGTATTACTAGCACGTGAAACCTTAAATTATAATAAATAAATGAAGACTTGGCACACCACTTCTCAAAGGCTGCCAACCCCTGGTCTAGAATGTCTAGAATGTGTTTTGTATTTGTAAAGCTCATGCTCCAACATGTCTGTTAGTCTATAAGGTGCCACAGGACTCTTTGCTGCTTTTAAAGATCCAGACTAACACGGCTACCCCTCTGATACCTTTATATTCAAATAGTTTTGTCTTGGGACATTAAGATTTTTTGTATGGGGAAATGTGTTGCTCTGAGTCAGCATCTCTAGAGAGAGCAATGGGAGTGTAGATTAGCTCTGCAAAGTACAGGTTAGACTACTTCAAAAATATAATTACATAGTTTGAACTTGATTTTATAGATAGCAATTTGCTAAATCTTTTTTTCAATTTTATAATGTCCGGTATGAAGGATTTTAAAATAATACTTTTCCTCATTGCAATTTTCTTAACCCCTTCAATACCTGTGAATGCTTTATACACCATACTAGTACTTCTGATGAAGCAACATCTACTAAGTCATTGCATGTCTTGGCTCTCCTTTCAAATTAGTGGCCATACGTCAAAATACATATTCTGGGATATACCTAAATGCTAAATCCTTAAAATTTGCCAGACGTAATTATTTAAAATCTGACAAACTTCATTGACAATTAAACTAATAACCACTAGAGCTGATTGAAAACTTTCCAACAGAACTTTTTTTTTTGTCAGAAAACACTGTATAGTCAAAATCTAAAGTTTCCCTGGAAATATGTCAATTTTGATGAAATTTCATTTTCAAAAAAGAGTTTTAAAAATCATTCTGGAAGGTCCAGAAGTCACTTATCAGTGTGTAACATTTTGATTTTTTGTTTGTTTTGAAATGACTTTTTTGTTTTTAAGTTTACTATTTTTATATTCTTATCAATTGTATTATAATTTTTTAAAGACTGGAACAGAAGCAAACATTTTGATTTTTTTTAAAAACAGAATGTTTTAATTGACCTGATATGAAATTGTTGAAAAAATAATTATTTTACTAGAAATCAAATTTGTTTTGTTTTCATTCCGATTTGGGACTAAAACAAATTGTGACATGTCCAAATTTCCCATTCTGAGTTTTGACTAGTTCTAGTAATTACTTTTCAAAAATGCAGCTGTTAGTTAAATGTCTCTCGTTAGTCAAATGTGCAATAGAAAGCTTAAGAGAGACAGACGGTTCTTATGAATTAACCTGATTAACAATAAGGCCAAAATCCTGCAAGAAAAACTGCCCAGGCAGACCCATGTGCCATACAGAGTTCCACTCAAGTCTGTAGGGCTCTGCATGGGGACAAATGTCCACCTATGCAGAGTCACTTGTAGATTCAGGGCCTAAATATGTTCAAAGGATAGCTGGAAGAGGTGGCCCAAAACACAAGTTTGAGTTTTGCAGAGAAATCTCATAATGAAATAGAATGATAATATAGATATTGCTCTGCAAAGTACAGAGCACTCAAAGGAAGCTCAGAATTGTGGCTCCCAACTCTGATATCTAAGTGTCTCTGACTCTGAGGACAGGGAAATAGTTATCACTTTGAGGCATTTCAGATATGTAACTGTGGGTAAATGCTGCCATTTCAACAGGTACTATGGTTCATCTGATATAGTTGAATCTTAAAGGCAGAACAGCTATGGTCTGCAAGCATCGTATCTATCAAGTGAATTAGAAAGAAACCTAACTCCCAGATGAGCTAGCAGAGAGTTGTTGAGTTATTTGCAGCTGGACGGCACTATTACATAAATCTCACTTTCCTCCCTTTGGCTAAGTCCATCTGGTCACTTGCAATATTTTAACATACATTTCAGAAGAAGTTGTAGCCTGTGGATGTTCATGCTCTGAGAGGACTAGTAAATTAGCCTTGTTGTGCGTGTCAGTGAGCTGTACAGAAAGGATTTGAACCATAGACCAGAACAGTTCTGAAGAAGTTATTACAATCTGTCAAGTCAATAATTCACATTTTAGAAAAACCCTAAGTACAAATTTACAACTTGGATTCATTTTACAGCCTATCAGGCCATTAATCAGAGCTTTAAAAAGTCCCTTAATGCAGTTTTACATAATCTGTGTTCCTATGTTTTGACATGAGAGACTGTAGCCGCTCAATTAAAATAATATTAGGAGGCCTACTGAGGCTATATCTACACTGCCTCTCAGTTCAGATGAGGTGGTTTGAATAGCAGTGAACACCAAAGTGCTGTGCTTTAACTCCCCTGTGTGGATGCTGAAGGCACAAACTAAAAGATTCCTGGTTTGTGTTAACGTAATCCTGTTTGAAGATTAAAGGGAGGAGTTCCATGGCAGCACTTTAGTGCGCACTGCTATTCGCAACCCTGTCGTCCAACCTGCGAGGCAGTGTACATATGCCCGAAGACCCACACTGGCAAAGACATTCGGAGTGAGGCCTGACATTCCATTCAAAAGGTACCCTGTTGTATCTCGCTGTGCTAGTGCCTGAGGTATGCACCTGATGATTTTGTGTTCTGAAGTACTTGCCAGAGATCATACTCCTTGCACTATCTGGGCACACAGGAGGGAATTAATGATGGAGAGAATTCCCTTTACTTTGGGAAGCTGAAGCACAACTTTAACTTTATTTCAGCTTGTTTTGATTGTTAAGAAAAGGAATATGCACACATGGGAGAAGGTGTGGTGATCAGGTTTTGACACAAATACCATGCACAGAAATAGTACAGTCATAGCGTAGTGTTCCCTGTGAACTATCATTGGCCCTCACCTTATGAATAAATTGAATCAAATCCCCACATCAACTATGCCAAAATTTGGAGATGCTCACAGTCCAAGCCCAGATCTGGATCTTAATTTGGCACATTGTAGTAAAGATCCTTTGTAAGAATTAACTCTGTCAACTTCATATGTCTTTGATGGCTGTTTAAAAAAAACAACAAACAGTTGCCCAGCCTGCCTAAGAAAAGAGTGTAGCTATGACGACTTTCTTAAAGGAAGTAGGGGAATAAAATGCCAGAAGTAATCTCAGGGTTAAATACCAATTATTGAACTGCAAGAAAAATCATGATGGCACCTACTAAAGCACATTAAGAGACTACGCTATTGATTTTAGCATCTTAATGTTGGTCCTGAGTCTTTGTGAGCTCCATCTGTGGTTTCTTCCATCTGGACAAATCCATTATTTGTATTAAACAGATTCAGTGCCACAGATTCCAAGATCTGCTTGAAAAGATTTGACACATTAACTAAGGTGAGACAAAACAAATTGATCCAAAAAATACGGAATAGCTCTATAGCTGTCATTGGAGTTACTCCACCTCAGATCCAATGGCTTGATTCTCTTCTGTGTTACACACAATTTACACTTATGTTTTATTCTAACACACATGAATAGTCCTTACTCAAGGGAATAGTCCCATTTGCTTCAAGGTACCATAGTGTCACACGTGGTATAAACACATCATTCAGTAGACAAGCAGACTGAAAGCTAAGTCATTTCTTTGTTATAACACTGCTGTTCAATGGATTTAGGAATATCACTAGAAGATCAGTTTGAAGATTTCATTAAACTTCATTCTATACTACGCCCAGGGCCGGTGCAAGGATGTTTCACGCCCTAGGCGAAACTTCCACCTTACATCCCCACCCCCACTCTGAGGCGCCCCCTGCAGCAGCTCCCCCCACCCACCCTCAGGCACCAATCAGCTTAGGCGCCGCAGCCTGGGAGACGGGAGAAGTGAAGCAGCTATGGCATGCTTGGGGAGGAGGCGGAGCAGGGGTGAGCTGGGGCGGGGAGTTGCCCTGCTTGCGCCCCCACCCCCTTACTTGCTGCAGGCGGCCCTCCCCACGTTCCCCTGCCCCAGCTCCCACCGCCTAAATGCCAGTGGTGACTGGGGCGGCCGAAGATCCGGCCATCGAGGTCGCTGCTGAAGAAAATGGCACCCCCCAAATCCCAGCGCCCTAGGCGACCGCCTACGTCGCCTAAACGGTTGCACCGGCCCTGACTACGCGTGAAAGGCACTATATAAGTGCTAAATATTGTTTATTATTCACTCCCCCCGATGTATTTTATCTTGATTGCTTATGCCTCTCATGCTATAATCTGCTGTGGGAAGACACACTGTTTCACTTCTGAAAAAATAGCTTTCTTCCTTTAATCTTTCCTTTTTTGTGGTAAGTGACAGAATGTTACCAGACATCAGAAATCCCCCATCCCAATGCTAATGTATGGTGGTGGCAGGAAGGGAGGACGAATGACCCTAAAAAGGAAGATCCCTTTACTGCATCAAAGATCCAGTTGCTTCCACCATTTGTTGGGCTTGTTCAGTGGCTGCTATTGTCCTGTCCACTGTCTGGGATGCTGGGCCACCCTTGACTAACAGTCAGTAATATTACCATGGGAATTAACCTGGCAGATGAAAAGGTGCATTTAAAAGGACTTATGGGACGGATTCACCAAAGGCTAAGCTAGCATAACTCCAGTTACGTCAATGGAGTTGCACCCAGGGCTCAAATAAGTTATATGCACAGTAGGCCTTTGCCTAGGAACCTCAGCTCTGGAAACACTTGATTAGTTGATGTGCATGCTGACATCACAGTGACATCAATATGCTCAAATTGGAGGTCATGAGGGGCAATTTGCATGAGGCAGAGGAAGTCTGTGCTAAAGAAGGGACGAAGCACTCATGTCTTGTGACCTAAACCCACGGGAGAGGAGAATGTTACAGAACTACTGCCTGCACCCCTCTGCAGAGGTCTGCTTCAGCTGTTCACAACCACCACCTCAGATCACTGTCTTCAAGTGGGCCAAGGAAAGACTATCCCTGCAGCTTCACCCATGAAGGCGAGGGACAGTAGACTGCATGATCTGTATACAGTGAAGATGCAGAGATAGCCACGGGTATGGTTTGCGGATTCTCTATTCCTGATGATTTGATAGAAAGAACCACATCATGGGTGTCAGAGCCCAGGCTGAGATTGCACGGTTGGGAATTTAAAGAAATATCTTGGCTTTAAAACTGAGTACAGTTGATTTGAAAATCAATGATACAAAATCTTTCTGGAACCCTACAATGCTGTTTTTACAAAGTCGCTTTTCAGGATAGAACTACACTTTAAGACAGCCTGTTTGCAGCATCTTATTCATTTATATCAGTAGTGAAATTGGTGTTTCAGCCATTACAAATCATCTGTCCACTTTCCATCGGAAGGGAATTGTGGAAGAGGAGGATGCAGTCGCTGTGGGCTTTTTCCATAGGACTGTCCAATGCAAAATTTTTCAAGTACCAATCAAACCTACTTAATCCTCTAAACTTGGTTCCTATATTGACAGGCTGAGATAAAATGGTGACCATTCACTTGGCTTGTACTGTTTGTCCAATTGATTTGTTAATCTGAGGATTTAAAACCAAATATAAATGCATTTTACAAACTGATATAGATTAAGCAGCTCAGACTGTATAGAGTTACACAGAGGATTGTTTGAGTGCACCTGGAAACCAAGATAAAATAATCCTATGTAAGAGGCAGCTCAAGAACAAAATACCATTATGACAAAGCTGTGCTCTAATAAAGCTCTAGTAATGGTCATTACCTGTATAGGCAATAAGATCTTATTTTGTGTTTTGGTCATAGAAGAAAGCAAATTATGTCTGATACAAAAACAGATTTGCAGAACTCGGCAAAGTTAGATTTTATAGACCTTGTGGACAGCAGCTGCAGGCTATCAATCTGGCTCCATGATAAATGGTTCTGACATTTTCCACAGACTCAACTTGCAAAGAAGGCCTTTTATTTATTCTCAAATGTTGAATTCTGCATTATTGATCAGGTGCCATTTGTTAAAGGTTGCTACTTGCTAGAAAGAATTACGCAGCCCCTGAGCTACATATAACATAATGAATTATTCCATTAAAGAATAGCTTCGTTAAGAGAACATTAAGGTTGCATGGTTGAGCACTCAAGTCAGAAAATGATAGCTAAGGTTGAAGTCGATGGGAGTTTTGCCTGAGTAAGGATTGAAGAATACTGCCAAGCATATTTACAATGAATGCTAACGAGCAGTGTACGTTCATTCCATGGCATTTAGTTAGTTACCTGTTTTTATTCACAGACACCAGCGTTATTTATTATAGCATTTTACAAGGCAACAAGCAAGTGGCTGAGATTATTAGTGTTAAGACTGACTAGGCCGATTGTTTGGCTGTTTCAAATTGCTACAGTGTTTTATTTATCAGGGTTGAGGGTCAATAGTGGTGTTATGTTGTAAACTGCAGCTGAGAATACAGAGGAGGTTCACAGCTCAATGCAATGTTAGACAAGTTCAGTTTTTCAAGTTAGCAGCTCTGTTTAGTTCCCCTCTGGGCAGTCATGTTAAGTCTTCTGTCTTATCCTTTTTTCTGCCTTTCTAGAGCAATATCCTCTTGCTTCTGTTAGTCACAGGGCCAAGTTGTGCTCTCAGATTCCTTACTGTATATCCAGAATTGACAACATGGAAGTTACTAAGGATTTACATCAGTTTAATTGAGAGCACAGTTCGGTCCAAAATCTGTACCCCCAGAAGCAATGCTTGCTGAGCAGCAGCAAGTTAGGGCCAAATCTGCCCAGACTTGTGTCTCTTGGAATTCCATGGACTTCGGTGGGGCTGCTGGGGTTGCGAGTGAGGGCAGCATTCAATCCTTAATAAGGAAGGGATAGATTCTGGCATCTCTCTTCAGGATTTGCAGCCCCTTATGCTGTGCACGGTCCCTTTAATTTCAGAATGGCAGGAGAATCTGGTCCACAAATACTCATCTGTTGCATATATTATGTTTGTGCTCTATAAATAAGATTTTAATAATTGATTGTTTGGATCAGAGTCTGAAGGTCAAAGCAAACAAGTAATCGTAAGCAAAATAAAACCTATTGAAGGAAAATGTCAGTTAAAAGGATTCCTCACCTGAGAAGAAGGATATCCTCATGTTTATGGGACAGGTGTGGGAGACAGAGGATCTAGGTTCTATTTCCAGAGCTGCCACGGGCATCCTATATGATCTTGGACAACTCACTTAATCCCTTTAATATTTAGTTTCCCTGTCTGTAAAATGAGGATAAGGAGACTTATCTGTTGAGCATGTTATGGGGCTTAATACATCAATGTTTGTAAGGCATGCTGAGATCTTCAGATGGAAGGTGTAGTAACAATGGAAAATATTATTGTTTGGGGTGGAAACCCTGTATTAATTGTTTTCATTTAATGAGCTCCCTTTAATCATTTTTATTGTTGTTGCTAATGTCTAGATTTTGAGCCTGATTCTGATTTCATTTACCCCAGCGTAAATCAGGAGTAATTTCACTGAAGATATGGAAGTTAGATTGGTATAAAATTGAAGTGAAATCAGGATCTACTCTTGAGTTTTTTTCAGCGTGAAAAAGCTACCATTTTCTGCAAAGGCTAACTGCAGAATCACATATCTTGCCCGTGAAAGCAAATCATTAAATGTCCTGATATTTTCCTATAGCCTTAATCCCAGAAGCCTCTTCCCAAGCTCCCAGCTGCACACTACACACCCATTTAAGGCTGTTATACCTCTTTCAGAGGTAGGGTTCCTGTGCTGTGTACACAATAATACACAAGCTACGTCACCTTATATGGTAATGTCACCTCCTTGGATTTATATTGACTCCACCCACCAATGCTATTCCTCCTGCTCATTTTCTTCATGACAAATGCATATTGGTCTAGAGCAGGGGAAGGTGAACTTTTTGGGCCGAGGGCCACATCTGGGTGGGGAAATTGTATGCAGGGCCGGGGCAGAGGGTTGGGGTGCGAGAGAGAGGGAGAGTGAGGTGCAGAAAGGGGCTTAGGGCAAGGTATTGGAGCAGAGGAGGGGTGCAGGGTGTACGAGGGGGCTCAGGGAAGGGACTTGGGGTGCAGGAGGGGGCTCAGGGCAGGGTGAAGGAGGGGTGTGGACTGCAGGAGGGGGCTAAAGGCAGGGGTTTGAGTGCAGGAGGGGTGTGGGGTGTGGCAGGGGGCTCAGGGCAGGGGGTTAGGGTGCACAGGGATATAGGGTGCAGCAGGGAGCTCAGGGCAGGGAGTTGGGGTGCGAGGTGCAAGCAGGGGGCTTAGGGCAGGGAGCTTGGTGGCGAGGTGCAGGAGGGATTTGGGCTCTGGCCCAGTGCCACTTACCTAAAGTGGCTCCAGGGTGGCAGTGGTGTGTACTGGGGCCAGGGCAGGCTCCCTGCATACCTGTCTTGGCCCCGTGCCGCTCCAGGAAGTGCTGTGGCCCCTAGGTGAGGGGAAGGGGGAGGCCTCCACATGTGCTGCCCTTGCCGCGCCTCCAGGTATCTCCCCCAAAACTCCCATTGGCTACGGTTCCCCATTCCCAGCCAATGGGGGCTGCGGGGGGCAGTGCCTGGAGGCAAGAGCAATGCACGGAACCCTCTGCCCCCCGACCCGGAGGCTGCAGGAAAGTGGTGCTGGCTGCTTCTGAGAGCGCCACAGAGCCTCAGGGGGCTATCCTGCAGGCCGGCTCCAAAGTCTTGAGGGGCCAGATCCGGCCCATAGGCTGTAGTTTGCCCACCTCTGGTCTGGAGCTTTGGAATTTTTTTTTCTCTCACTGAACTACCAAATCTTTTCCCCGCTCAGTACCTGGAATCACCCACTCTATTTAGTGGATATTATTATCAGTTTTCATTCTCTGGCTCTGTGCTTATTTTTCCACACTTATCTACATTAAACTGCAATTTGTCACTTATTGCCACTCAGCTTTAAATAAAGTAAATCCTTCTTATCTGATTGCGCCGCCGCTCATTATTTACAGTGCCACACCGAACAATGTCACGTGCAGACTTGGAAATCTTCCTTTGCACGTAATCATGGAGATCATTTGTATAAATAATAAAAAGGCCTAGGCTGCTTTGTCTTTTGTGCAATGCCTCAGCATTCTTTGTCTGGCTAACACTTATAATAGAAGTCATCTCAAAGGCATGTTTAACAGTGACTTCAGAATTGTTTTTCTTTTTTCTCATTCTTTCCATTAAAATTCTCATTTGATTAAACAAGATACAGAGCATCTTGTTAAATAGGAGCTCCTGGTCCCTGCCCTTGTACTTGATCATGTGTAATGAGAAACCCTGAATGCCCCTCTATCTAGTTAGAGAATTAAGGTAAACTAGCTACTGAGGCCAGGTCTACACGAAGCGTGAAAATCGATTTTAGATATGCAATTTCAGCTACGAGAATAGCGTAGCTGAAATCGATTATCTAAAATCGATGTACTCACCCGTCTTCACCGCGCGGGATCGATGTGCGCGGCTCGCCATGTCGATTCCGGAACTCCGTTGGTTTTGGTGGAGTTCCGGAATCGATGTAAGTGCGCTCAGGGATCGATATATCGCGTCTAGATGAGACACGATATATTGATCCCCGAGCAATCGATTGTAACGCGCCGATACGGCGCGTCGTATAGACGTGGCCTGAAGGTATCAGGTCTGTTATACTGTAATGCACCTATGTAATACTTCTTTGCTTCACAAAGAGGATACTGATGTTTTAGCAGTATGTTGAGTATGGAGCAATGTATCATCTTAAATACACAGCAGGGAAGTTTGAAATGCTGATGCTGTGTGAAATCCACCTGCTTTCTGCTGCCCGCCCCATACAGACACATTCACACCAGGGATGGAGAGCCCTGATGGCTCTGAAATCTGTGGTTCTGTTTTGCAGGAGGAGCAGGTTTCCAGGAGGGAACCCTGAGTGCAGTAAAGCAGAGCTCCCCTTAAGGCTTCCTGTACTGCAGCAGATTCATAGAATCATAGAATTTCAGCATTGAAAGGGACCTCAGAAGGTCATCTAATCCAACCCCCTGCTCAAAGCAGGACCAATCTCCAGACAGATTTTTACCTCAGTTCCGTAAATGGCCCCCTCAAGGATTGAACTCGCAACCCTGGGTTTAGCAGGCCAATGCTCAAACCACTGAGCTATCCCTCCCCTCCTCAGTGTTTCTGTGGGTGGTATAGCAACAGACTAGACAAAAGGGCCAATGCACTCCTCACTTCCTGGATCCCCCAGTCATTGCCCTTCTCGTGATGGGAACACATTGTGCCCATGGGGGCTTCTGCAACTTTGAGGCTATGTGGTAAAGGCAGACGAGCCACTCCACTGCTACTCCAAATCCAGTGTCTATGGGGACACACGCCTCCCTGGTCTCTGCAGATTTTCTTGGTGCACAGAATGCCCCTTCTGGGGTGTGCATGGAGGCAGCATTTGGTCTGTGGTATGCATGGGAGGCTAGTACTCCTTCTGAGCTCTGTGTGTTTGCCATAAAGTATGAATACTGTCAGTTACCCGGATCCCCTTTAATGATTTGTTCTAAAAGGCTGAATGCTAATCAGAATGTGAGTATCCCTGTGGGAAATTGGGGAGAGGATTAAGGGGAACTGAGTTAGAGCTGTTTGGGTTTGGAGGAAACTCCAGCCTAAAAGTCCATTAAAAGTGAAGCTGCACATAAAAGCTGGTCCCCGTTTAGAAAGGGGAGGAAACCTGACCACAGGGAAAGTGGAGCCCTCATTAGCATTCTTGAAATTCATGGCAGTCAAACATATTTTTTGTTACATTTTTAATCAGAGCTGGAGAATACATTCTGTACTGAAGGACAGAAGTGAGCAGAAATTTCCCCCATGCTACTGGTATTGGTAACTCTGCAGTACTTTGCATGCAAAGCTTCCATTGACTTCATTGGTAGGTGTCCTCTAAAAGATCCATGTTGTAGTGCTGGAGGAGACCAGTTTGACAGCTTGTTCGGGGATATTTAGATTGCGCTGTTCCAGTTTGAGTCCATCTCTTATGGAAATGTTGTGAAATGTCTGATTTAAAGAAATTGCCAGGAGAGGATAGAATTCGAGCTTCAACATACAATCTGGATTAAAATGTTGCTGGGCCTTTTGCAAGTAGATGAGTGTGTTGTGGGGTGGTAGGGGAGAGGGGGCACAAAGACCTAGGTCACTCTCTATCCCTGCACTTGGGGAAGCATAGAGACTGCTTCCTCCATGCTCTTTTGGGAGGGAAAATTGCCAGTAAGGGTCAGGGAAGAACCAAAAGGATAGTGCAGGATACACGATCCCCTGCGTGTTGGGGAACTCAGGGAGGGATTATGCCTTCTGGTGATGTGATCCAAATTCCCCTAAAAAGAAAAGAACCATAAGGTTGCACTGTTCCTCATTAGGTTAACAAATGACCAGATGGCAATGCAACTTCTCATGTGACTTGGCAGGGACATATAAGCTGGTTTCAGGCTGTATGTGGTACTCAGCATTGTGTCCGTGTCATACCAACTGATTACAGAATTTAAGGCTGTTCTTATATGAACAAGATCCAACTGGCTTAGGCTTGGTCTTGTAACCTAAAAGAGTTTGTACCGTTGACCTCTTATATTCCCCCTCACATTTTTCTGTTATCCTTTCAGTTATATTAGTTACAGAAACAATAATGTATAGATGGCTAGGTATCTATAGGGAGTAAAATTGTTACCCCCCATCCTCCTCCTTTCATAACTTTTTTCTTTTCTGTTGTCTGTGTGCTGACATTAGACCCCTCTGGGACTGATTCTGATCTCACATACACTAGTGTAAATCAGGAGTTACTCTAATCAAGCCAATGGAGGCTCGCTGGTGTAAAATGGGTGAGATCAGGATGAGGCCTTGTCTAGAGTTTTTTCAAAGTGGAGACATTGGCCCTTATTCTCCCCTCATTTGTACTGGTTTTATTCTGGTGTGACTCAAGTGGGGTTACAGGTGTGAAAGACAGAAGAATCAGTCCCCTTTTGTAATACACGTAGCATCAGATTGGCTCTGTACAAATAAAATAATGAGAAACAGTATGTGTTAGTTTGCTGCTGAGTTGCCATGACATTTTTTATCTTTAACTGCTTGTGCCTTTTGAAAGGTGATATAAATGGTGGTTTAATTTACAACTCCAGTGTAAATAGATAAGAAAATTGGACCAGTCTTCTGCTGCACAGTAGAAGTGGGGAAATCACAAAGGAACCATTTGTGGGTCCCCAATCTTGGATACAGCCAGGGACCAATTTGTCTTCCAATATAGTTTAGAGCAGCTTCAGGACTGCTCCTCAACCCTAGGGCCATCTGCCTCCTGGGGACTGCAGGGCAACAAGGGTTTTGGTGTTGCCCCTCCTCATGCTCATACTTCTGGCCTGGCATAGTGCTGGAGGCTGGGCTATGCCAGCTTTATGCCACTGTGTTGGCGGTGTTCCTAGAGTCTGCTCTATAGCCCCCTTGTGCTGGCTATAGGCGAGTGCAGGATTTAGCACAATGGATATACGTGGCATACTGTAACTTGCACAGATCTGACAATTAGTGGGTATGGAAAATTCAGCGCTTGCATAAGAGGAAGCCATTCCCATCAGGTACCACTGGAGGTTGCACTCATGTTGAGTGTGAAATAGCTCCCTAGCAGAGTTGTGGGTAGTGAAGGTGGGAATTAAACCAGATGTGTGGGTTTTATCTTACATCTTCCTGTTAGCTCTTTATCCCGCTACGTCCTCTCTCCTGGTCTCTTGGAGTATGAGTTACAAACCCACTGAATCCCAAACTAATGTCAGTAGCAGAATATTGCTTTGCCACTTGCACGCAATGGACTGATTCTCTTCTCACTCAAACTAATGTAAATCAGCAGTGGCTGCACGGAATCCTGCAGAATTACTGATGATAAATGGCCTGAGAGGAGAAGTGGGCCCAATTACATTTTCTGACCAAGTTACACCCGATGTAACTTACCCCAGCGTTTTTGTCACTGCTGAGGTTGGCCCAGAGATGTCCATTGCAGCTGCCTTCACTTCCTACAGGCTGCATTTGGTTAAATTTGGCCTGATCTCTTTATCTTGACTATCTAGATTTCATTTTAACATTAATAGATATGTCTTCTGAGCTGGAAGAAAAGGATGTGAGGCTTCTTTAAATGGTGAAACTTATCAAAATGCTTCCAGATCATCTGGACAGTGCGGGAAAGCTTCTAGTTTTACATCCATCATGTAAAGAAAGTATATGTGCATAAGAAATGAGAAGTTATAGATTTTATTGTGCTGTAATGTTTTGTGGGTGGCTACAACAAAATATATCTGCTGCCATTATTTACAGCAGTAACGGTGAGAAATTACAAAGCCCACTCTTCATTAACCTCCAATAAGGCTGTTCCTGCAGCCAGTGATTGCCATTACATTGATGGAGTGCTAATATTGCTCAATAGCCCTGCTCTGTCTCTCCACTGAATACATCACAATCCCTGCCTCCCCTCATGCTACAGTGTACGTCCAACAGAAGGTGCTGAAATGATTGATGAATGAAGCAGCTCGTAAAGACAAGCACACTGCCCAAAGCAACAGCTGTCTAGGCCTATCTGCTGAATAATTAGATAAATGAGCCTCAAACTAAATCTTACAGTCAGGGGCAGGAGGAAGTGAGAATATCCCTAATGTTGAAGCAGGTCTCCAAAGACTTCTGTTCCCTTACTCCAGCCTCCATTCCTGGTTATTAGTGTTTGATGCAGTTTACCTACCCCGTGTTCCGTACTTCACTGCCAGGAATCCACAAGTCCCCTGCAGGCATTTGAGAGAGGGATGTATCACTGGCTCAGTTTAGTGTTTTTTTTCTTCCCCTGACTATTGTAGTTTCCAGCACTTTCCATGTAGATTGAGAACATAAGAAAAGGGCCGTGGTGGGTCGCCAAATGGGCTTACCAGAGGGAAAAACCTGCAGTTAGCCAGTTTTCTCCTCTTGATTCAAGAACATCATGTTTTTGGGGCACAGTGTGAAAACTGGGAAGTGAGGCAGCCTGATTCTGTCAGCTTAAATGACAGTAGTGACCATTAGCAAATCTGCATTTACTAACAGCTACTGTACAGTGGTATAGAAATAACAAAATGATTTCCCTATGCATAAAATGACAGTGCTATGGCTGACACTACTGAGCGGGAACTGTGGGTAAATGGTGACTTTCTCATGCCGGTCACCAGTGTATATAAATACAGCCCTAAAAGTGGTGTTACAATTTAAAACAAGACCTGGTAATGAAAGTCTAAGCAGTATGGACTTGATTCTGCTTTCGCTTACATTGTTGCAGATCAAGAGTAACACCACTGAAGCCAATGACAGAGTGCAGAACTGGTGTAAGGGCACAATAAAGGCCTATAGGCTGGACCTAAAACCCCTTAAAATCAATTAAACAACTCCTACTAAATTCAGTGGGCTTCTATCAAGCCCTGTATGCACAATTGCGATCAATGGGCTTGGATCGTGCCCTGTATGCTCAAGTTTGCAAGCACTGGTGCTGCTGCCCGTGGAGTGTGCAATATTAGGAGGCAAGGCTTATGTTTAGGCAAAGAAACTTCACAATACAGAAAAAGTGGGCCACATTCTGAACTTATTCAAACCGATGTAAATCCAGAGTAAGTAGACTGAGTTAATCTGGATTGACATGGGTATGCGACCAAAATTTGACCCAGAATGTTTGTTTTATTAATAATGTGTGTTCCAAGAGCACGCTCTTGTGTCTTGCATTTTTTTTTCTGTTATATGGAAACAATCAGAGAGGTGTATCTGAAGCTTGACATTGCCAAGGACCTGAACAATTATTGGGACTCAAATAAGAACTTCAGCAGGCAGTCTGAATGGTCCTGTAAATCACAAGTGGTATATCCTAAACTCTTTAATTACAGAGAATTAGTGGGGAAGTGTAGCAATGGACTAAGGGAATAATGACACACAGGAAGCGAAGCATAAAAACCCAATTTCCTGCCTTTAAAAAGGAGAAAAATCTCGATTTATAGTTCATTTAAATTGCAAGGCAAAGCAAAAAGTATTAAAGTTCTTAAACCCCACTGTTCAGCTGACTTCAAATGAACTGCGCTATATTCTCTCTTACCCAGAGCAGCAGCTGTGATCTTCAATCTGAAATTGAACTGAAAGGTTCCTGGAGCTGTCCCCGTAGCTGAATGAATTAGTGTTCTACCTTCTTTCATACTGCCTCCCTGGTGTAGTATATTGCATGGTCCTGCACTGGCTTTAAACCCATCACTCCTACCTGTTCATAAATTGCATGTGAAATGGGAGTGCAATGGGCCATGTGGCTCCATCAGTTCTGCCTGATGTAGTCAATTCCATGTACTATTGTCATAACCAGAGTTGGAGAATTTTCTTGTGTGACATCTTCACTATTAAGTTACACAGATAATAATTAGAATATTTAATAATAATTTGCACTTCAATAGCACCTTCCATCTGAGAATCCTTAAAGCACTTGACCAATGTGATTGAATGTAGCCATACAACTTTCCTGTGAGGGAGGTGGTAATTTCACCCATTTTACAGATTGGGAAATGAAGCAGCGATCAAGGGGCTCCTGTCTATGGTCACATTGCATGTCTTTGGCAAATCCGGAGATAGAACCCACATCTCCTGGCTCTCATTCATTTATGCCTTAACCACAAACCATTTGCTCCAAATACAAATATCCCTTTTATCCCTTTGTTTTACTGTGCTTAACATATAGTACCAGGATTACATGTGTGAATCTAAGTATCAGTATCCCCATTTTGCAGGCCACCTCTACTGTATCTTATACCTTTTCTGTTTGTACCTTCTTCAACTATACCCAGTGGCAGCTCTCTTTAGACTGTAAATTATACTTATTTTGCACACCTAGGGCTTGATTCTTCTTCCAATTAATTTGCTATAAAGCAGGAATAACTGAATTGAAGTCAAGGGAGTTACAATGGAATGAACTGGTGTAACTGAGAGCAGAGTCAGGTTCTTACAAAATACCAAATCAGTGGTTATCCTTTGTTACTGCTCAGACTCACTTTTCACCTCAGTTATACACTGTCTTTAATTTACAGCACTATTTTTGTTCACATTAATTTTGTCCAAGAGATTTCCATGACAGTTGCATTTCTTTTTCCAGGTCTAGATTTGCCCCATAATGCATTCATGTCTAATAAAAACCTGCCTATGTTCTATTAGTCTTTTTTCAGAGAAGACAGAGAGGTTGGTAAAATCTCAGTCTCCAAAAGAGTCATTCCAGCTTGGTGACTGAGACTGTGGTGTTCCCTTAAAATATCTGCTAAAAGCCACATTAAGTGACATTGTTGATTTGGGGGGGAGGCATAGCTCAGTGGCGTGAGCATTGGCCTGCTAAACTCAGGATTGTGAGTTCAATCCTTGAGGGGGCCGCTTAGGGATCTGGCACAAAAATTGGTCCTGCTAGTGAAGGCAGGGGGCTGGACTCAATGACACTTCCAGTTCTAGGAGATTGGTATATCTCCTATTATAAAATAAATAAATATAAATTAATGGTCAAAGGGACAGCTCCCATGTTTAATAATTAAATGAATATTTACTTTTGGAAACCTATATAAATATTACCTATCCATACTGTGTATACTATTTAGAAGAAAACTGTTTAAATTCATGTGGAAAATAATGATGTCAAGTTGATCCACTTTTTCATAGTGTTAGGCAATTTTTAAACACCTCCTCTTTGCCATTTCACAAGAAAGTCAGCTAAGACATTTTGGGTCTAACTAGCTCTTACAGCAGTTTTGACCCACTCCAGTTGAAATTAGGAGAGCTGCTTCTGATTTTCAGTCACATGAGATCAGAATCTGGCAGTCCTTGCATCTGGTTTATAGTGGACATGTACTAAGTTGACAGTGGCACAAGCCAGTCCAGTGATTTGCCTACCGTCGTTAACACTGTCATGAGTGTCTCTCTTAACTGAGGTTACAATCCAGAATGCTCTGGTCAGCATAATCATTCTTCACTTTGACCAATAGAAAATTCTCAATCTCTTCTTCAAAACAAATGAAAGAGCAATGCTCTGGAAATATCAATGTACATTGCAACGTAGTGTCATTAGCTCACCTCACAGGTACAGAATAAAGCTCACATATACCAGAACACCAGGAACTAGTAGGCAAATAATTTATGCTATCTGTCTTTGGGGTCACTCCCTGATGAACTCATGATGGCGGTTTATTCAGCATATTTGCCACTAATGATAGTAAATTTTATAATTTCAGCTACACTGGCTTTTTATGCCTCTGAGAGAGAGATCTGGCTCCTGAAACCTCTGCCATCCTAAGAGCAGAAACATTTGTTGGAGAATAGAACGGTCAATTATGTTAATTCAGCAGTGAGATGAAATGGGCCTAATTCTAATGTCACTTATACAAGTGTAAATCAGGAGTAACTCCACTGCAGCTAAGGGAGTTACACTGGTGTAAAACCGATGTAATTGAGATTAGAATCAGTCCTGGGGTGTATTTAGTCAGTTTTGCTCTTCGTTTGAAGTGATCAGGAGTTTGCGGGATGTGGGTTGGTAGCACTCAAATGCACCACCTGAACACACAGAAAAAATAGATTTTAAAAGCGCATCAGGCAGTTTGTTTTTATTTACAGTGTTATGTCAGTTTGATTTCCAGCAGATCAATCTCATGCTCCAAATGTCGGCATCCATTTAAAACTATAGGGCACTGCAGAGAAAGCAAACAGGGAGCAAGATGCAAGCAGGAAAACAGTTAAAGGGTTATATTTGCCCTTTTGGTTTCTTGCCCTGCTAGGGATTTCTTGGTGTGCTCCCTCCCTACCCCATTGACTTGACTCTCCCTGAACTGCCTGGAGAATTGCATCAGCAATAAATTAATTATTTTGAGCCAAATTCAGCCCTAGAGCTCCAGTGGGTGTAACTCCCACTTTCTTCAATGGTAGCTGTGCCTACCTACGGCAGCGCTGAATAGAATGCCTTTAACACAGTATGGAAAGTGGGGAGGCATAACAAACAGGCTTTTTAAATTAGGGATTGGGGAGGAAGGTTAAACAAATAGTGAGGCTGAATAAATGAGACCAGAACCTTCCGCACTCCAGCAATGTTTCTCTGCTTTACCTTAATTGGTAGTGGAACACAGAACAGAAAGCCTGGGTACAGAGTCTTAACCAGACTTCCTGTCTAATGATCAAATTATTTTCTCACGTTAAGAGATTTAGGGCCAAATCACCCCTTTTAACCCTGGGTGTATGCAGAAGGGAACACACAAATACTGAATGGACTACATTGATGCCTGGTGTAATTCCATTGTCAGTGGAGTTATAGCAAGGATGAATTTGTCCCAGTGAGTTTGAACTCACCAGGCTTCTGATTTAATCTCATCTCAGTTTGGAGGGCTAGTGCCACCGTGAACGGGGGTCCCCACTCACAAGTAGTGCCATCCCAAATGGGGAGAGGAGCATTTGGCATTGGGTCCATTCCCCACTTGTGCACACAGACTATATTCAGATGGTAATTTGCATGAAACTGCTCTGTTTGCATTGCAGAGAGAAAGAAATTGTAATTTGCCTCAAAATTCGGAAATAGTCTTCTCTTGAGGCATACATGCCACTTCCTTAATGTTAACAGTAGTTATGCTTTCACGCTATGATGAGGACACCACTTGATGCACTGCCACTTGCCCAAACTTGTGTGTTTGATACAACTGACATATTTAAGAAGCTTTTAACCATAAGTTCTGTCTGGTTGTCGTCTTGAAGTCAGTCTGCTTCCGGACAAAACAACACAGCTGTGACTTGAAAGGAAAGGAGTTGACAAAGATGGGGAATGTATCCTACAAAGTTCAAAAAGTCATGTGCCAAATACAAGTAAAATTACTGAAGGGACCAAAGCTGTGTTGAATTATCAGTGGTTTTGCTTATATGTAAATTGCTTATAAGTTTGGTTGAGGATACTGTATAACCTCATTACATCCCACAGAGTCTTAGTCATAGAAATAACACCTTGTTATGTACTCATCTAATGGATTGTGAGCTAACATGTTTTAACACATCCTTTAACGCTTATTACATTCCAGACCCTTGGAGATAATTTCAAAAGCTGACCATTAAAACTAGGCTCTTTCACAGCTCTTTGATGACACTACGAACTGGGCATTTCATGTCGGCATTTGGATTAGAAATTAAAAGGTGTAAATTACAAATCAAACTTTTATGTGTTTGCTTTATTGATCAGTCGTCTTCATAGAAACAGTATCAGCCTCGATAGCTTAGCAGCCTAGATTACCTTTTGGTTTGTTTAATTGGTCTACTAGGATGCAGTTAATTTTCTATTTATGTGAATCACAAGACAAAAAAGGTGATGTAATATCTTTGTACTAGAGTAACTGAGACATTAAAATACATTGATGTGCTTGGTAATCATTAAATACACAAGTTGACCATTAAGGCAAGAGAGAGCGGGCTCTCGGCCTTATTAATTGTGCACTTTAGGCCAAATTCTGCTTCCTTTACAAACACTTGGATGTCTATTGACCTCAGTGGCCCTACTGGCTTAAGTAAAGCAAGAATGATTTGGCGCATTGAAATTTGAAAGCCCATTTAAAAAATCCTAAACTTTAGTATATTCAATGCTCTAATTAAATGTGGTTTTCTTTCTGTGTTTTCTGACAGGTGAAAGTCATGGTGCGCATTTGTTCCACCCTTGCCCGGGATACGTCTGAGTCAAGCTCCTTCTTAAAGGTTGATCCCCGTAAGAAGCAAATTACTCTGTATGACCCATTGTCCTGTGGAGGCCAGAACACCTTCCAGAAAAGGGGCAATCAGGTTCCCCCAAAGATGTTTGCTTTTGATGCAGTTTTCCCCCAAGATGCATCTCAGGTAGGCAATGTATGACTTGGACTAACAGGGATCTAAGATGTTTTCCAGTTAGCACTAGTGTGCCCAAGAGGCAAATTCATCCCTGCTGTAATTTCAGAGATTTCACTGGAGCTAGACCAGGGATTAATTTGGTCCATAGATGGCAGCAATACTGAGACAAATACGTTAAATCAAATCTCTATAATATGATGATCAGCTTTACTTTAATCCAGCGGTTCTCAAACTCTGAGTCAGGACCCCAAAGTGGTTCGGGACCTCCTTTTAATGGGGTCGCCAGGGCTATCTTAGATTTAGGCTAGCTTTGGCCCTCAAATCCAGGGTGGCAGCGATGGGGCAGGGTAAGGCTTCAGTCTCCCCCCTCCTGGGGTCGTGTAGTAATTTTTAATGTCCAAAGCGGGTCACAGTTCAAAGAAGTTTGAGAACCACTGCTTTAATCTTTTGCATTACATGTGCGATAAATCTTACTAGTGATATAAAATGTTGCCCAACCTGCGAATAAACACCAGATAGCAGTGTTTGATGGTCTCTTTCAACTGTTTTTGGTTAGTAATTGTGTTGCAAGTCAATAATGTGAAGATGGCTAATCCTGTATTCTATCCTCAACTCACTAAGAAGCTGAGGAATATTTATGTGGGGTTTTGCCACCCAGTTCAGTATAAGACGACGCAGGCTTTACCCCAGATATATAAATAATTAGTGGTAATATTAATTACGGATTAGAAAACAATAGCGTAACAGATGTCTGTAAACTGGACCAATGGAGAAGCAACCATCAAGGTCTTATCTACAGTAGGGAATTTTCCCTAAAATTCCTAAATGTTGCTGCTACTACTAGCTGAGCCCCAGCTGATGGGCATAGTGTTAGAAGTGGAACAGAATAGTTTAGACAGGGGTCTGGGTGTCTGCCTGTGTTATCTAAACCTGATCAGGGTGAATCTATATGACAAGGTGCTTAAAACAGTACCGGCTACCAGTATCTTGTCTTCGGGCTCCTACAGTTGCTAACAGCTGTGGAGATTCAAAGCAAAGGTGGGAAATTTTAGAAAATATTTCCTAGTGAAGACCAGACAAAAGGGTTTGTACCTTGTTCATAGACTCCCACCCACCCGCCGCACAAACTCTCCAACCCACCTGACAGCAGAATTGTAACACTTTCACTGCATCCAAAATTTGATAAACAGCAGCAAAAAAGGCTGAAAAAGTGCAATTTTTTAAAGAAAAATGTAAACAAAAAAAGGCCATTAACTTCAATGGGGCAACTCACGTAAGTAGGGCATGTGAGATTGGGCCCTTAGAGACAACGCCATACTAGTGGAAATCAGCAATGACATTTTGGTGCTGTCACAGCCATTAATATTTATGATGTTTCTATTAATTTTCTTATTACTAAATACCTTTGTCAATCCTGTTCTACTCATGGCAGGCTGAAGTGTGTGCTGGGACTGTGGCTGAGGTGATCCAGTCAGTGGTAAATGGGGCAGACGGCTGCGTATTCTGCTTTGGCCATGCGAAACTGGGTTGGTATTGTTACATTTCCTTACTCAAACTGCAAAGTTTCTACTTCAAGTCTAAAATGATTTTTATTTTAGGTTAAGGAAAACAACAGCTTCTAAACTGCCTGCGTTCAGTGCACTATTATGTATATGAAATTGGAAAACCCTAGTCATGCACATGTCTTTTCCCTACCTGGTCCTCCTTTCTCATTCGTCCGTTTATTCCATTGTTACATATTGTCTAACTCCTAGATTGTGGGGTCTCAGCAGCATGGGCTACCTTTGTGTGTTTTTGTATCAGAGGGGTAGCCGTGTTAGGTGCCACAGGATTCTTTGCTGCTTTTGTGTGTTTTTGTTCAGTACTTTGTGCAATGGAGTTCTGAGCCCTGCCTGTTGTCCTTAGGCACTACTGCAGTGGAAGTGATAGTAATAAGAATAATTTGGTGACTGATGAATTATCGCATAGTAATCTACAGCTTTTATGAATATTTTCAGCATTAGAAATCTGTGCAACTATTGCAGTCTTATGGGCTGCTTACAAACTGATTATGTTCCTTCAAGTATTCGATATTTGTGATTCAAAATGTAAGCATTGGGACTGGGTGCCTAAGTCGCATGATATTTTTGGCTGTTCTTTGATGGATGACCTACCCATTATAAACCACTTTCTTTTCTGCCTGAAACAAATTTTATTTAATTATTAATTGAATCTTCAGTGACTAGCCAAAAATTTGCTTCTGCAACCATTTGCATGATCAAAACGTTCAATGGTGACAAAAAGAGTGTCATCAAAACAAGATTCTTTTAGAAGACACTAAAATTCTAACAAGAGTACTTGTGGCACCTTAGAGACTAACAAATTTATTTGACCATAAGCTTTTGTGGGCTACAGCCCACTTCTTCGGATGTGGGCTGTAGCCCACAAAAGCTTATGCTAAAAAAATGTGTTAGTCTCTAAGGTGCCACAAGTACTCTTTTATTTTTGCGGATACAGACTAACACAGCTGCTACTCTGAAACCTAAAATTCTAACGTAATTTTCTGTACTGCTAATCCGTATCTAGAGGTATCTGTTGGGAAATGCTGACTATTTAAAGGCAACAACTTTGCCACCTTTGTTACTGCCTGAAAAGTGATCCCATGCAGTTCTACCAAGGAAAAAAAACACTTCAAGGAAACTTCCATTCTTCAGGTAATGAAGAAGTACAGTACACTGTCAGGCACTGGTTGTCTCAAGTTGCATCCAAAATGGAGGCACCCGGAATTGATGAATACTTGAAGTCTCAAACCTTCATGTCTTGCTTAAGGCCAGAGAGTAAGTGAAGCAATGCCAGCTATAGAGTCCATGTTCCCAGTCCAGTGTCCTACCAGTTGGCCGATTCTGACTCCCGATTTCCACGTTCTTAATGATCTAATCTAGACTAAGATAAAGTATAAAACATTAGCTGACAATGTGCAGCTGCTTCATTAACTGCCTTCCCCACCATTCCCTCTTCTACAGAGAGAGACAGACAGTTTCACAAAGAGTTGTAAAGTCTAAAAAATATCTTACTGCACTAATCTTCTTAACATTAGATTCCACTTATGCCCATAATTCATTAAATGAAATAAGGTAAGAAAAAAAGCTATGAGAAATTGTCTAAAATGTATACATATCAATATCGTTTGTGTGACAGCTATAGAAAGAGCTATAAATGAGAAAGAGATTCTGAAAACTTAACTATGTGCAGTATTTGAAGTAATTCAGAAAACAGAGTAAGATAATACTGTATGCATCCTTTTAATTAACAGATGTTTTAAACAGAGACAGGCCTGCACCAAAATCCTGGTTCCAGAGAACACTGAACTTAGGGAACGTTTTGATCTGAATCCAAAACCAACATCGTGGGACCACCTCTGGACCAGATTATCTGATAGGTCTAGCTTCTGCTGAGTGTAGCTAAGGGAGGGATGCAGAAAAGAGCCAGCTGCAGCTCCCTGGTCCCGGGGCCAACTCTGTGCATTTCCAGCCCCAGCATCCTATAGAACCATCTAGGGGCTTCTCTAAAGTATGCTGGCTAGTAACATTCCTCCCCACCAGGAGATCATTTCCAAACTAGGGATTGTTGGAGCACATGACACTCGCACACCCTCCACCCTACCCGACATGCCCTCTACACTGTTGGCTGCAGAGTGGTGTAGGAACCAGCTATAGCCCAGCTAAGGATTCCTTGAATGTTAGGGGAATCTTCATCTAGGAAGATCTGGCTGTTTTTCAGCCTCTTTATGGTGGCAGAAGGCTACAGAGAAATGGATCGCAACTCTGGATCTAGCCTACTAGTTTTAAACGCTGTCATTTGTCCTTTCTGTCTGTCTGTCTGTCTGTCTTTAGTAAAGGAAATGATTTTCCTGAACCTGTGCAGAATGTCATTTGACAGAAAGCTCTAGATGCACTGAGCATAATTTAGTTTTTTCTCCCCTCCCTCCTGACAGGAAAATCATACACCATGATTGGAAAAGATGATTCTATGCAGAACCTAGGCATAATCCCCTGTGCCATCTCATGGCTCTTCAAGCTGATTAATGAACGGAAAGAGAAGACGGGGGCCCGCTTCTCAGTCCGGATCTCTGCAGTGGAAGTGTGGGGGAAAGAAGAAAATCTGAGGGACTTACTGTCAGAAGTAGCTACAGGCAGCCTGCAGGATGGTCAGTCCCCAGGTGTCTACCTTTGTGAGGACCCAATCTGTGGCATGCAGGTAAATTTAAGATTTATTTTAAATGAAAACTAATCTCTAGCAATGTGATATTTAGGCTTGAAAGGATTAGATTTTCATCAGTAAATGCTGGGAAACATCAGTTGCTCCATACACACAAAAGTGATGATAGTATTTCCATCTATGATAACTGAACTTTCCAGATAGGCAAAGTAAGAAAAATTCTTCTTGAGAACTTATTCGAGTTTGATTTAAGGATATTTACTTGTATATTTTGATGTGATGCTGGCAATATTTGATTTAACAGTTATAAAGCTTTAACTTTTTGATTCTAAATTTCTACTGTTATTTAAATAATTATTGTCCAACCCCCGCCCCCCCAATTTCCTGCAACTGTGAAAATTTAATTTCATAAAAATTAAAATATGCTTAAACCTTGATATTATTCATCAAAATTATAAAAAAAATATTACACCAAATTCTGCCAAGCCTAGTGATATTTTTCTGAGCTACTAAGATGGTAGAATTCAAATTCAAGAACTACTTGAAGCATAAACTTTGCAGACTTGAATGTGTTTACTTTGAAACACACAAGAACTTTATGACCTGCAGCTGTGGGGCCATCTGCTTTCCCAGCCTCAATATTTGTAGCTCCAATATGACTGATGATGAGCAGAGGTTGATGTTTGCAATAAAATTTGAAAACATTCAGAGCAAACAAAATTCACCTTCCCCCTCACCTCCACTAAAAAAAGAGAAGAACTGTGATCTCTTTTATAAAACAACAAGCTAAAATATTTACAGTATTGCACAAATAGCTGGAAGCCATTTCTTTGGCTGTTTATCTCTCTATAAACTACATTATTCATGGCACTAGCATTAGCAATGTTGTAGGAAGTATTAATAGCTACTTATAATTGTTGCCAAGAAATAAATGTTAGAGCTGGCCAAGCCAAGAATAACTCCAACTCTCTTCAGGCGTGGAGAGTCAGCAGGAACACCTAAGTAGTTCATATTATCTTCTGGGCAACCACTAGAAAGTCTATGGCTTTTTTACTTTTACTTAGTTGGTACAAAAAATGCCCACTCTTTCCTTTTACTATATACACAGCAACAGGCCTTATCCCCATGTGAGTTCACAAGTTGGGGGGAAATCCACGATGACAGGGCACAATTACAGTCTCTGAACCCTAAGCACCTAGTAGCCTCAGGGCACCAATCACTCCAGAGAGTGGGGACAGTAGAAGCAGGACCTCAGGATGATGTACAGTATTGTCAACCCCAACTGTAAAAGTGCAGTATGTGGAAAACAAGGGCCTAAAGGTTTCACAGCTTCATACAACACAACTGAATTAATGCTTGATATACTCAGAGGAAAAGAAGGTAAAATATTTTATTAATGTATGTACAAAATCAGCAACATGATTCCTATATGTCATATTATTCTCAATAAGACTTTAGTGTGTATGGTTTTGAGGATGATCTTGTTGCTTACAAGGTGAGGTTGTTTTAATATATATCTACCCCTAACTGTGCTCCGCATCAACTGAGAAAATATGCATTAGTAAGAAAGCAAGTAGATTAGTGAGACTTGGTTAGGCGGATTCTAACCTTCTAATGACTTTATTCACCCTTTATTTGGGCTCCCTCTCTTTTAGAAGAGGTAGTTACTCCTGAGCTCCACTCATAGTAAGGGCTGAAAAAGGAAACTTGTCGGTATATTTAAACCTCTCAGACAAACAGGCCTCCCCTGTAGTCTGTGGACCAGCTCTGTGTATTACCAACACCAATGCCATCATCAGTGTATGTACAATTATTAAAAATTAACAGGGCATGGATTAAAAACTGGCTAACTGATAGGTCTCAAAATGTATTTGTAAACGGGGAATCGTCATCTAGTGGGTGTGTTTCCAGTGGGGTCATGCAGGGTCAGTTCATGTCCCAATGCTATTTAACATTTTTATCAATGACCTGGAAGAAAACATAAAATCATCACTGATAAAGTTTGCAGATGACGCAAAAATAGGGGGAGAGGTAAATAATGAAGAGAGGTCATTGATACAGAGCAAGCTGGGCACAAGCAAACACTATGTGTTTTAATATGGCTAAACATAAATATGTACATGTAGGAACATAGGGAAGCAGTGACTCTGAAAAAGATTTTTGGGTCGTGGTGGATAATCAGCTGAACATGAACCCCAGTGTGACATGGTGGGCAAAAGAGCTAATGTGATCTTTGGATGGATATACAGGGGAATTACAAGTAGAAGTAGAGAGGTTATTTTACCTGTGTATTTGGCACTGGTGTGCCTGCTGCTGGAATACTGTGTCCTGTTCTGGTGCCCACCATTCAAGAAGGATGTTGATTAATTGGAGACAAGACCCATAAAAATGATTCAAGGATACAAAAACATGCATTATATTGAGAGACTCAAAGAGCTCAATCTATTTAGTTTAACAAAGAGAAGGTTAAGGGATTACTTGTTCACAGTCTATAAATATCTACATGGGGAACAGATATTTAATAATGGGTTCTTCATTCTAGCAGAGAAAGGTGTAATACGATCCAATGGCTGAAAATTCAGACTTGGAAATGAGGTGTAAATTTTTGACAGTGAGGGTAATTAACCACTGGAACAATTTAACAAGGGTTGTTGTGGATTCTCCATCACTGACCATTTTTAATTCAAGATTGGATGATTTTCTAAAAGCTATCCACTAGGGATTATCTTGGGAAAGTTCTGTGGCCTGTGTTATACAGGAGGTCAGACTAGATGATCACAATGGTCCCTTCTGGCCTTGGAATCCATGGAGCTGTGAATGTCATATTTCATAATCACGTGTCACTTCTCTAAACTAACGTTCGCTGACATGAAGCACGCACACATTCCTCACGTTATTAAGGGTTAATAATATCTGACTTCATGCTCGCTATCATTTTGGAGAGAGAAGAGCAGTTTACATTCCCAACACTGGAGACTGTGACTGAGGTCCAGCAAATGCGATTGTATGTACATGACATGCTGCTTCATCTAATGGATTGCCTCCGACCAACTTGTGGGGGAAGACACAGAGGTGCTTCCTCTCCTTTATGCTCTTCCTCCACGTCTCACAAGGGCTGAGTACAGTCTACAGATGTTTGGTTTCCCAGAGTACAGGGACTGCTCCCTCTTCAGTCCCTGGCACACATGCCAAAGGCCTGCCCCCTCCCATCTGTCCCAGTCAGCAGAGCTGGCCAGGTACAGAGAAGGGAGCATTCTGGGGAGCTCTGGGATATATTGTGCCTCTCTGAAGGCTAGCTCAGAATTCTCCCTGGCATGTTGAGAGCCTGAACCTGTTGTTCCCTGCTGCTGCAAGGCCTTTAGGTGCTATTGCAGTGGGAAGCACAAGTCAGGGCAACCTTGGCAACCCTTGAATAGGGGAGGCCCAACCCTCATTTGCTTGGTCCCTTCACAGGCTGTAGCACAGTTACCGGGATGAATCCACTCCATAGTTCTAACTTCTCCACACTGTGATTCCATCACTGATATTAGCAAGCCTCTTGGTTGTCACATCCAGGGGGATGCAAAAACAGCACTTCCATGTGACATTTGGGTTTTCTTTTTTAAAAAAACAAACTGAATACGTGGAGGAGCCTTGTGCCCATTGATGATCCCTGTTTCCATCAATGTGACTGAGAAGTGTTGTGTTCTTTTGTGGTTGTTATAAACACGGGCTGCAGCCAGTGCAAAGCCTCCTCATGGACATTTTTGGGGCTTAAGTGCAGAGAGGGAGAAAAGCAAGAACGAGGACCTGAGCATGTACAGTGTGTATAAAAAGACACATGAATTTATATCTCTGCTACAGTGGTTCATTTCTATGTTAAATCCCAAAAGGGGATAACGCAGTAATCCCACTTTAGCAGCACAAACACTGTGGTAATGCCTGTTAACTGACAACTCTGAAACTGAATGGCAATGAACTGCAAACAATGGTAGTTAAAAACCAACCGCAAGTCCAAGGTAATGTGGTATAATACATGGCTTAAGGTTTAGGAAAGTAATGTAACATAGACACTTACATGTATCCTTCCACCCCCAGGAGTACATCTAGTCCTTAGATTTTCATAGAACTGCAGCCAAAGGTACAGCAACTAGGTACAGCCATAGATTCTCAGGCAAAAGCCTGGACATGGCAATCTGTCTTCTGAAGCATCTGGTACTGGCCATACTCACTGACAGGACAGCTGAACCCTAGATCTGGTCCAGTATCACAATCCTATGTCCCTAGTGCATTTAGCTGTGCTTAGACTTCAGGGCACCAAGAATGTTACCTGCTAGTGCTGAAACCCAACAAGGCTGCTTTATTTGCTTTCCCCTGGGTTGCCTTGCAGCTTCAAAACCAGAGTGAGCTCCGTGCCCCCACTGCAGAGAAGGCTGCCTTCTTCCTCGATGCAGCGATAGCCTCCCGCCGAAGCAACCAGCGAGACTGTGATGAGGAGGACCACAGGAACTCGCACATGCTCTTCACTCTGCACATCTACCAATACCGCATGGAGAAGAGCGGCAAAGGTGGCAGTAAGTCATTCTGTTTTCTTCTGTGTCCTCGCCACATGCAGTTGTATAAACTGGTGTCCTTGAAAAGACTAGGGGCCAAATTGTCTCCTGGTTTACGTTAGCTGATTAGCATAGCTCTGTTGAAAATGCCAACAGAGCCCAAGTCATTAGTGATGAGAAATTGTTGCTATCTGTTGGCTGTTCAGTTGCCTTTGTGATGTGAATTAATGGACGGGTCTCTACATCGAAATGAAAAACACCATCAGACTTGGCCTTAATTATCACCCTTGCTGGGAGTCTCAGCACAGAAGCTAAGGATCAAAAGACCATGGGGACTGAAAGTTCTTTTCATCAGTAGGGGATAGCCTAAATTGAGGATGATAATACTACTTTCTCTATCGTGTCCATGGAAACTGATAAACTCTGCAGGGCAGGGACTGTTTCTTCCTATATGTTTCTATAGTTCCTAGCACAATGAGGTCAACATCTCAGAGCTTCTAGGCACTATTGTAAAACAAATAATATTTAGACTGCGAATTCTTTGACTCAGGGATTGCCTCTTGCTATGTGTTTGTACAGTGCCTGGCACCATGAGGACATGCTCTTGTTTGGTAGCACTACTTAATACAAATGATAAATAAAAACATTAATTCTCACTCAGTACTTCCCCAGGAAAAATTCCCATTGATTTTGACGGACTAAGGACTTCTGGCTCTGGACCTGTTTTATTATTTTTTTTAAATAAATTGCAAGCCCATTTGTTTTCATTGTTTACAGAATTAGCCCTTAAGGGGGTTCTAAGAGCTTTTACAAAGGCATTTCTGTCTGTTGAAAGCATAGGGAAAGCCACGTACCAAGAAGACAAAAATGCTTCAAAACTGTTGCAGGAGAGCCTGTTGCACATATTGTAGCAGTCCACAGAGCAGCAAGTCGCTGTGAATGCTGTAACATACTGGCATGGCAACCTGCCAGCTGTCCCACATGCTCAGAAGCAAACACTGTCGCCATTCCCAGCACTTGACCTTTTGGGTTCCCATAAACGCTTGCCAGACAATGAATACAGGATTGCTTTACTTGGGCTGCCAGAAACAAATACTGCAGTTACCTGTGGCACTGTGGTCTTGAGTTATGAACAAAAGATAGTAAACACAACACCCAGCAGCTCCCAATCTAGCCCCTGGGGGGCCAAACAGTACAGGCAGTGAAGGTAGGGCTACATGGTCCTAGTGCCAGGAGTACTTGCATTAGAGCCAACAGCATGCTGGTCAGAGTCCAGTCCTGTTATCTTGTTCAGACTCAACCATACAAACCACTTTGCAGCCCATTGCTTGGTATTCATCACTAACACTGCCCCCCTTCCAAGCAACGGCTGCTCCCATTCTGGCTTTCTGCCCTTCATTCCCATCTCTCAAGCCCCATACTTCTGTCTGCAGCCAGCTCCTGGTTGCTCTTGTTCATACCTAGGGGCGGCTCTAGGTATTTTGCCGCCCCAAGCACGGCAGGCAGGCTGTCTTCGGCAGCAGCCTGCGGGAGGTCTGCGGAAGCCGCGGGACCAGCAGACCCTCTGCAGGCATGCTGCCAAAGGCAATCTGCCTGCTGCCCTCACGGCGACCAGCAGAGCGCCTCCTGTGGCTTGCCACCCCAAGCACGCGCTTGGTATGCTAGTGCCTGGAGCCGCCCCTGCTCATACCCAACCTCCAGCTCCTCTTGAGCCCAGGTCCTCCTTAACCTCTGCCAGTATTCCATTTATAGGACCCTACCAAATTTACAGCCACGAAAAATGCGTCACAGACTGTGAAATCTGGTCTCCCCCCATGAAATCTGGTCTTTCATGTGCTTTTATTCTATACTATACAGATTTCACGGGGGAGACCAGCATTTCTTACATTGGGGGTCCTGACCCAAAAGGGAGTTGCAGGGAGGTTGCAAAAAGTTATTTTAGGGGGTCGCAGTATTGCTACTTTTACTTCTGCGCTGCCTTCAGAGCTGGGTGACCGGAAAGCAGTGGCTGTTGGCCTGGTTCCCAGCTCTGAAGCTATGGTATGGTATTGCCACCCTTATTTCTGTGCTGCTGCTGGCAGCAGCTCTGCTTTCAGAGCTGACTTCCGGCCAGCAGCTGCCGCTCTCCAGTCACCCAGCTCCGACAGCAGCAGTGCAAAAGTAAGGGTACCAATACCGTAACCCCCCTACAATAACCTTGCAACCCCCCACAAGTCTTTTTTGGGTCAGGACCCTTATAATTACAAGACCGTGAAATTTCAGATTTGAATAGCTGAAATCATGAAATTTACAATTTTAAAAATCCTATGAGTGTGAAATTAACCAAAATGGACCCTGAATTTGGTAGCACCCTATTCATCCAGAACAGGAAAGGGATTATGAAGCCCTCTGCTGGCTGAATGTTGCACTGGATACTAACACAGCATCCAATAAGGAGCCAGCAGGTTCATTAAAATATGTTTAGTGGAGCAGAACTGTAAAGATTTTCCTGTGTTCCAAAAAATGTCAGGATATCAAAAAACATTCCCATCCTGAATCAGGATGAAAAGTCAATCTCAAATTATCGCCAACCAGAATTGGAAAAAAAAATTCAGTTCAGGTCAATTGCAATGTCTTGTTTTGATAAGTTTGAAACATTTTGTTTCAATTTTGACCTTTTTTATTTGATTTATTTTTACTATAATTAGCTTAAATTTTGAAATGAGAAGTTTCAAACTAGAAAAATGTTGTGTTTCAAAAATGTTGAAACAAAATGTTTTGACAATTTCAAAACTTTTTCAAAACATTGTAGCTTTGAAAAAACTATCAGAATTGACCCTTTCCTGTGAAAAGGTTTGGTTTTGTTAAACTGGCAATTTCTGATGACAAAAATTTCATCAAAAAAAACTCCTCTCTAATGTATAGTTCGTGTGGGACTAAATAGCACTGCAAAGACCGTTAATATTTCAGCTTGTGTATCTCTACAGACTATTTGTGATGGTGAGCAGACTACAATCTAAGATATCCAAAGAGTGGACATCATTGCCATATTTAAGCCTAAAGTTTGAATTCAGTGTATTGAAATATACTGTACTGTATTTAAAATGTAAGAGTTACAGTTGCGTAAATGAAAGTGGAGATTTCATGTGTTTAAGTAATAACCCCTGTGGAATTGGCAGCCAAAACTCAATTACCTAAAGGTTTATTAATTAACCACCCTGCAGTGGAAACAAAGACTGTGAATGCTCAAACTATCTGGTTGTTAAGAAGGAAGTGGACTGGTTTTGAGGGCATTACCATTAAAGTCATTTAATACTCCATGCTTTTTACATATGCACACACACAGCCTGTTTTCAAATACAATTTTAAAAAGAGCTGTGGAGTAAAATATATTGTTTCCTGAGGGCTTTAATGACTAATTCTAAAAGATTGCATGATCCCATAGATTTATAATGGGAGATGCATCATTCCTTAGTTGTAGGTAGGTTTTGCTTTCAGGCCATACCACCCTGACGGAATGTTTCCATATCTGGGTGACCTAATAAGCCAAGGAGGTCAGATCTAGTTGATGATTGGAGGAGTGTGCATTTTGTGGGAAGGGGGTTATGGTAGGAAAGGATTCCTAGTGACGATTGGAGCCTAGTTTGCTATAGTGAAGCAGTTTTTAGAAAACAATGGCAAGATAGTAGTGTTGGTTCAGCTAACAGGGTTTAAAAAAAAGAGGCAGCTTCTAGTGAGTCAAAGATCAAAGAGTTTAAGGTTGGTTGTGTTCAGAAAAGTGATTGTAAAAATGACAGTTTGGTTCTATACTTACCTACAGTCCTGATTCGTGACAGGCCAGAAGCAATTAATGTCAGAAGCAGGCACAGTGCCATTGAAATCAATGGAATTATGCTTGTGATGTTACAAGTTTTGTGTTCTTTTAAAATTGTCAGTACTGCAGAGTCAAGCTGGCCATGGACAATGAAATTTTATGGTATTCATCTTATCTCATCTTCAGCAAAAACTGCCACCTAACTTCGGATTGCAGAATTTTTGGTGGTTAAAAAGCAGCATGGAGAACGTCAGATCCCAGATTGAGTGAGTGATGCTGTCAGCCTAAAAACAAGTCTTGTTTTGACTTGCTGATTCTCTTACGTTTCTGCACAGAATGTTCTGCTGGCCCACTTCCTACTGGATGATGAGCAGCTGATCTTTACACGTATCTGAATTTCTCTTGAGAAAAATCTGAAGTTCCTCAGTAACAATCTTAGCCTGTTAATCTGAAATGCTCTCTTCACGCTAACCATATGCAGGAAACATATTCCCAGTGCCCAGTGGTCTGAGTACCAGAAGTGTTTGTCCTGTGTGCCAGGTCTGGCCACTTGGAATAATCATCATCAGCAACCAACCACATGCCACTGATTCTTCTCAACAATATCAATGCATAATCTTCACCAAGGCTCAGTAGCTGAATTCCATAGATAACACATTGCATAATACAGTGCCTGCTACATGGTTCAGTTTGACTAATTTTGGTACGTTGGTCCAAATCTGGCCACCAAAATTAACTTCAAATCATCAAACTTGTCATTTTCACTTTTTCTTGGTGGTGATCAGTGAAATTCAACCAGAATCTGAAGCTGTGAACTTTTGGGTATTACTCTTATATTCCATAGTAATCACTTTCCACTGACAAACTGAGTTAAAAAAAAAAAAAACCCTAACAAGAATAAGGATACAATCTCTCATACACTGTGTGGAAAAGTGTGTTGGATTACATTAACCAAAACGATCTTTCTTATGGACAGTGCAGTCTTTTGCTCAGCAAACTGTTCATATAAATCACTCTATCCAAAGCTCCCCATTGTCTTTTGTAGGAATTTCGCATCTATTGTGTCCCTGTGCAGACTGGGAAATGATGTCTAGAGGTTCTGGAGCCATTGTTGCTGTAGTCCAGAGGGTAGGACACAAAGAGGTTCACTTCAGTGTTCTCGGAACTAGCAAATTCCAAAGGGAGCTTGTAGTGAGGCGGCCTGGCTCCCAGCCGCGCCTGAAAGAGCCGAGCCCCCACAGACGCCAAAGTCGGCGGAGCCACCGCCCCTGTTCCCACCCCCCGGAAGTCAAGGGGCAGGACAGGAAGTATAAAGACCCGGCCCCAGCGCTCAGCTGGCAGCCAGCCGCCGAAGAGACCAGATGCGGGTAGCTGAGCTCCTGCCCGGCCTGAGCTTCCCCGTGCCCGGTATCCAGAGGAGCTGCCTGAGCTTCCCTGTGCCCGGTATCCTGGGGAACCCATGGTCTGGGACCCACCGGAAGATGCCAGTGAGACACAGGTACCCAGAGAGAGGGAAGTCGGAAGTGGCCCAGGGGTAGCCGACTCTGGTTTTGCTCCCGAAGAGTCTCAACCCATGTCAGTGTGTTGCAGCCAGGATCCCCACTGACAGCAGCGACTCTTGGCCACTGCTAGGGCCCCGGGCCGGGACGCAGTGAAGTGGGAGGGCCTGCGTTCCCCCTGCCACCCTTCCAAGGGTGGCAGACTCCCCCTCTCCTTTATAGACTTACTGTTTGAACTGCTGCTCAGCCCCTGCCTGAGGGTCTGAGCTCTGTGCCTGTTTATTGCCCGCCCTGAACCAGGGCTTTGGGCTTTATAGACTTCCTCATGGAACTGCTGCTCAGCCTCCTTGCTGAATTGCTTAGTGCCCCGCCCTGACCCAGGGCCTGGGCTTTATAAACTATTTGTTTGCTCAGCCCCCTTGCTGAAGGAGCTGAGCCCTGAACTGCTTGCTGCCTCTCCCTGCCCAAGGGCCTGGGCTTACAGACTATTGTTTGCTCAGCCCCTGCCTAAGGGCCTGAACCTTGAACTGCTTGCTGCCCCGCCCTGCCCAAGGGCCTGGGCTTACAGACCGTTGTTTGCTCAGCCCTACCAGAGGGCTTGAGCTCCTGACGGTTCCCCGCCCCACCAGGCTAGGTCAACAGCTCATCCAACTCGTGTAGCGAGGTGGCCTGGCTCCCGGCTGCACCTGGAAGGACCGACCCCCCGCCACCGGACCCCTACAGAGGTGAGAGATTTTGTAGGAATCCACCCTCCATTCAGATAGCTGAAATGCTGTTCCACGTTTTTAGGTGAAAATGACTTCCTTTTGTTGAATTCCTTTCTCCGCTGTGGTACATACAAGCCTAGGCTGCATGTCCTCATACCACAGCACCTGAACTTCAGCTTATTGATGAAACATAGCTCTGGTTGATGTGATGTTTCCAAACAACAGATAATAAATACATGGATCCATCCATCTTTCTGATGTCCTCCTGGTGTAGTGACTCCTGCACCTGTGGGCTGAGATTTCCTTCCTTTTTTTGCATGATACATAGAGGGGTTCTTTCAAATTGCTATGCATTTTTCTTGATGGACTCAAAGCAGCAGTAGATACTACATTTGAGTTTGTCAAGTTTCTTTCTGAGACACAGTTCTTAGTTCTGGATTTCTACATCCATAACTCTCTCTCCTGGCAGATGTCTCCCAGAATGACAGGCTGTGGACAGCAATTTAGGGCAAGCCAAAAACCAGATACTTTTTCTCCTCTGTGTTTTCTGAAGTGAATTGTACATCTTGCAGCTAGGATGTCTGCTTGGGGTATAAAGTGATTCGTAAGCAGGGCCGGCTGCCCCAAGCAAAAAAAATTTTGGCTGCCCCGCACCCTGGCCCTGCCCCCCCCCCGATAATTTAATTGACTTGTTTGTAGAATGTAGACAATGGCCTACCCCTCCCCCACATAACCCCCCCAGGAAGTAGCCCACCGAGATCCTGAGAAACCTCCCCTGGGCAATAAGCGGGAACTCCTGTCGGGTCCCAGTCCCTAGAGGAACGATCCTATACCCCCTCATTAGAAACCTCCCTGGA
>NC_133771.1:147399147-147411363 GCF_003597395.2 Chelonoidis abingdonii
TTGCCCCAGCCCTGGGTCACTGGTAACTTGCTCCCAGGGTGGGTCATTCAGCAGGAATTTTGGATGTGCACAGAACACAGACAGGATTGGTTCCCATATGGTTACAGAGCTGCAGTAAAGTGGAACAATTTTCAGCTTGTGCGATTGGAGGATATCTGGATGCATATTATAAGACTTTCCTACGTAAATGAGGAAAAGTCGAGGTGCCTTAGTATTCTTTTTTTCCACTCTTTCTTTCTATGGGGAATTTGCCAATGCAATATCACTGTCTTCCTTTTAAACAAATAAAACTAAAAACAAAACAAAAAAAAAGGCAGAGGCTATTGGAAATAGCAATTCCAGTCCTAATAATCACTGGGAAGCATTCCTTGCTCAATTTTGTCTACTTTTTCTACAACAAGTTACAGTAGATCAGTATATTTGATTTGGGAGAAATGAAGTAACAATTGCCCAAATTGAGCTTCAGCACGTCTGAATTTTGAGGGTGTTCAAATCTGGAAGGCAGGTGCTAGATTCCTTCTGAATATTGGATCAATCTGGAAAGGAAAAGTCAATTTCTGCTTCCATGGCTCAGAATGGAAATCCTCCTGCGAGCCTGGTACTGTACCTAAAGCTGCCCAGGTCCAGAGCCTCCCCTCCCTTACTTTTCATTTTAAATTCTAGTGGAATCCACGTACCTCCCTTTCTAGGCTTCAGATAGAGAGGGGTACTGCCCATTTAGTCCACCCAATTCTTTCTTTAGGGGCTGCAAGGTGAAGTCACACCAGTATCCCTAATCCAGTCTGGGGATGTCTGGGCCAAAGCCTTCTACTCCTTGGACATACTTGTTCTCCTGTTCCCAGTGCCACCCCGTTCTAGCAGCGAGCTCTCCATTCACAGCAAGCTTCAGCATGAGGTCTCAGCTATCTCCCTCCCTCCCTTTCCTGTTGATCACTGTCAAGGGAATTTTGGGAAATGTAGTTCTTTCCCTGCTCCAGGGCTGGCTCTATAGGCAGGGAGCTCACCAAGGAACTACAGCTCCCAGGGCCCCCTGTTGGTTCTCAGCTCCCATGCTGGATCCCTGCCGCCCCTGCAAATGTGCTGCCACAAGCACCTGCTTGCTTTGCTGGTGCCTAGAGCCAGCCCTGTTCATAAGCACTTAAGTCCTCATAGTTCATATCAGCTAATATTTAATGGAAACAAAACTGTCAGGAAAGAAAATGTCTGTTAATAAACCATTTAGAACAATTCTCAGTGCCATTGGCATAAAAATATTGCTACAGCCTTTCCACATGCACTTCAAAGCCCCTCCTTTTCTCATCAAAGTGGTAACTGTCCATTTTTCCATTGGTGGCCATTTTTACTTTCATTTTTAACCACGGACCTCTTCTGTATGCTGCTGCACTGATAACTTTATTCTTTCTAAAAGGATCCCATCGTAAAGCTATTACATTCTCACCAATAGCATTTTTCCCCATGTGTCCATAAAGCCAATAAGCCAGCCATTCCTTTTTAATCAACCTCCATGCCTTTCATTGAATCAAAATAAGTCAGAGCAATAGTGATTAGGTCTTGATGGATAAACTGCAGCTAAAAATTCAGTCTTTGATTCAGTCTGTTTGACCCAAGAGGAATTTGTGGGGGGAGGAGTTGGTCTAATTTTTGAGTGTTTTTATCCTTTTTTGTTTGTTTGTTTTTTAAATAAATGTAGCTGAAGTTCAAAACAAAATGTTGTTTTGAAACAAAAAGTCAAAGCATTTTTGTTTTAAAGATGTCAAAACAAAATATTTTGAATTTTTTAAAATTTGTTTTCATTTGTTGGCCTAAACTATTTATTGAATTTGATCTGAATTCATGAATAATTTCAGTAGACCTAAAATGACATTTGTCATTGAATAAAATATTCAAATGACATTTTTTTTGCATCTCTGTAGTAACCACGCACAGTACCACAGTTCCTCAAGCCGCAGGCACCACACCGTCCCTATATACTGCATTCATTCATGAAGCCTGCTGCAAGTCCATTTATCAAATGGTATGGCAGGATTACTATTTCGGTGTTTGCTGCAGGCTTTACAATATAACAGTCCACAAATTAGTACAAAATACAACTCCTCACCTTGAACACTGAAATATAACAGGGACAATATTTACGAAAATAATCTGACTGTAAACAGTTCTTTTAATTGTACTTTAAATTGTGGTTACTTTAAAATGCTGCTATATCCTGAAAAGTGATTCTGTAAAACTGGCAGTGGTTCCCTGCTTGTGTCTTGATTACTCCATATTAATTCTGCTCATTTTACTAGCGAAAATGTTACTTGTAGAACCACAAGTCCTTCATACTCAACCTGGGAAAGTCTAGCTAAGTTCCTTTCTCCCAGTGCATCATCACTGGTACAAAGTTTTACAAGAGAGCTTGTAGCCTCAGTTTCACTTGTATGCTGTACTGAAGATTAATGTGCTTATTTAGGAGCAGTTGAGAGTTTAAATTGAAGACCATGGGATTACACAAGTGCAAATATGGTCATAATTTAGCTGCAGAACCATTATCTCTGGTGGTGATGCCTGTGTTGTAAAGCACTTAACTTCAAGTAGAGTTTGCAGGGCTGTCAGGTTGAAAATGCATCTTCCAACTTGTAAACTGAACATATAGGAAATCAGCATGGCACAATAAATGCCGAAACTGTACGATGCTGCTTTTACAGATTTACTTTTCAGGGTAGAATTACACTGGTCTACGATTTTTGAGAAGTCGTCTGCTTCAGAGATAAAATGTGGTATTTATTATGTATTTTGATGTGCTGAATTCAAATATGACAATTAAAACAACTGATTGGCTACTGTTTCTAAGATATTTAAGTTTTTACATTTTATGTCTATGTATATTGTGTAGATAGTAGAGTTTTAATCATAAATTGTAAACCTAGGTCTTTTCATGTGTTTATGGTTGCTTTACATGATAATATTTCACCTGTCCTGTTTATGTAACACTTTAAAAATCAGCAAAAGGGTTATATAAATAAAATTTATTATGAAACAAAAGGCAAAAAACTATTATGTACATAGTTTAGTCCTATTCAGTGTCTACTCGGCGCTTCTTGGCTTGTCTCTTGTATTCATTAAATGGAGCATCTCTTGTCACTGTCCAGCAATAGTCTGCAAGCATTGATGGGCTCCATTTGCCCTGATAGCGTTTCTCCATTGTTGCAATGTCCTGGTGAAATCGCTCGCCGTGCTCGTCGCTCACTGCTCCGCAGTTCGGTGGAAAAAAATCTAGATGAGAGTGCAAAAAATGTATCTTTAGTGACATGTTGCAACCAAGGCTTTTGTATGCCTTGAGGAGGTTTTCCACCAACAACCTGTAGTTGTCTGCCTTGTTGTTTCCGAGAAAATTTATTGCCACTAACTGGAAGGCTTTCCATGCCGTCTTTTCCTTGCCACGCAGTGCATGGTCAAATGCATCATCTCGAAGAAGTTCACGAATCTGAGGACCAACAAAGACACCTTCCTTTATCTTAGCTTCACTTAACCTTGGAAATTTTCCACGGAGGTACTTGAAAGCTGCTTGTGTTTTGTCAATGGCCTTGACAAAGTTCTTCATCAGACCCAGCTTGATGTGTAAGGGTGGTAACAAAATCTTCCTTGATTCAACAAGTGGTGGATGCTGAACACTTTTCCTCCCAGGCTCCAATGACTGTTGGAGTGGCCAATCTCTCTTTATGTAGTGGGAATCTCTTGCACGACTATCCCATTCGCAGAGAAAACAGCAGTACTTTGTGTATCCAGTCTGCAGACCAAGCAAGAGAGCAACAACCTTCAAATCGCCACAAAGCTGCCACTGATGTTGGTCATAGTTTATGCACCTCAAAAGTTGTTTCATGTTGTCATAGGTTTCCTTC
The DNA here is from genome assembly GCF_003597395.2 of Chelonoidis abingdonii. NCBI lineage: Eukaryota > Metazoa > Chordata > Testudines > Testudinidae > Chelonoidis > Chelonoidis abingdonii. Next base: position 147,403,029 of record NC_133771.1, read on the forward strand.
ATATGGACTGCATGACCAACTGGAATTGATGGCAAAACATTGCCATTATGCAGCAAAACAGCTTTAAGACTCGTCTTCGATGAACCAATGAACAGTCTCCACTCATCTGGATCGTGAACGATGTTGAGGGCTGCCATCACACCATCGATGTTGTTGCAGGCTACAAGATCACCTTCCATGAAGAAGAATGGGACAAGATCCTTTTGACGGTCACGGAACATGGAAACCCTAACATCACCTGCCAGGAGATTCCACTGCTGTAGTCTGGAGCCCAACAGCTAGACTAGAGCCAATCAACAATTTTAAGCATCATTTTCATTCTCAGTGACCCAGAATTAGTAAAGTTTGACTACATTTATTTCAGAAGCATTTTGGCTGTAGAGCAGAGTTACAGTTTAAAGCAGTACTGTTAACACTGGTAGAGCCAAAATTTGAGCTCTCCTTCCTTCCTTCCATCTGTACTCCCAAAATCTGTGAAATTTGTCTATTAAGCCTGGTCTACACTAAAAAGTTAGGTTGAAGGAAGTCATCTTAAGTCAACCTGTTAATGTATGTGTCTACATTACTGGGTCCTTTACATCCACCTAAGTCGCCTCTAACTTTGACTTCTGTAATCCACCTCTGTGAGAGGCGAAATGCTTAATTCGATTTTCATGGGTCAACTGTGATGTAGTGCAGACGCAGTATTGTGTAATTTGACTTAATTGGCCTCCAGGTGGTGTCCCACAATGCTCATATGTGACCATTCTGGAGATCATTCTCAACTCTGCTGCACTGCAGCCAGGTACACAGAAAACAGCCCGTCCCCGGCTAAAGCCCCAGGAATTCTTGGTTTCCCATTTCCTGCATGATCAGCATTGGTAACATGCCAGCTTGAGCACAGCTGATCATGGAGACTACATGCCTCAAACGCACTCCAGCCTGGTCTGCACAGGAGATGGTGGATCTCATCACTGCATGGGGAGAAGAGTCTGTGCAGGCAGAGCTCCAATCCAGCAAAGAAAATGCTGACATCTATGCAAAGATCGTTTGTAGAATGGGGGAGAAGGGCTACACAAAGGACACACAGCAGTGCTATGTGAAAATAAATGAATTTCACCAAGCGTACCAGAAGGCAAGGGAGGCGAATGGTCATTCAGGTGCTGAACCCCACACATGCTGGTTCTACAACAAGCTGCATGTGATTCTGGGACGTGACCCTACCACCACCCCCACAAGCAATGCAGACACCTCACAGGTGTGTAAGTCTAGGGACAACAAGGAGGATGATATGGTGGATGATGATGAGGCGAACAGAAGACAGGCAAGCAGTGGATCCATTCTCCCCGAGAGCCAGGAAATATTTTTAACCCTGGAATCTTGTGGGTCACAGGACATCATGGTGACCAACTGTGATGCCAGGGAAGGCACTTCTGGTGAGTCAACAGTTACAGCGCCCAGTTAAACTTTAACCGGCACACACATTCGGGTTTATTACATGTTTACTGTTAAGAAAAAGCGAAATGTTGTGGTTCTCTGCTTACAAGAGGCCACTCCAGCTACGCAGATGGTGGCCCCCAGAAAAGACTGTTTATGTGGACTGGGTTAGCGTGGGAATCCTCCATGGATATCTCTAGGAAACTTTCATACAATCCTTTGCAGAAGGTTTCTGGGCAGAGCAGTCTTATTTCTTCCACCGTGGCAGGACACTTTCCCATGCAACTCCTGAATTAATTCTGCTGTCATCATTGTGGTACACACATAGCAGCATAAGGACTGGGTCAATACTCAGATGCTTGCAGCATCCTCCTTTCCACCTCTGTTATCCTCAGGAGACTGATATCACATAGGAAATGGGGGAAGTTCTCATTAAAAGTGCTCTTACAAGAAAAAAGGGTATGTAGACTCCCTGCCCCCACATACAGACACACATTCCAGATCGCCAAACCATGTGGCCGCTAATGTGCCTTTACTGTGCTTGGCATGGGTCGGTAAGTGCTTTAAAGTGGCTGATAGGGGACTGGGGACCCACATAAGAGATTCCGCTATTTGGGAATGAAAACGTCTCCATCACCCCCGCCCCCCATTTCATAAACAGCTTCCTGTGGTGCTATGGGGAGGGGCGATTGTTCAACTAGCTACCTCTGCTCCTGACATGAGCCTGTCATAAACTTCGTTAAAAGTGTGGTCACCCATGACCCGGGAGGGCCTACTCACCATGGCTGGAGCAGCAAAAGAGCACCATGAACGTTTACAGACCCTGATTATGTTATGGCTTGCACCTAGTGTAATAAAGTTGGATTTTTTTATGAAAATGGCCTTGTTATGGAAACATTTTATTCATGCACAATGGCTCCTTTATTTTTCCCCATGACTGACCGCTGGAAATGTGTCCTTCAGCGTGTCATCAACACCTGAAAGCAGACTTCTGGTGATTAGGAGGAGGAGAAAGAGAACACGGGAGAACGTGTTCACCGAGATAATGGATGCCTCCAGGACAGCTGACACAGAGCTGAGAGCGTGGAGGATTTATGGTTCAAGAAGTTAGACGTGGACATGGAGAGGAAGAAAGCATCCAATGAGCAAGAGCATGTGGTGCAGGATGAGATACTTCCGATTATGAGGGACCAAGCAGACATGTTGAGGCATTTGGTTGAACTGCAGGAACAGAAGCAGGAGAGTAAAGTCCCTCTTGGGGGACCGTGGACAGCCAGCCAGCATTCCCTGGCACAGAATCACCCTCTCACAAGCATTTCCTGAAGTGTGGGCGAAATGTCTATTACCCCTTTCACTTAACTCGGGGATGGTACAAAGAACAGAAGTCGCCCATTCACAGACCTTTGATGGTCTGGAATAAGGTATTATGTTACACAGCTAACAATGTTTCTCCTGTTCCAACTTTACAATCCCTTTTCCCCAAGGTTACCTTTTTTTTTTTCTATTCTCCCTCTTTACTTATGTTTGTTAAATAAAGTAAATGGATTTGAGAAATAAATGTTCTTTATTGAGTAGAAGCAGTGGGCTTGGGTGCGGGGTTGGCTTTACAAGGACGGTGATACAAGGCAGGTGAAGGTTTGGGAAAGCACAGTGCAGACAAGCAGCTCACGTTACTATGACTCATTATTGAAACAGCTTTTCAAAGCCTCGCAGATACGCAGCGCCCCTTGCTGTGCTCTTCTTATTGCCCTGGTGTCTGGCTGCTCAAAAATGGCTGCCAAGCAATCTGTCTCAACTGCCCACCCCTGCGGAAAAATTTCCCCCTTTTATTCACAGATATTATGGAGCACGCAACGGGTAGCTATAACCATGGGGATGTTCTGTTCACTAAGGTCCAACCTTGTTAGTGAACTTCTCCAGCGCCCTTGTAAATGACCAAAGGCACATTCAACCACCTTTCTGCACTTGCTGAGCCTATAGTTGAACCGTTCCTTACTGCTGTCCAGACAGCCGGTGTATGGCTTCATGAGCCAGGGGAGCAAGGGGTAGGCTGGATCCTCCAGGATAACTATAGGCTTCTCAACGTCATCATTGTTCATTCTGTGGTCTGAAAAGAAAGTCCTGGATTGCAGCTTTTTGAACAGACCCGAGTTCCTAAAGATGCCCGCATCATGAACCTTTCCCAACCATCCTACGCTGATGTTGGTGAAACATCCCCTCTGATCCACCAGCGTTTGCAACACCATTGAAAAGTATCCCTTTTGGTTTATGTACTCTTTGGCAAGGTGGTCTGGTGCCAAGATGGGGATATGCGTGCCATCTACTGCCCCACCGCAGTTAGGAAACCACATCGTAGCAAAACCATCCACTATGTCCTGCACATTTCCCAGACTCACTACCCTTCGTAGCAAAAGTCAATTAATGGCCCTGCACACTTGGAGCACAGCAGCTCCCACGGTTGATTGACCTACTCCAAACTGATTCCTCACTGACCGGTAACTGTGTGGCATTGCAAGCTTCCAAATAACGATCGCCACTCGCTTTCCCACTGTTAGAGCAGCTCTTGTTTTTGTGTTGCTGAACTGCAGGGCAGGGGAAAGCTCTGCACAAAGTTCCTGGAAGGTGGCCTTCTGCATTCAAAAGTTCTGCAGCCACGGCTCATCATCCCGTACCTGCAAAATGATGCAGTCCCACCAGTCAGTGCTTGTTTCACGGGACCAACAACGGTGCTCAACAGAGTGCAGCTGCTCTCTGACTGCCAGCAGCAACTGTGAATTGTTTTTTAGAGTGGATTGCTGCAGGCTGCTTGCAGGACATCACTATGGGCAGGGGGACTAAGGTTACATGCCCTCCCTGCCCAAGGCAGAAGCTCTGGGGCAGCTTTCCTTTCCCTTTCTCTCTTTCCCCCCCCCTCCCCCCCAGGGACTGCAGGGCTTAGGCTTCAGCCCCCTCTTCTGGGGTTGTGTAGTAACTTTTGTTGTCAGAAGGGGGTCGCGGTGCAATGAAGTTTGAGAACTGCTGGACTAGAGGAATCAAACAAAAAAAAATGGCACAGCAGTGACTCCTACAGAGTGAAGCCTGCAGGAGTTGTGAGTTCTGCTAATGCCAGCAATTTTTAAACAGGTCAGCAATGAACAACAATGTACAGCTGTGAGTGGTGGAAATGAGTTAACAGGACTCCTACTGTTTGTTACTGCTCACATTACTGAAATGGGGTTTCTGAACTGTTTCCCCTTAATAGGTCATGATAAGCAATGCCTTTTGCTTTTGGGGGAAGCTCTCTTTCCTGGAGCTGCATTTAGAGTAACTCATCAGAGGCACGATACTAACTGCTCTCCTTCTTTCCGATCTTCATTTATGGCAGTGTCCGGAGGTCGCAGCCGCTTACATCTCATTGACCTGGGTAGCTGTGTGAAAGTGCTCAGCAAAAATCGAGAGGGAGGCTCCGGACTCTGTCTTTCGCTGTCAGCACTCGGCAATGTCATCCTTGCCCTTGTCAACGGCAGCAAACACATCCCATACAAGTAAGTGGGATATTCTATGTTAGGCATAGTGGGTGGTGGCGAGTGCCTTTCTGTGGTGTTAGCTGTTTGTTTTTGTGGTGGAGTTAAATAGCAGCGCTCAGGAAGGATGGAGAAATGAATGATAGAAAACTATGGGCCAGATTCAGCACTCTTTGAAGTAAATGGAAAAATGTGTATAGGGCTCCATGGCTGTATGATTTCTGCCAGCTAGACGGAGCAGAAAGATTTCAGTTCCGAACGTTGTGCCTCCAATGCTCAGGGCAGAGTTTCTCCATCTCCTTTGCACATGGTGCTTGCACAAGTTTGGGTTCCCTACATATAAGACAATGCTGACCTGGTCAACATTATATTTTTCCTGAAGCAGATCCCGCTGAGTGAATCCTCCCTCCCCCTAAAGAAGGGTGGTGGTGGTGGTTTCAAAGATAACAGCCAGTAGGGACAGAGCCATGTTGACATGGAGACCCCGGGGACTGAAAATTGGTGCAGTGGTCCTGGCCTCCAGAGGTGCTCAAAGATTTGCGGCCATCTCAAGGCATCTGAGGCGTTAGAATGCCAAACTCCCCGTTTGTTCCACAGAAATAAACTTTGCTCCTCTTATGGAACAATTTGGAGGATACTGCAAGCTGGAACTCATATGATTTTCTATTTCTAAAATGGATTTTAGCCTCTCTTAGTAGGTAAAACTTGCATCGCACTGAAAATGCAACATTGTTACAAGGTTTAGTTACTGCATTTCAAAAGTTTCCTGACTTTTTTCTAGTCTTACGTGAATCTGAGTGTCACTTTGTCAGCTTGCAAAAAAGATGCATTCCATTTGTCATGCCAGACAACTCACCTGTGCTGCTGCAGCTAGCTTCTGGGAAATCAGAGGAAATGTGTACGTAGAGGATAAGTTTTGTCTTCATTTTTCTTCATCATTGTCTCCAGCCATTTGTCATGTCTGCGAGTCTGAGAGCAAGTTTGGATTCATTAGTGTGCAGTCACACAGGCTCCTTATCCATATCCTAAATGATTTGGACTTTGTGAATCATATGGCTTTCTTAGTAGAGTGCATAAAGCATAGGTAGCAGCATCTAGAGCTCCCAGGTCTTAGTGTCATAAGCAAAGACTAATCGTCTAGTCAACATCCTATACTGTGGAGTTTGGATGAATGTTGCCATTCAGAAGGAAACATTGAAGAGGGTCAGGGGGAGGATGTATCAGGGAAAGTTGTGTGAGCTATTCATAACAAATAATTCATTCCATGAATTTCACGTTTCATACGGTCCAGAGTCCACAAACAGATAATCCTTTTTGCAAATTTATTCATGATTTTAAGTTATTCTCAAGTTTTATTTATTTTTGTCTTGGTATTGGAAATTCAAAATTCAAGCTTAACTGTGACTGGTCACATAGGTCAAATGGCTTTGTTTTTCTTCCTAGCTTGGATGATCATAACTCTAGTAATCAGGTTCCTGGTTGTGAATTTGTTTTGAAAAGCTAATATAACATTTGTTTCCCATGATTATTTGGCTGTGTGAACTTAAAATCTGTTTTTCACAAATAGCCGTGTTACCAGAACTCACACTCAAAAGGGCCAAATGAACATTCCTAAAAATATCATTGAATATTCATGGAACATCTTGTGGAGCATTTGCCTAGCTCTGATGTGAAAATGGCCTGTATGTCATACTTGAAAATGCAGCATAAAATATGTTTGACAAGAAAGGTGATCTGTTTTTCAATGTTTGTGGGTTGAAGGGAAGAACTGGTAGGGGGTGTTCGTTAGTCATGCTCCCTAGGCTAGGACTATAGATACATATAATAGTTACCAAGTACAACAGCTGTCTTTCTTTGCAATTCGTGCATAAGAGAAAGGCAACAGCAAAAGTGCCTTCTACTTGCTGCTCTGGCAGGCTCTCATTGCAGTGATTCCCAGCTCTTATACTGTACTTGTTTAGGGTTTACATAGACTCAGAGATGCCAGCACACTTGCTCATGTTTGTGTTTATCTGGTGAAAAGCAGCTAAAGCTCCTCCTTGTTCTGCATTTCCTCCAGAATCTGTTGATAAAAGAAAAGCATAAATGGTTTGCCAGCTGTCAGTGAGACACAGCCCTCTTAAAATACTTTCCAAGAAGCCTTTTAAATTTCATATTAGAATACACGCTAACATAGTTTGGGCCAGATTGCCTGTAGCTCTGGCAGGGGAAGTGGGAGAGTGGAAGGAGCTTCTCCCCCCTTGCACACCTCATTGGACAGCTAGGGAAATTGGAGTCCCTGTGCTTGGGAGAATGATTCCATGCCCTAGCAAGAGCGCAATTGCCCCAGAGTGGAAAGGTGAGGCGAGGAGGTGTGTCCACGGTGCATCATAGGGAGTGGATTGCACTGTTCTAAAGGGGGTTATAACCTGTACATTCACTCCCCTCCCTCTCTCCTTCAGATGTGTGTCTTAACAACACCCCTTTCTAAGGGCTGGTCTACACTACGGGAGGGGATCGAGCTAAGATATGCAACTTCAGCTACGTGAATAACGTAGCTGAAGTCGAAGTATCTTAGATCGAATTACCTACCATCCTCACAGCGCGGGATCGACGTCCGCGGCTCCCCCTGTCGACTCCATTACCACTGCTCGCTCCGGTGGAGTTCCGGAGTCGACAGGAGCGTGTTCGGGGATCAATATATCGCGTCTAGATGAAGCGCGATATATCGATCCCCGAGAAATCGATTGCTACCCACCGATACGGCGGGTAGTGAAGATGTAGCCTTAGAGTCGTCTTTCACTCTGCATGCTCCAGCCTAGCCTGTTTAACTTAGAGGTTTTATCTTTCTTTGGAATGACACATTATTTCATTGTTTAGGGTAAGCTGTGAGTCTAAATATGTGTGAACTAACGACTTGCAAATGGTACTGTAATATTAACACGCATTTTCTTATGTGACAGTATGGTGTTGTATGTGGACTCAGCAAATGTCCATAAAACAGCACACAGACAAAGCATCCTATTAGTATTTGTGTTATTAAACAGCAATTGGTATTTATATGGCAACCTATCAATATACTCCATATGGTTTCTTGGGAACCCCAATATACTGTAAAATCTCATAACAGGCTTATGACACATCTTACCACACAACTTAGATCGGATAATGACAAATGATGTTCATTTCTCTCAGTGAAGTGAGTCCATTCTCCACACTGTAAAGTGCTGAGAGCCCTCAACTTCCATTCAGTGCTGCATCAAGCCCCATGTCTGCAAGATGAAGTGTGAAAAACAATGGTCCAAATGTATATTTGGGGTAAGCAAGCTCAGCTACATTGGCTTCTGTCATAGTATATTTCCTCAATCTGAACTTTAGAGTTCAAATATGAGATACTAGCATAAATTCCTCTAAGCTTATTTACCAGCTTAGATCTG
>NC_133771.1:147411918-147633294 GCF_003597395.2 Chelonoidis abingdonii
ACACACATGTAAATACAAAAACAGTATAAAAACCTATATTGTCTTATACCTGTACTTACAATTGGGAAACAGAAGATTAGAAAGCCTGAAGGTAGAGTGATCCTCTCTCAGAGCTGAGAGAGCACTAGAGACACAGACAAAAGAACACACACCCAAAAATTCCTTCCCTGAGCTATGAAAAATCCGGTTTCCTGATTGGTCCTCTGGTCAGGTGTTTGGTTCCCGTTGTTAACCCTTTATAGGTAAAAGAAACATTAACCCTTAGCTATCTGTTTATGACAGCTTCAGTGCAGCGTGCATGTTTATGCGAGGGACAGACATGGCTTTGTGTCCGCAGTCTTCATGAAAAAATATTTCCTAGTGCCTAAATATGCTTTGAATGTTTCTTCATATCCATGAGGCTATGGAATTTTGGAAGCCAGGGAGTTGGAAGCGGATTCTCTTGCCAAAGAAAAACAGATTGGAAGCAGTAACATAGACTGTTATTAACTGCAGCATTAACGCAGTTAATGTAGATTAACATAGCAATGTAGGAATTTTCAGATCAGATACCTGGTATCTTGCCTCTGATCCTGCTCAGTTCTGGGTGCTTCAGAGGAAGGTGCGAGAATCCTCATAATAGACCACCACATGTATTTAATGATCCGTTTGTGCACTGAAGTATTAATATATATCCCATATTATCCAATTTGATGTAACTCTAAGTTTTCTCATTATCCATATAAATATCTAGTCCTTTCAAAAACCTTACTAAGCTCTTGGCCTCCAGGATTTCTGCGGCAATGAGTTCCAGCTAATTATGCATTAGGTGAAAGATATTATTTTCCTCTATCAGTTTTAAATGTGTTGCCTTTCAATTTCATCAGTGTCCCCTTGTTCTGACATTATGAATATCTCCCTCAGAAGAGTGGGAGAGGATTGTTCCTTTGCTTGAATGTAAAATAGTTGCATACAAAGTATAAAGATTCACACACACTCCAAAAAAGCTGAAGGAATGAAACTCCAGCACTGAGCATATTTTAAGTGTGCAATGAGAAGAAGGTTTTGTGAAGATGTGTGCAGTAATTGTTACTCTTTTAAAGCATTCAAATTTACAAAAGTGCTGTGTTATCTGCCTCTGATTTCAAAGATGAATGTGTTTAAACCCTCAAATGAATACCCATTTGCACAAACTCCATAGAGCTCACTGTTCAAAAATGACTCTGGTTGCTAGGCAACAGTAGTGGTGATAATTCATGGTAATGCCTTGTTGGAAATAATCATTTTTATACATTTTAATGACTTTGATAATGCAAGAAAACAGTGTTTAGAAAAGTGCAGGGATATATGAATTCCTTTCTCAGAAATCTCAGCTGATTTTATTTTATTGACTAGATCTTGTCTTGTAAATACACACTTAACATTTGTTTGTGTTACTGGAAGCATCCTGTTTGTTGAGCTACTGATGCTTATCCAGCAAGGCAGCATGGTCCAGTAGGTAGGTGGATGAGAGTGAGGAAACCTGGGAATTCCTTGCACTGCCACAGATTGTATATTTATCAGTCTGCATAGGTGGCCAGTGTCGCTGCAGTATGTGAGTGCCTCTCAAACGCTGGATGAGGAGGAGTATTATTATTATTGTAGGCAGGAAACTGAGGTACAAAGAGATTAAGTGGTTTGCCCAAGAATACATGGGAAATCTGCGGCAAAGCCAAGAATGGAACCCAGATCTCTTGAGTGTCAATCTAGTGCCTTAACCATAAAACCATCTTTCCTCTCTTACTGTATGACTTGGGCAAGTCACTTAACCCTATTGGTTCCTCAGTTTCCCATAAAATAAAGATACTGATACTCCACCCCACTTTGTAAAGGGCATTGAGATCTATAGGTGTGTGGCAGGGCAGGAGTGTAAACCCCTTGGAAGCCCTGCTAAAGGGGTGGCTCCTCCCCTGCTTACCAGCAGGGCAGCCGAGTGCAGGGGCCCAGACACTCAGCAAGACGCTCAACTGCAGACCCTAACGAGGGCAGGCTCAGGGGAATCGGCTGGACGCAGCTAGTCTGGTGACTGGAAGGAGATATAAGCCCAGAGAAAGGTTCGGTGGGAGGCTAGCCGGGGAGAAGACAGGGGGACTGCAGCTCTGTCTCTGCCGGCTGTGGGAGGTCTCAGGGGTGAGAAGACCCAAAGAAGAGTCAGTGTGGGGATTGGTGTTGGGCAAATTGGGACTGCACTAAGCACTATAAATAAATGAAACACCCGAAAGAGGCGGTGGGACCCTTTTCTTTGACCAGCTTAAGCACAGAGCACGGGGATGAGAGGGAAGGAACCTGTGCAGACCCTGGGACAGGGTGAAAAGCACTGCATAAAAGCTGAGTATACAAATATAGGCTGTGCTGGTTCTTCATTGTTATGTCATTTTTACACTGGTGTGGCTACATTGGAATCAAGGGGAAGCTGGCCTGTTGTTTGGGCAAAGACAGTCTATCACTATAGAAAGGGAAGAGGGGAAACAGTTTTGAGCTAATTTATCATGGTATAAGAATTTTCCCTAGACAATATGTGGTATGTTAAATTGATCATTTAAAATTGTTCCTTTCTAGTCATGGGGGAAAAAGGAAAAACGATTATTTAAATATATACGAAGAGTCCAGTTATGTTCAGTTACATGAGTGCACATCCTGAATGGCTCGTTTGAAGCCAGTGGAGATATAACTGTGTAAAAGCTGGCATGGGAGGAGAATCAGAGATGAAGCGTCTGTTGTGTTGCATGAGTTAGATTTATACCTCTCTGTGATCTTCAGAAATATATCAGTGAAACCTGTTCACTAGGGACAGGGGGACAGCTAGACAACAGCTAACCATAAACTAAACAATGCAAAACACTACTCCGCATAATCTGACCAGTAGCTCAGAGGCCTCAGTAAGAGTATGTCTGCACTTTGAGCTGGATGTGTAAATTCCAGCTCAAGGAGTCATACCCTCGCTAGCTCTCAGTGAGCCAGCGCACTAAAAATAAACTGTAGTTGTGGTGGCAGGAGGAGCTAGCCACCCTGAGTATGTACTTAGCATCTTGGAAAGGTACGTACTTCGAATGGCTAGCCCCACACACACTGCTGCAACTACATGCTCTTTTTAGTGCTCTGGCTCTCAGCGAGCTAGTGTGGATATGACTCTTCAAGCTGGAGACTACCCTGAGTTCTGCTTCACTCTTCAAATTATAATTATGCCTCTTGCAATGCTCCTCATGGACTATCCTCTAGAATGCAAAGGTGAAGAACATACACTCAGCTTCTCACGTAGGTGTAAATCAGCAGTAATTCAACTGAAGTCAATATAGTTACACTGGTGTAAAGCCAGTGTGAATGAGAGAAGAGTCAGGCTGTTATGTAAGGCAAACTCAGACACTGTTGTAGACCTTAAAGGTCCTGATCATCTTCTCCCTTAGTAAATCACGGGTAACTCCATTGAAGTCAGTGGAGTTACACCGCTGTAAAAATGGTGTTGATGTAGAATCAGACAAAATATGTTTTGTCCAACACTGGAAATCTCTGGAAGGGCTATCTCCAAATCTCTAGCTGCTATTTGCCTGTATCATGGATCATCTTCATCATCAGTCTCCCTCCTTAATCTGTCAGTAATCAGGTGCAGTGACAGGCTCCCTCAATGCCATCAGGAAAGGAGGTTTTCCACAGAGTTTATGGAGCAGCTGTTGAGGGAAAAGTTGACAATAACAGCTAATAAACAGCAGATCAATCCAATTAAGTGGAATAATATTTTAATGGCAGAGATTGCTGCTTGATGGATCTTCTGTCACCCTTAAGATCCTTGTTAACTAGAACTGGCACATGCAAACTCTGTCTTCAGCGATGACGTTCCACCGAATCTCCACTTAGTAAAACTCTTAGTACCTCTTCTGCATTCTGGGCCCAGTCCTGCTGCCACTGAAGTTAATTACAAAACTCCCATTCATTTTAGTGGGGGCAGAATCAAGCTTTCTCTGGCATGTGATTTATTACTTGAGTCTAGGGGTGCAATTCAATAGTATTTATATTGGTTTTACACTAGTGTAACTAATTACTTCAGTTATTCTTGATTTACACTGATGTGAGATCAGAATGTGTCTGTCACCTCCTTTATCTTCCCCTTGATAAGGGCATGTTCCACAGATCACTGAAGTAATTGGAAAAACTCACATTGACTTCAGTGGATTTTGGATTAGCACCCTAGTCTGATGTGATTAGATGAATTTAAATAACTGTTAGTGAATTAGAAATAGGTGAATTCATTTACTAGTTCAAAATTTATTCATGGAAATCAGAGTACAGATAAAACAGGCATAGAAAAGAGAGAGAGATGAGGACATATAGGCATGAGAGCTGGCAAAGAACCAGGGGACTAGGAAAGGAGAAATGTTCCTGAAGGGAGACAAGGTGCAAGAGAGATCTCTTAAAGAAATTGGGACTTGGGGCCTTGAGGATGCAGCAATGCACAGAGTGGAATTAAGAAGAGAAGGAGAAAGAGGAATGAGCCCTTCCAGGAAGAGGAATAAGGCTGGAGAACCATCACTGAGGCATCCAGCTTGGGGAGATCCATCAATAAAGATCTTGGTGAATATGAGACAACTGTTTTAGAAAAAGTTGGAAAAAAGCTGGAATGCTTGGTATTGTCCAATCTCTAATGAATAATTTCCACTCTTAGGGTATGCCTACACTTGAAATTTCAAAGTGCTGCCGCAGCAGAGCTTTGAAGTGTGAGTGTGGTCGGAGCGCCAGCGCTGGGAGAGAGCTCTCCCAGCGCTGCACATAAACCACATCCTCTACGGGTGTAGCTTGCAGCGCTGGGAGCCATGCTCCCAGTGCTGCAGCACTGATTACACTGAGGCTTTACAGCGCTGTATCTTGCAGCGCTCAGGGGGGGTGTTTTTTCACACCCCTGAGCGCGAAAGTTGCAGCACTGTAAAGTGCCAGTGTAGCCATACCCTTAGTCACTCAGAACAAAAGGCTTTTGCATTATGTTGGCAAGTAGACTTTAAGGTCCAAAGCCTTAGCTGGTTTAAACGGAAGTCCATAGAACTATGCCATTTTACATCTGCTCCTAGATGCCTACTCACTGACACTGACTCTAAGTTTTGCAAAGTGGAAGAACAACAAATGCAATTGTAATGGAGTGGTGAGAACCACAAAACTGTCAAAGTGGGGATAATGAGTTGCTTGGCTATTAAAGACACTTTTAGGGATTTTTCACTAATGACAGATATGGTTGAAGCTTTTACCAGCTCAAATTTCTGGCAGTTTCTTCTTGAAACCAAGGATCTTCGTGAAGTAGATTTTGGGATTTGCAGTTCGTCAATGCAAGAAAACTCTTACCTGCACACTTCATTCGAGGAAATCGAACTATAGATCAAGAGCAGGAGAACAACAAAATACTGACTTCACCAGCCACCAACATTTTAGTGTTGGTGAGCAATGGGTACTTGCTCTAGGGCAGTTTGTATCATTTAGATTGTTTGATGGCCCAGGTCTGAGCTGGTGTAAATTGGCTTAGCTCCACTCACTTCAATGCCAATTTACACCCATTGAGGATCTGGCTCAGAGTCTCAGTAGTGATATTACAAGTCACAGCAGTCGGGCTGCATGACTTTCTCTGGCTTGGGGTTCACACTGGTGATGCGAGACATCAGAAGGCCAACACAGTGGATGTAAGCTGCCATATTCACTGGGCCTGATTCCCTAGTCCATCAATTTTACTACATAACTCAATTGGCATTAATATTATTACTCCTAGTTTACACCCAAAGCACATATGGGAGAAGAATCAGGCCCACAATCTAGCTCTTTCTATTCTTTGTAGAACTACTCAATCAATTAAGTTATGTAGATGCTGTAATATGCAAGTAATGATAGACTACTAAGGAAAATTAGAAGCTAAGTGTTCATGGTTTACAGTCATACTTAATGAGAATTAATAATTACATTTAAATACTCATTCCCAGCAGAAGTATGCAGCTGTATCAGGGAAGGATTCTAGGTTGGTCCAGGGCCAATGTGCACATAGCCGCCATTGCACAAGTGAGCCAACAATGTGCAATTATTGCTCAAATATAACTTGATTGAGGCTCAATTAGGCATTAACAGTGATTTTGCATACAAATGAATTTGCTCTTAATTCATTAAAATGCTATCTTGAACATTAATAGCACTTCAATCAGGGTATCCACCCATACATTCTCACCTGTTTCACAACTAGTTCAGGCTCAATTAAGCATTAATCGATTTTTCTCCCATGCAAATGAGGTAATAATTTATTTCATGTATAATAGAACAAATTTTAAAAAGTCATGTTCATGGAATAGATAAATGTCATTAGCTGTAGCAAACTGTCTGAAAGGTGCAGTTCTTTTTATTAGGCTTAGTTCAATTTGTTTTTTACCTTAGATGTTTGCATTCAAATGAAAAATGAAAAAAACAAACAATGTGATATTGGTCAGACAATTCAGCAGCATCACATTGCAGAGAAAAGAGAGAAGAATTCCTTTCTATGTAACATAACTGCGTACTCTCTGAATTATTGGGTTCAGTTCTGGGCACTTCAGTACCAGAAAGAGGTTGGCAAACTAGAAGGAATTCAGAGGAGAGCAGCAAGTATTGTTAAAGGTCTGGAGGGACTGGCCTATTTATTAGGACTGAGTAAAAGAAATAAAGCTTTGTTGTAAATACGTAGGGAAGAGACGAATTTATTTATAGTGACACAAGGGGATATAGTTAAGTTGGAATAATGGAATGAAAATAAACAAACAAAGAATTACCCTGAAAAATTTGCTGAAGGAGAAGACTGTTAGTGGAATATTTTCCCAAGGGATGTGGTGAAAACCTCATCAGCAGAATAATTTATAAGTAAGCTGGACATACTGCTGGTAAATATACTGTATGAAATAATGGTGAATTAGTGGAGGATAGATTTTTGAGGGCAGGATCCTTGGACCAGATCTTCAGCAGGTGTGAGCTGAAGTAGCTCCATTCGGGTCCTTTATCTTCATACACATCTGTAAAGCAGTTACAGTATCACACCGCCGGCACTAGACAAATATATATGGTCTAGAAAGTCTTTCAGATCTCTCATTTGTGAGATTCTGAAAACTGGCTGTCTATTGATATGTTAAGATTCAGTACACTAAAGAAATTCTTCTGGTTTCACTGTATCAATTGGCCCCTTCCTCAGAAAATCCACCTTGCAATTACTTGGAATGTCCAGTCCTTTTCTCTGGTGGTTTAACTTTTGTTATCCAGTTTATCTCCTTAATCAATTAGTTACATTTTAAAGGTCCCTTTCTCTCTGACATGTATGCTAAAGTTCTCATTGGGCTTGATTAGAAACCCACTGAAGTCAACAGCGTCTTTCTATTGACTTCAATGGCCTTTGGCTGAAGCCCACCAATCATAAAACATAAAATGGCAAAGATAGTTAACAAAGAAAATAAAAGATAAGCACACAATCTTAATGTTAAACCTTATTAAACCTTAAACCTCTTCAGTTACATTTTGTGGACATTAAGCTCTTCCGGATGAGAACATGAGGTATCAGTGCTGTTTCACAGGGAAGCTGTTTCATAAGAAATGCTGTAGACCTGAGTCTCCTCTTATACCAGTTTTATACCTAGTTTTATAATATGACTATAACTCTACTGACTTCAGCAGAATTACCCCCGGGTTATTTTTGTATACGTGAGAGCAGAATAAAGCCTTTCTGCCAAATTCTGCTTTTCGTTATGCCAGTGTAAATCTGTATCAGCCCCATTGCACTTGGTGAAATAACTCTGGATTTACACCACTGGTGGAAATTTTGCCTTTATCTTTAAGGTCAACATCTGCACCTATTTTTCCTCACATTGGTGTAAACCGGGAATAAAACCAATGAAGTCAAGAGAACTACATGGGGGCAGATGAGAGATGAATTGGGCCCACTATATCTAATTGTCTTACGAGCATTTGAACTGCAGTGCTAATGTAAGAAGTCATCTCCTTCTAAACTTTAATAAAACTCCTTTATATTTTTTAATATATTTGAAAAGAAGTTAACAAAAACAACCCCGTTGCCTTCCTTTCTAAATGATCAAAGTTTTTGGTGTGTTGGTTGCCTGAAGGCCTAACCACAAGCGAACAGATGTGCAGTGGGTTTTTTTTAAAAAGCACACAGACTTTTTAGATGTCTGCAGGCTGGTAAAAATCAACCAGTTTGTAAAATACTAAACAAAATCAGGCCCATTTTATGCCACCAAACTGAACTTATTGGCAACCTCATTTTTAAAGGTGTGTTTTAAACAAATGGCATTTGTTGACACACTCCTGCTGGCAATGTGTGACAAGGACAGGTGCGAGTAGTCTCAAACAGGTACGGTCACTTCGTCACGCTCTTTGGAGTGGCTCACGACCATGAGTGTCTACCTCAGGGTAGACACCCCAAACAGGTGATGTGTTTTATAATTAGATTTCACCAAGCCAGTAACAAATGTGAACTCCTGGATTACTATAACAGTTCTACCATGGAGCCACAGACAGTCCCCTTAGGCTCTCCAATTTATCTTGCCACCCAGGCAAGCTGGTCTTAGTGACAACTGGTATGTATACCAAAGATCATAAAATATTCAGGTTACTTCCAGTCCCTGAGACAAGCTCCCTTGCACGTAGCATTTCCAAGGTGTATAGGACCATTCACCAATCCTTTGTATTATGATGTTCCTTAAGGCCCATTTAATCTTGATATGCCTCCTTAATGGGTGCTGGGGGACAATTCCTGTGCCTGGGTTCACAAGTTCAGCGCAAACATTTTCAAAGTTATAAAGTAAAACTTACATATTTCCTTATAGCATGGAATACAGACATTACGAGTGAGATTAATGCATGCAGCAGTTTACAAGCATTCCATAGAGTCTAAATGGTAAACACATTCTTATAAGATTCACACCTGTCTTAATCAATACTAACATACATGTGAGTTGGTTTGGTTTGCAGCTGTGAATTTGTCTGTTCTTAGCTAACGCCTTTGACCTTGGTCGGAACTGGCGCTTGGTTTACCAGTATTACAGATTCCATAAATATGTTTTGTCTCATCCACCCCATCAGCAAAACAGCAGTATCTGACCAGGCTGTTTTCTTGTTTTCTTATATGATTGTCAAATGTAGTCAATTCTGAAGAGTAGTTGGGGCTTGAGTTCTTGAGGTTGCTGTCTAGGATCAACACTGTTTTCCCTAGTGTATATATAGTTATGTAAACAAAGGCACTATCCATCAATGTCAAAGTGTATGTCAATTGGTGTCAAAATGTCCATCCCTTGTATCTTCCTTCAGTACTGCTGAAAATGGTTGTCCCACTAGCATAGACAGGGTCAACTGAGTTCAACATTGCTAAACCATGGTAGGTGATATCCGCTATCTTAGATATAACCGGGATTGAACTAGGGATCTGTAGAACTATACTCATGAACTGCTCTAGTTTGAGTCAAAGGACAAAGACCAGTAGTTGGGAGGTGTAACAGACTCGTATCATTTATGAATTGGGCTCAGTGAGGGACATACAACACACAGTGAACAACAGGTTACACTACAGCACTTTGCTATGGCAGGTGTTGAACTTGACTGACTCTGTCAGCACTTAGGGACACTGCTTTCAGTACTGCTTGAGGGAAGATGGGTAAGGGGAGATATGTTTTACACTCACTGTCAATAATGCCATGCCCTTTTATGCAAATAGAGCCTGAGTTCCTTGAAACCACTTTTGAATACTGAATGTACATTTTAATATCAATCCACTGACATTAGCAGTGTAGCAGAATCTGCTGCGTTTATAGGTCTTTGGCACTGGAAACGTGCTCCTAGTCTGTTGTAACAGCAATGTTTTCTGTAATGTGCTTTCTAGCTGCAAGCCTGTGCAGAAGGACACAAATACAGAATTCCCATTCGCTACCCAGTTAGCATATAGTGGATGGAAAAAGAGAGCTGTTTGCAGAGGAAGCGTTTCCAGTAGAGTGCTGTGAGGTGAGAAATAGCTGGAGGTTCTGCAGAAAAAGAGAGAGCCTGAGACTGCTCAGCTCTCTGATTCAATCAGTCAGAATTCTTCCAAGTGGATCTAGACACAGAGCTGAATACTGTTTGCATTATTCGTGTAAGAAGGTCCATTGGACATAATTGTCCTCTCACTTATACTAATAAAACTTGGGAGTAACTCCACTGCAGTCAGTAATTAAACTGGTGTAAAACAGGGGCAAGTTAGAGGAGACTCAGCCCCACCGACTTCAGTGGTACTACTTAGATGGACAAGATTTGACTGAGAGAGCACATCGGTAAAACGGAATCTGTTGGTGGCTAAAGAAAATTGGAGGACTGGGTCCTATTTGCTCCAGAGAGATTCTGAATGCCCCAGTATTTGTATTCCTCACCTAGATTTGAGGCTTCTTACCCTGAATGGTTGATTTGCAGTAAGAGCTGAGCTGTTCTCATGGTAAGAACTTTGGGATCTTGGAATCCAAAATAAGCCTGTTGAACTGGCAACATCCCGTCCCCTCGCTTCTGCTCAGTGAGTGATTGCTAGCACTTTGGATGTTTATGTGGTGGTTAATGGTACTGTAACCAAGAGACTTTATTCTGGACTCTGCAGAACTGCCTCTGAAATGGTTTGTGTTATTTCTGTGCTACACTTTATTGAAGTTCTGTTTAGTCCTTCACTTGGAAACACCTGCTAAGGTCATCTATGTCCCTTCACAGATACAACGTCCTTTCAAATCGTCTTTGTATTCAACTCAGTATGGCAGGCACCCGCCACTGTAAGTCAACAGAGGCAGGTTCACTGGAATGCTCCAGCTGCTTTGTACTTTTCTGTGTTTTTGAATGAGGCATTTATAGCCTCCCTCATGCAAAATGTCCCAGCAGCTGCCATCCATGTTCCCAGTAGGGGCCTGGCTAGGCCAGGTAGAGCATACCTGTCATTCTCGGAGTCCTCTATGGGATATAATGAAAGGGATAGAGCTTCGTTAGGACCTGGATCTACTGAGCATGCATTTAATATTCAAATGAATCAGAAAGGATTTCTCAGGCTTGGAAATGGTTGAGATTAAGCATGGAAAATTTCAGCCCCAAAGATTTTTTTGCAAAGTTGTGAGCCAGTGAAAGCAAAGGAATAGCATGGAAGTGAGCATGTAATCTCTGGCTCCTGCAAACACTATGCCACAAAATAACTTCTACAAGCCTGCTCATCTTATTAGGGAAATATTTGCATTGGTGAATAAAACATGTGAATACAGAAACTTCAAAATCATTATTTTGTCACGTGTATGCAAAATAGACCATAACCTTTGAAACCAACAGCAAGTTCCACTGGCCTTATTTCTATCAGATATAAATGATATATCCTATGCTCTGGTTTAACTGTATCATATGTAGATTTATATATAATGTTGCCCTTACTTCTGCCACATGTGTCTAGACACTAGTGTTGCTCCTCCGCTGAGCAGTAGCAGATTCTTTCAGGAATCCCAGCTGAAAACTAATGTATAATTCCCAAAGATCAACTCTGCATCAAAAAAATATCTTAATCAGTGATCAAGACAAGGAGCAAATTCACCGGTGGTTCACAGTGCTCCCCGTTCCCTAGAATGTTGTATAACCAAAAACTAACAACAACATGTCTTCACAAGACTGAACATTAGCTTGCACACTAAGAACTCAGAAGACTGAATGTACTGGTGCCCCCTGGTGATGTCAGCCATAACAATAGTAATTTGGATATGTGAAAATCATTCAGACTTAGAACTACACATCTATTTCATCCCTATACCTGAAAACTGTGTGTCCCAATACAGAACACACATGAGTTTTTTAATAATTTTGAGTTATTAACACAACAAATATAAGTATATCTGTACAGTAAATATTACTGGAAAGTGCTTTATTAGTTCATCTTTACTCTTCTCCCAGAAATATAAAAATCCAATCTTTCCTATTAAAATCTCATTCTCTGGCCCATATTCAATCAAATAGGCGAATTCTGTGTTCTCTTCTACCTATTATCTCCCTATTACCCTTGACTTGTGCCAGTGACTGAAGCTATTCTAGACATAAATTCCCTTTTAAAGCTATACAGTTAGGCAGTACCACTCTTTGTGACAAAAACCAGCTTGTACCATTTACTGACAATTGCAGTCTTAACTCAAAAGGGATTGGGTTTCTTCAAATCAAATAATACTCTACTGACATTCATTGTGACATGCCGCCCACATCACTTTACCCAGCATTTGCAATACCTGAATGCAAAAGAATTTTATCCTTGGTTAATCTCATAACACTCAGTAAGAATCAAACTGCCTCCGCGTCGTCACGGCTCCCTTTTTCATAGCGATGGACCAATAGGCCCACATTCTGTTCATATTCAGGCATTTCTTGTATTTAAATATACAAAGATCTGGACGTTCCCATTGATCCTCATGAGGAGAGGCAGGGGCCTGGGCAAATGGCAGTAGAACTTCATTCTACTTCCTACATATAGGTCCAGGTAGGAGAGTACTGAGGGATCTTTGCCCTGCTCCTCCAAGGTCTTAAGAGGAGAGAGAGAATTTTTTTGTGCCAGTGTGTTCGAGAGGAGCGGGAAGTGTGTCCTGCCTCTGGTGGATCAAATGTTTCGCACTAGCCAGCAAAGGTTAAGCTAGGCAGAACTAGGGGAGTGCTGAGCATATGCTCCTAGCACAGCCTGCTATCAACAATGCACCAGATATACTGTATATCAAATCTCAGACAAAAATACTCAGTTCAGTTGGCTGAATAAGAGCCATACTTGTGCTCTGCAGGAAATGATGTTCATTTTGTCCAGCTCTGCCTTCGTTGGATTCTGCATGAAATCAAGCCAACTCAGCGTAAAATACTGTAATTGTGGGCTAGCTTCTGTCACCCTTTCTTAGGCAAAACTCTCATTGACACTAATGGGAGTTTGCATTTGTTCAGACTATGGGATAGGGCCCTTAAAAACAATCTCATGCTTTTTGTCACGTCAACTTCTTTACTGTAGTCTTCTCATATTCATCCTCAGAGCAACTTTCCCTATCGTCTACATGCTCTGTCTTTCACCTGTTCTATTAATTACTACATATAGAACAGATATGGTAGCACTGTTAGTTTACACTTAGCTTTACAGAACACGGATCGGACACATTCCCTACACAGGTTTTACCATCTTTAAATGTTTGCATTGATTAATAAAAGACAACTGAATGAAAGGACTTCCACATTCTTTCTTTTCTCTCCAGTTTACTTCGGTGCAATTTTTTCTTTATTACATGACTTCAAAAATGAGATATAGGAGGTCAGTGTCACAGCTGCAGCCTCTTCAGAACGTTGTTTCCACTGTCCCAAATTCCTGTTGGGATTCCTCAAATGTTTTCATAAATCTTTTCCAGACAGAGTGGTTTCACACAGAGTCACAGAAATGTAGGGCTGGAAGAGACCTTGAGAAGTCACCGAGTCCTGCCCCCTTCGCTGAGGCAGGACCAAGTAAACTTAGAACGTCCTTTACAGCTGTTTCTCTAACCTGTTCTTAAAAATATATTGGAATACTATTTAATCCCAGTTATTCCACACTATCTGTAATCTTAACTCTAGAATTCTTCCAAACAGGGGCATCCCCAGGAAAACACTATGGATGAGAATCTGTGTGGCACTTTCTAACAGGCACAGCACAAAACTCCCAGTCCTCGGGGGGAGAGGGGCGCAAGGTAGGTGTAAGCCACCTTTGCTCCTTACTCATCCTGGGCTGCTCCAGGGCCCTGGTGTAACTTGGACAACCTTGGGGACATGCCTAATAGCAGCCTTCCCAATGAGCCATAGTGCTGCCTGGAAACTCTGCAAGCATCTCTCTCTCTCTCTCACACCCACACACACACTCACACACCCCCTATGCCTATGGCAGGGCTTGTGAAGGGGTCCACAGGAAGCAGCCTTACAGCTGTCTCTTCACTGCCAGCCCTAGAGGAATCCTCTCCCAGCCTGATATGGAATGTAAAAGCCCAATTTCTGCCACACCATCCCCTGTACATGTTGTAAAGGGGCTGCAGGGGGAGTGGGGTCTTCTCACCTTGTTTTCTTTTCTGCGTCTGCCAGGCATGATTATAAAATGACGTTAGCTACTGTGATAACTGATTTAATGCCACCTATCACAACAGCAAGAGATCAAAACGGAGCTGTTTTTTCTCTTGTGTTACAATTGTAAGCATTAGGTTGTGCTTGGCTCATTAGTGTGTAATGTTCAGACAAGCTAGCCAAAATGTCACTGCTGAACGTAAAAATTAGTAGATGTTCTTTAGAAGGAGTGTGGATTAGTAGTGGGATGTGAAGCTTTCCGTTTCTAGGCTGGTGGTCCTACTTCTAGGTTTGATGGATAACTGGTAGTTCCTGAAGTGACATTTGCAACAAAAATACTAGAACTAAAATAAAGGTCTTCCTTATTTATGACAAATAAAGGGTTATTTAAAAGGGCTTGGATGAAATTCTCCTCTAAGTTACACCACAGCACCTTCAGACCTTCAAGGCTGATGCATGTGTTGTAAATCAAGACAGAATTTGGGCCCTTGTTACTCCATTACTTCATTGTTGCTGTTACAATGGAGGCTTTCAAAAGAAAACAGGAATATTAAACCACTTACTGTAAACTGTAGTAGAAGTCAGACATCAAGTGGAACAAATAACTAAACATGAACTACTGGAAATGAGTAACAATACTATCATGGCTTGAACTCTCAGACAAGTCCATTAGCTATTGATTTATTTACTCCATGCCTGTTTGAGAACTTGAAATCCCACAGAATTAATTGGACAGAAAGCCAAAGCATGTATATGAAATATTTAAAAAAAAAACAATGGCCTGTGCAATGGGACATGAAGGACTTACCAAGTCTGTGTAACTTGACTTCTGTGCGCTAAGCTTTGTCATTGCAGAGATGTAATTACCAGGCTGTAACCACTCCCAAGATCCCCCTAATGCTAGTATGGGAAGTGTCTCTGAACAAGTTCCATCTGATGTCTCTTTTCAGTAGTCAGTGATGAGGATGACTGGTATACTGAGTGCTGTGCTCTAAAACCGGGATGTCTGACATGGCTTATAGAACAGGATTAGCACTGTAATATATGCTCCAAATGATTTTTAATTTCTTCAGATCATTCTCCATTTGTAATCCAATTAGACTGTTACATTTTTCTGCTGAGTAAAATCTGTCCAGTCAGCAGACGAGCTGTCTTCTAAAAGATGTGCTCATCAGCGTTTGGTTGGTTTTGTTTTTGTTTTTTTTAAATACATTCACTGCTAAATTGCCTGAATTCAGATGTCCATTTAGCTCACTTAGTGCTATTGCTTAATGGAAACAGTTACGTAAATTGACAGCTACATATGTAGAAAGTTGTGCTGGAGCGAGGAACTCAGGGCCCATATTTAGAAACTATGGGGACAAACCCTGAAAGCTTTACTCAGTTAAAACAGCGATTGTGGCAAATCTAGACACCGATATAGGTGCTCTGCCCCTGGGGGGAAACCCTGCAGTGATTTGACTATGGAGGGTCAGGCTGCCATGGAAGGGGGTTTGGAATGACTGCTCATGCATATGAGCTCCCCACTTCTCCACTAACTCTTTAGATCCTAAACCCTTTCTCTGTATGCAGACACCTAGGAAGCTCTTACAGTCCACTGTGTGGTCAAGGGAATCAGTATGAATCCCCCTAATCTCCACGTAAAACTACTTGTGGGGCTGGGGGATCTTTGGGGAGTTCTGCTTCCTCCCCTTTTCTGCTGCTTTATATCTGAGGCTGAGGAATTTCTTCACCTCGGGATAAGGATTGGCTCTAAGGGCTGGGTCGGTCGGGCTGGGGCGCGAAGCGGGGCTGGGCACGAACCGCGGCTGGGCGAGGCGCCGCCCTCCCTCGGGGGCTGGCGGCGGCGGACTCTGGAGCGCCGGCTCTTCCTGTGATCGCCGCTGCGGCGGGCGTCGCTCGCTTCCCCTCATCGCGGGGACGGGGGGCCGGCGTTTCGCCTCGGCCGCGTCTGTGCCTGCTTAGCATGGTGGCCCAGGGGAATCTGACTGTTTAATTAAAACAAAGCATTGCGAAGGCCCGCAGTGGGTGTTGACGCGATGTGATTTCTGCCCAGTGCTCTGAATGTCATAATGAAGAAATTCATATTAATAGGGTTCCCGGCTGGCAGACAGCTGCATTTTACAACTGCCAGTGCGGGGCTCTGATTCAGCCCTTTTGGTGAGGGGAAGCCCCTTGCTTCAGCTGCAGAGCTCCAGCAACCATTCATCTTTGGAGACTCCACCCACACAGATAGGTTCATTGCAGAAATAATGACCTTCCCTCTGGCATTACTCACTGGTGACCCTACATCTGTACATGACGTGGGGAGAAGTCACAGTCTCCACTCACTGGAGAGAAGATGAGATTTGGTTCCACCAGAATTTGCTTACCACTCCGTGGGCACAGAGCCAGGCCAGGCTGCATAGCTGTGGGAGGACTGTGATCAGGACTTCAGTCAGAGCTTTGGCTAAGTAAGGACTTCATGGTCTGGACATTTGTCTCCTCTGCAGAATGTCTAATCTCCACCATCACCAACAGAAACTAGAAAAGGAACAAATAAATCCAAGCGAGGATAGAACAAGATAGCAACTGAACTGAAGTCCGGTGTGGAGAGAGGACAGCCTATAGATGTGTCCATAAGTTCAGCCCAGAGTCACCTAAAGACAAATTGGAGTACTACTCTGGGGTTTATGGGTCCGATTCTGATCTCTCGTGCACTAAGCACTAAAGTCTGTTCATGTTTCTGTAGCATCTTCTAGGATGTCAAGACCCAGTGCCCTTGACTATGACAGTAAATCTTTTGAAGCTGCTGTAACTGGGGGAATGAACAGCTCCATGTCTCTGAAAAATGCCTTTTCAAGCAAACAGCATGTGTAGCTTACCTTTTACCGGAGCCAGATTTTGAGGATATTAAAATTTATCCATCTTCCGTTTTTCAGACTGCAAGTCTGTGACAACTGAAGAGATATTGATAACTCAGAAGAGTGGCAGGAGTTATTTAGTGAACGGGGGTATCAGTGTAAGGAGTAAGGGTCAGATTTTCAAAGGTATTTAGTTACCTCAAGATGCAGATATGCACCTAGTGGGATTCAAAAGCTCTTAAGTAGGTTAGGTGCCCAATTCCCAATTTACATTGACTACAGTGAGCGTTGGATCAGGCCTCCAGGAGCGCACTCATAGAATCATAGAATATCGGAGTTGGAAGGGATCTCAGGAGGTCATCTAGTCCACCCCCCTGCTCAAAGCTGTGTCTTTCTCTTGTGCGAAGTGCAAAGGATGGGGAAGGGGCAAGTAGGCTTCTCCCCATTTCGCCTCCTAAGCATGGACCAGATACAGTTGCTGTCCCTGTGCTCTCCCAGGGACAGTGTGTTCAATCTCTCTCGTCAAAATGCGAAGTATTTTTATGGAGTTACCTTCCTAGTTTCCTGGAGAGTTGACCTATTTGTGCTAGTTGCAAATCCAAAGTGAGTGGTTTCTGAAAATGAACAGCAATCAATTTATTTTCAGGTACCATTCATTTTGGAATTGCAATTAGGATAACTAGAGCTGCTCTCCAGTGCAGGAAATTGGGAAGGCCATGCAGCAAAATTGTTGGTATCTTGATGGGGGAAAGTAAACTACTTTTGGCTGCTACTGGAGATCAAATGAGTCTAACCAGAATGAAGTAATTATGAAATCTGCCTGTAAGGTCATGAATATTCATTAAACAATCATGAACTTTTGATGTTAATTTCACTTGAGGAAATAACCCTGACATTCCACTCTGGGTACATATGAGCTGTAATGCTCCCCAGCAGGGGAGGGCAAAACGCGATTATCTGCGACCCTTATTGATGCATCTCTGTAAGGATCCTTTTCTTCCGCACCAAAAACCTGTATTCACACTAGAGTTGGGTGAGATTTTTCATGTGAATCATTCTTTTGCTGAAAAACGCAGATTCGAGTCTCTCGAAACAAATTGTGAATTAGGTTAATGTCAGCTAATTGTGTTGGTCAAATAAAAAAAATTCTTAAATGTCAAAATGGTTAATTTTGACATTTCTGCACTAAATATTTTGACTATTCATTTCAGAAAGACATTTTGTTTCAGAATTTCAATGTTTTATTTAATTTTAAAAAAGATTTAGGAACCTCAAAAATTAAAAGAAACATTTGGTTCAACCTGAAACACACTTTTAACTTTTTCATTTTGCAAGAAAAATAAAATTCATTTTGGGTCAACCCCTTTTAGTTGCTCAGTTCATCCACCAAACTGAAAAGTGGGTTATTCTCACAGCTCTAATTCATTTTGGAGGCAGGTAAATGCTGACATAGCCTTTCCAGGACATTGACTGGGACCTGGAAGGTCTTCACAGGCTCCAGCGGTTATGATCATCCCAGTAGGCAAACACCTACCGCTCGCCAATTTACTGAGTGGCATTGAAGTTGGGCTCAGAGACAGTCACTGTCCTGCCGTGCCTTCTAAATCAGGGTTTCTCAACCTGGGTCTGGGGCCCCCTGAGAGGCCGCAAGCAGGTTTCAGGGGGGCTGTCAAGCAGGGCCAGTTTTAAACTCTTTGGGGCCCAGGGCAGAAAACCAAAGCCCACTGCATGGGGCTGAAGCCCGGGGCCCTGAGCCCTGCCACCCAGGGTGGAATCTGAAGCCTGAACAATGTAGCTTTGCAGGGGCCTCTGTGGTATGGCGCCCTGGGCAATAGCCTTGCTTGGTACCCCCTAATGCTGGCTCTGCCTTTTATATGCAGAAAAAACAGTTGTGACACAGGTGGGCTGTGGAGGTTTTATGGCATGTTGTGGTGGGGGGAGACTCAGAAGGAAAAAGTTGAGACCCCCTGTTCTAAAGGATGTTCACAGAGGTGGCAGAGCTTCAGGATGTAGTGACTCTGAATGAAGATACTGGAGATCAGAGTAGCAGCTGTATTAGTCTGTATCAGCAAAAAGAACAGGAGTACTTGTGGCACCTTAAAGACTAACAAATTTATTTGAGCATAAATTTATTAGTCTCTAAGGTGCCTAGCACAAGTATGCCTGTTCTTTTTGGAGATCTGTTGTAGCTATTAGCTGGTGGGAGCTGGACTGTTCGGAATATCAGAAAAGTAGGTCATTTATTGATGTTCTTAAGTGTGGGTTTAGGTCGGGGTGGGCAAACTTTTTGGCCTGAGGGCCACATCGGGGTTGTGCAACTGTATGGAGGGCTGGGTAGGGAAGGCTGTGCCTCCCCAAACAGCCTGCTCTCCGCCCCCTGACTGCCCCCCTCAGAACCACCAACCTGTCTAACCCCCTCCCCCCCGCTCCTTGTCCCCTGACCACCCCCTCTCGGGACCCCTGCCCCCATCCAAACCCCCTGTTCCCTGTTCCCAGACTGCCTTCCTCACTCCTATCCACATCCCCGCCCCCTGACAGGCTCCCCAGGACTCCCACTCCCAACCTCACCCTCCCTGTTCCCCATCCCCTGACCGCCCCCCAGAACATCCACCCCATCCAACCGCCCCCTCCTCCCTGAATGCCCCCCAGGACCGCCCACTCCCCGCAGCTGCGACACCCAGCCAGAGCCAGCTGCGCTCCCCATGCTGCCCAGCGGAAGTGGCGGGCCTGAGTGCGGCCCACACGGTGGCGTGGCTATGGACAGCAGGGGAGAGACCAGGGACTAGGCTCCGTGGCCAGTACCTCAGGGGATGGGCAGGATGGTCCCGCGGGCCGGATGTGGCCCATGGGCTGTAGTTTGCCCGCATCTGGTTTAGGTGCTTCACTTTATGCTCCCAAGTTTGAAAATTGTGGCCATCCTACCTTACATGTAAGGGCCCAATTCTGCAAACAACTGAGCAACCTCTGTGAAGTCAGTGGGAGCTGAGGGAGCTCAGCACCTCTGCAGGATGGGGCTCTTCAGAGTTGGACAGAAATTCATTTTCAAAGCTGGCTGCAGGCTCCTGGACCTTCTTCAATCTGGCTTCCAAC
Organism: Chelonoidis abingdonii; assembly: GCF_003597395.2. Taxonomy (NCBI): domain Eukaryota; kingdom Metazoa; phylum Chordata; order Testudines; family Testudinidae; genus Chelonoidis; species Chelonoidis abingdonii. The sequence goes on from NC_133771.1 coordinate 147,431,946, forward strand.
CCCTGCACTCCCCTGAAAGGCAATGGACTTTCTCTCTCCCCAGTTTCTCACTGGTCATTGCTTTGCTGTTGTCCAGCCACTGCTCTCCCTGTGTTAGTCACTGCAGGAACTGGTGCAAATGCTTCATGGATGAAAGAAGGAGAGAAGAATGTTTTTTAAAATGTCTCTAGAGTTGATTGTCAGAGAAGGTTTCTTCCTGCCTCTTTCTGACTAGCTGGGTTTTCTTTAATGCCAGTCTCTTTACAGGCCACATGTATGCTGCACAGCCCTTCTCCAACCATTTTGTTACCTGCATTCCTGCTTTGCTGCTCCTACGCAGCCCAAAGAAACAGAATTGCTTCGAGGGGGTTGGAATGCAAACTCTTAAACTACTTCTGCTGCCTTCCAGCAGGAGATGCAACTGATCTGCTAATCATGTGAGCCAGCCAGATGGCTGGGAAAAGACAGCAGAAGATTGGGCCTCTTTGCCAGGTGCCATAATGCTTCCAAGTGGGGGAGTGACATTTTCACAGGTTGGGGGCAGCTGGCCGGGGGGCACTTTATTTGCCATTTGAGAATGAGATGTGGTATTTTCATGTGCAAAATTAGATCACTTGTAAGACTTCTGTGTGATTTAAAATCTGGAAGAGAGAGAGAGAGAGAGTGTGTGTGTGTAAAAACACTACCTTGTAGGAAAGCATTTACTGATTGAGTTTTTTTTATCTCCCATCGCCATTTTTGCTGCCTATGGAGTTTTCTCTAACATATGGTTGGGAAGCCTAATTAGCTCACTGGATTAACTGAGCTTCCTTTTTTCAATAGAGATTTTATTGGGAACTGACATCTGTAAAGAGGCACAATCTCATTTAGCATAAGAGTTCTGCGTCTCTGTGTTTATCTAGAAGGGTTTCTGGGTTTTGTTTTTTAATAGCTTTCTTAATAATATTTCAACTGTAAATGGGAGGAGTTAGGATATGGAGGGGAAAGAGATCCTGTCATATACTGTAGTCAGGTTTCAACACATGGTTTCTCCGTCTCCGACCACCACCTGGTCTCTCTTAGCAGCATCCATCAACCCCCCCCCCCCACACACACACCCTGTCACTCTCAGCCTTTCCATGACTTCCAATCCATCAGTGTTGATGACTTCTTGTCAGTCCTCCTCTCTGGCCTCTCTTCCTTTTCTTTCAGTGCTGTGGTTCTTGATTCTGCACATACTTCACTCTCCTCCACCCTTGACTCTTTCCTGCCAACCCCCAACATCTGCTTTGGCAGAAATCCTGTGATGGCAGGCTGATTTCCTCCATTACAAATTCATTCTCTCCTTTAGTTCTGCCATCTTCCTAGCTTAACAGCTCTATTTTCCCAGTGTAATTGAATCCAACATCCTCAGTCCCTCCTGCCTTTTTGCCACCTTTGACTCTCTTCAGATTCTCCCCTCCTTCTGCCCCCACTTTTCTCTCTGCACAAGCTCTCATCAATTCCTTCCAAGAGAGAGCTGACAAAATACACGACCTTACCTCTCCCCTCAACTTGCCTTTCGTTCCCCCTTCATCACTTACAACTCTCTCCTCCTTATCCGTGCTTACAGAGACAGATGTTTCTCATCTGCTCTCCTCCTTTAACCCCTTCACTTGCCCCAGTGATCTCATCCCATGTCCTATTCTCCCTCATGCCCACTTTCTCCCCTCCTTTACCCTTCTTCTTAACCTCTTGCTCTCCTCTGGCTCTTCTTGCTCACGATGCAATTTGCATCCTTTAGTCTCTCCCATTTTAAAATACTGTTTATCCAGTTTATCCAAGTACTGCCCCATCTCCTTTTCATCTCTAAGCTCATTGAACTTGCTGTTAACATTTGCTGTCTGGCATTCCACCCCTCCAGTTCTATCCTGGACCCTTTCTAAAGTGTCTTCCACCCCTTGCCCTCTACTGAAACTACTCTCAGCAAAGTCTCTAATGACATCCTAGCAAAAACTCAAAATCAGAACTCCATCTTCATCCTCCGGCATCTGTCAGCCACCTTCAGCCATGAGATCTTGTGCTCCCTTGGCTTCCATGACTCTGTCCTCTCCTGGTTCTCTTTCTAATCACTTCTTCAGCCTGTCCTTGGTGAATCCTCTTCATCTGCCCTCCAGCGTCTGTGAGGATTCCACAAGATTCTGCCTGTGGTCCCCTTCTCTTCTCCCTGTACACCTTATCTCTAAGTAGTCTCATCTGTTAATGCAAATTCAAATACCATCTCTGTCCTGAGGACTCTCAGATCTACCTCTCTATTCTAGACCTATCTCCTGTCCAAACTAAATTCTCAGCCTGTCTCTGTGACATCTCCTTATGGATGTCTAGCCATCATTTCACACTCTACCTAGCTAAAACAGAACTTTTAATCTGCCCCACCCACACCCTATGTGCTAATTCCTTTCACTGTGGAAAACACCACCATACCTACTTGGGTATAATTTTTGACTCAGACCACTCTGTGTCCTCACATCCAAGCTATGTCTAAATCTCACTGCAGCCCCTAAAACCCCCACGTTAATCCACCCCGTCTTCATCCATCAGTTATCTCTTGTCTTATACTTAGACTGTAAGCCCTTTAGGGGAGGGACCATGTTTTTGTTCTGTGTTAATACAGTGCCTAGCACAATGTGGTCCCAATCCATGACTAGGGCTCCTACACTCTATGCTAATACAAATAATTAATAATAACAGTCATTGCTAGGGTCCATAATCTGTTTATCCAGATGAAAAAGGAGGCAATTATGCCTCACTAATATAGTTTTTTTTTTCTCCTGTGAAATGGTCTTGCCAATACACTTTTATTTCAGCACTGATATATCCCTGCCCAAACACCACCTGCAACCAAGTATACATACTTCCACTTGTTTAAACCAAAGAAGTTAGGCTTAATGTATAGGTGGAGAGAAGAGTGCTGTAGTTATGTGTTAACGAACTATGTCCTAAAAACAACATTACTACATTTGTTAACTCTACTCATAGGCCCGGGGGAAGACTGCATTGTATAGCATTTAGGACCAGATAGTGCCTGTCCTTTATATGGCTGCCTAAATGGGGTGGAGAATGCAAGGGATCTTCTCAGATATTTCCTCCACCACACTGGGGACAGGGACCATTGTAGTCATTGTAGTTTTCCCAGTTCAGATACAGATCCCTGCCAGCTCCCTGCAGATACTAGCCACGCCAGAGGAGTTGGGCTCCATGGCCCTATTTCTCACAGCTCCTCTACACTCAACAACAGGGCGGGCCAGCCACAGTGTACACAGCTAAAGAAAATTAAGCCTACACAAGGCAGTTTTCCAGAAGCCAGAGAGCTGCTGCTTTTCAAATCTAGTTCAGGAGTTTACATGGGTCACTAATAACATATCTAAGAATTTAAGAAATTGTGCCCCTGACTGTAGGCCCAGTCCTGAATTCTCACTCCATGGGAGCTTTGTCTGAGTGTAACCTGAGTAAGAGGATTTAGCCCTCCGTTACAGATATGGGTAGGGGTGTGTGGGTTGGCATTTGGTCAAGAACCTACACTATACAACTGTGCAAGGATGGCCACATTTGACAGTATGTGGAACCATGCCATGTCAGACCAATGTGGGTATTTACTATTACAGAGGACCTGGGAAACATGATGCCACGGATTTGCATTTCAATCTGTGTTAAACCCATCAGGAGCAGTAACTTCTTAGCCACATCCCTGTCTGCAATAGGAACCATCTTAAAGATATTTGGGTGGTAGGGTACATTGGACCTCACTGTAGGTACAGCCTGTCTTCCATTATCAAATGCTATGGCTGCAGAAGCTGCCTGGCCCTGGCTATATTCTGTAGCTGCATTAGCCCTGGCTGCCGGCCACAGAGTGGATCATTCTCTCCACATTCAAAATGGCCATTGGACCAGTTGTGTAGGGGCTAGTCATGACAGTTCCACCCGCAAGGCAGAACGCACCACAAACAGTCGAGAAAGAGGGAAGTGGAGGAGGGGCCATCCCTCCTGGAGCTTCTCCAGGGCTGGTGCAACAGTGTGCTGTTCAGAATTGGGCTGAGAATATCAGGAAAAATTAAGCCTTTAATGTGTAACTTACGGAAGAAGTGTTCTATGATAATAATGGCTTCACTGTGAGAGGGCTTCCACTATATGTACAGTAACTCTCACTTAACGTTGTAGGTATGTTCCTGAAAAATGCAACTTTAAGTGAAACAATATTAAACGAATCCAATTTTCCCATAAGATTTAACGTAAATGTAGGGAGTTAGTTTCCAAGGAAATATTGGGGGGGGCAGACAAAAGGCATTACATACTGTACAGTACTGTACTGTGGTTGAGAAGTGCCCCTGGCTTACCCCACACAGGCACAGCCGGCTGCAGGCAAGGACACTAGGAAGCACCTTCACAGCAGCAGCGGCAGCTTCCCCGGAGAAGAACAGGCACCGACTTTGCTGGGGGATGCTCCAGGCCCACCTCTTCCTGTCCCCGCTCTGCTCCAGGCCCACCTCTTCCCACCACCACTCCACCTCCTCTCCGGAGCAGCCGCATCCCTGCTCCTGCCCCTCCCTCCCAGAAAGTCATAAGTGACGCCAAACAGCTGCTTAGCGGCACTTAGGACTTTCTGGTAGGGAGGGGGAAGAGTGGAGATGCGGCACTTCCCCACTCCTCCCGCTCCCTCCAGGGGTGGCAGGTTTGTAGAAATTTTGGTGATGCCCACAGCCTGTCTCCCTAATTCTGACCCCCCAAACTCTACCCCCCACCTGCCTAAGGCTCTGGGAGGGAGTTTGGGTGGGGAAGGAGGTCTGGGGTGCAGGCTCTGGGATGGAGTTTGGGTGCTGGGTGCAGGCTCTGGGGGCAAAGGAGGGGGTGAGGGGTGCAGGCTCTGGGAGGGAGGGCAGAGGAATGGGGTTAGGCTCTGGGAGGGAGTTTGGATGCAGGCTCTGGGATCCTGGGCAAGGCAGGTTGGGAGTCTGCATGTGCTGCTACCCCCAGACACTGGCCCCATAGCTTCCCATTGGCTGCAAGGGCACTTGGGGCAAGACACAGATCCACTCCGGCCAGGGGCTGCAGGGAGCGGCCAGCAGGCATGTGGAGCGAGCAGGGAGGAAGCTGCCCAGCTCCGCTGCACTGCCTAAGGTGAGTGGGGGCCCGAGCTGTTTTAAATGTCCTGGCGGATGGGGGGGGGGGGGTGAAGGAGAGACCTGGCCCCAAACATTGCTGGAGCTGGGTCAAGGCCAGGAATATTCCTGGTGCTCAGGCACCATGGGCCCATAGGACTCGCTGCCCATGCCTCCCTCCTAGCGCTTTGCGCTTAGGACTTTCTGGGAGGGAGGGGGAGGAGAGGAGACGGGTGCTTCCCTGCTCCTCCCCCTCCCTCCCAGAAAATCCTAAGCGGTGTCAAACAGCTGTTTGGTAGTGGGGGAAGCGCTGGGAGGGTGGAGGCGGAGAAGAGGAACTTGGGCAATGCTCTCTTGTAAAGTCGCTGCTGTTCCACAGAATCTTACGAGCAGTGGACAGAGCAGGCAGCCAAACGACATTATAAGGGAGCATTGCGCAACTTTAAATGCGCACGTTCCCTAACTGAGCAAAGATGTAATTTTGAAACAACGTTAAGCGGAAAGACGTTAAATGAGGAGTTACTGTAGGTTTAAATTAATTTGATTATACAGCAGAATCCCAGAAGAGCCTAAAGCCCAGAACAGTGTGTGTGTTACTGTCAGTTTACAGTTCAGCCCTTCTGGCTCTTTCCATAGCCTTTTGAAATCTCTTCAGCTTGGGAAGCGACAGACCATTATACAAAAGTTATTGTTCTCAAATAAGCACTTCTATGATCAGAAGTTAGTTAAGTTTAACAGGAAAAAAAGAACCTTTTCTTTGAACTTTTGGGGCTCTGTCCTTGTGACATTTACTATTTTTGTTTTTAATGGGGAAAAAGAAATGATCATTGTACATACGTACACACACACTCACACAAAATATTACAATATTAAAGTTGAAGTTAAACTCTTAAAAAGCCAGAAAATGTGAAAGACGATCATAGCAGTGTAATTCTCATTCAAACCCTTGTCATTTTATGATTTGATTTACTGCAGCCTCCCCATTTCTGCCATGACCACTGCAATCCTGTTTCTCTCCAATCCATTCCAAATGCTTCTCAGATTATTTTCCTAGTTAGTCACCCTGTCCTCTTCAACACCCCCACCCTTGAGTCTCTCCATTGGATCTCCATTCTCCTGAGCATCAAACACATGTGTCTTATCTTCAGAACTTAGCCCCACTCTACCTAGCTGATAAAGAGTAACATGATGTAAATGTCTACTTTCACTTTGCCAGAGTTCCTCCTCAAAGGCCCACCAATCAGTTTCTTACAGAAACTCATCCCCACTTTCTCCTATATTTCCATTAATCATGGGAAGAATTCCCTGATATAAACAATAAAGCTACTAGCTTATCTTACTTCAAATCCTTCCTTATCTTGCCTTAGATGTCTAAAAAGCCCTGCACAGTGATCATGGCTAAAAAAAAAAAAAAAAAGCTTGTTCCCTCTTCCCCACCTTACCTTTCCTATTTTCTTGCTAACTTGCCCATTCCCACCACTCCCCACTCTGGCTCTACCCCAGTGTAATAAAAATGAACAAAAACCAAACATGGAGCTAACAAAGCTGTACCATGTTTGTTGGCTTGAAAGTTACATGCCGATCCTATACCTTCACCTGTTCTGTGTTTTTTGGACAGCACACCTTGCTGGACAGGGGTTCTCTCTTACCTATGTAATGACCCAAAACCAAGTGGGGCCTTTTGGCACTACCATAATATAAATGTTTACGATTACTAATAAAGCCATGCATATGCACAAGGGAGTAGAGTTAAATATCATGTGCAAACAGAACTTTGATATTTACTAACTTTTTGAATGTTATAAACCCTATATAAATAATTACATTACAAACTACTTGAGGGTATATATTAGCTTATTATGTAACAATAACACACTTAGATGGTTGACAACATTCTCCATTTGGCCTGGTGCCTAGCTAGACACCAAGGTGTGCGATTGAGTAGTTCCACATGCTCGGACATGTCATGTTGCTTAAATAACATATAATGTTTTCTGTGGCGCCTTACTTTTTCTTCCACTGATGCTAACATTCTTGTCACTGGTCAGAGTTCTCAAAGAAGTGGGGTGGTATGCATGGGAGAAGGAGAAAGAAAATGTTTGTTTTAATAAGGTTAAAATGCAGAGACAAGCACATAATAGGACTGGGTAAAATAGTCCCCCAGGAAAAAACTGAATCTATTTCTTATAATATTTCTCTTAGATCGAGATGACAGGAGTTTCCTTTCTGCACCAAGTGAATGAAATATGGTCATGAAAATTTCTATGAATTTCCCAAGCATGTTGTATGTAATACCTAGCCCTGATTACTTCACATTCTGCTGATGGATTCAACATTACTTCCCTTAACAAAAGCAATCCTGACTTCCCTTTCTTCTTTGTATCAAATTTTGAATACTTTGGCTAACATTAGTTCTTATAAAAGTGAAGTACTTACATCAGTAGCTAGAACAAGACAAGTACAGACATTATACAAGCTATGCCCTCGCAGGTCTGCCAGGATGTCTCATGCCTGACCTGCCATCACCCTTCTAGTTTATCTTTGGCAGTCTCTGTGCAGAAGCCCAGTCATGGCAGGCTTTGTGCGGAGGAAGGATCCAGGGAGATGAGAGAGCCTGTTTCCCTCATGGTATCAGCAGCTGGGATGTTTATAAAATTAGTACCTACTGGAATTACACTACAAAAAAAAAAAAAGAAACAGCAAAGGGCTAGATCCAAGGCCCATTGAAGCCATTGGAAAGCTGTGGGCCACTGTGGCACCGGACACTTGAAACTTAGAGCAGGGAAACTCTTCTGTGCTCTCAATTCTGCTCTGGTGGGCCCAGGCCACAAGGAAGAGGAAGCTACCTGATTCAAATGTAGAGGGGACAAGAGCTGGACATGGGTGTGGGTGAAGGAAGTAGTTAGAACAAGGGTCCTGGTGAAGGAAACTGGGACTGGAACTAGGTGAGAGATTGGGCAGGGAGACTGGGAACCTGGGGCGGAGAGGGAGCCTGAGGTAGGATGAGGAACTAGGTGAGGGACGTGAGGAGTGGTTGGGTTAGGAGACTGGACTGCAAGCCAGTGCGAGGGAAACTAGGACTGGCCAGGTAAGGAGACTGGAACAGGGAGCTTGGAATGGAGTCTGGGATGAGGCGCACAGAGGGAGACTGAGATTGGAAGCCGGGATGGGGGAAAAGATTAGGACTCAGATGGGGAACCCCTAAGAGGGAGACTGACTGGCTAGGAGAGGAAACTGTGAATAGGACGAGGAGCCAGAGTTGGGGGCAGAAAGAGACAAGACTAGACCACAGACGTGTTGGAGGGAACAAGGGCGAGAACATTGTCGAGGGGAGAACATTGTCTTTGCGGGGAGAACATTGTCCAAAGGGTCTGTGCCGACCAGAGAACACTCCACTCAAGAGCCTGGAATGGAACCCGAGATTCCTGAGTCTCTCTGTTCCTCTGCTGTCAGCAAATATCTGTTGCACTCACTGGCAATGAGTGAGTCTCATCCCCCTTTAGTTCTGGTCCACACAGAGGATGAAAACCTACATTTGCTGTCAGTTACTCCATTAGCTCAAGTGGTCAGGTTGGAAGTCAGAAGCTGGAGACGGGCAGTGCAGGGAAGCTGCTGCTCTGGCTGGTGTTATAGAGTGGGTAGTCACGGCATTGCCCCATCTCCTACTCCTGTTGCTGGTGCCTGGGGTTGCGACTGCTCCTCAGTTCTCAGTCCCCTTTGACTGCTTGCACAGCTGGTAAGAACCACCCAGGCAGGGGAACCCAGCTCTGGGGCTGGCAGAGCCCTCAGGGAGCAGCAACTGCAGGGGAGAGGCCTCCCAGCAGCTCTGGGAGCCTCATCAGTTTCTTTTTTGCAAAGGTCAAAATGGGATGTTGTTACCATCTTTTGAAATGAAAGTGTTGGACTCCTCCCATTTGGCAGAAAATTTTGAAATTGCGAGTTTTTGCTTCAGTGTCAAGAAAATTTTGAACTTAAAAAAAAAAAATCCTACAGAATGGGGATTCTGGGTTTCAATCAGCAGTAGCCTATATCCTTGTTTCCTGTTGAGCAAATAATAGAACAGTAGTTTAGGCCTATTCCAATTTCCATTGGTATCATGCATTGTGTGTTTGAAAAGGGATGAAAAGGGAATGGTTTGCTCTCTGCAGCAAGGCCCCTGCTGTGCTCCCACATTTCTGTGTGGCAATCTGCAATGGAGTTCATACAGTTTAGAGCTGTATTGAATCCCTCTGGGTTTCTACAGCAGCTGCTTCTGGCAGCCACATGGGATCTAGAACAGGGGCAGCATGGCTCCTGCAAGAAGAACTGTGCTGCTCAAGGGGAATTGAAGTGGAATATTGCAGCAGTATGGAGATAGGAGCCATCCACATGGACAGCTCTTAACTCTGCAAATCTTGGGGGTGCTTCTATATAGATCCTGAAGATGCACAGGGTGTTACAGTCTCTCCTCTTCTCACTGTGGTTCCTCCAGATCCCAACTCCTGAAGGAATGATTTATCAGAAATTCCAAGAGGGGAATGAGACAGTGTTTTCTTGCCCTTGTTGATCCTTTCCCAGGCTTTCTCCATAGTGGCGGTTCTCTGTTTTTGTGTTTAACTGTGCAGGATGTATCAGTCATATTTGTGATGATATTATTGCTCTGAGGCCTGAAAGGGGGAGGTCTGTTTCCTGTCCTTTGTTCTCTCCAATAGAGCATGCATTGTGATGCAGTGTGTGCTTCAGATTGGTTTATGGTAAATTCCTAAAACATAAAAAAGTTAATGGACATGACAGAAATAAATTTTAAAAATTAAGACAGTGGTTAAAAAAAAATGGATTGGGGAGGGGGAATCCTATCCGTCATCCATGCCATTGTGTTCCTCTGGGGAGATAATAAAAAGGAACCCTCTGCATTCCTTGAAATCTTCCAAGGAAGGCTGAACTGCACCCCCATCTAATGAGAAGAGCTGTGAACATGGTTCAAATCAGCCTCTGCTCAATAAAAGCAACAACATGTCCTCAGAAGCAGCAGCCCTTGAGGTTTCTTCATTTAATATTTCCCACACGTTACTGTAGTTTACATAGTCGGGACAACATGAGAATCTGTAATGGTCTCATCTTCATAAAAGACGCTTAGTCCAGAGCTCGTTTTTGTGAAATCCACCGCCCCACAAGCAAAGGGATTTAGCAGTTGCAAATATCAGCTCAGCTACCCTAATGAAATGATTCACAGTCATTCTTTTTTCTGACATAAATGCCATGTCAGCATTCAGAAGAACAAAGCATTTACTCCATGTCTTGGACAATCCATCAGGCGTATTTTAGGGTATACTGAGACCCATATAAAAATATTTTCCCAGTAATTTTACGGCCTGAAGAAAAAGAGAGTAAAAATACATATAATCTGCTGGTAAGCAACACCTATGTGATGGCATCTTCCTCTTGATCTTTTTCTTCAAATCTGAGCATGTCCTATTGTAGGAGATTAGCAAACCATGAATGAGGGAATGTGTCTCATGATAGTATGCAAAATGTTTGCAAAAAATATGATTAGCAAATATTTTCATTCTCTTGCTGGGATCCCTTTTGCAGGCAGCAGGAGGCTGTGTATTGTATCTCAGAGCAAAGTGGAGCTGATAGCCAAGATAAAGCCAGTTGATACTGAATGGGTGAGCTTTATAGCTAGAAATCAGGCAATGGCTGGATTTTTGCAGCTGTTATTTCAGAATAATCTTAATGAAATTCCCCTTTTAGTTTGATTTATGTCAAGGAACCAGCTGAATTATGTCACAGGAATTTGCTCTACACCTTCACTCTTCCTGCTGCAAGCATTTATTTTGGTGTATCGCAGGTGATGCAGGGTACCCTATATTCGTTACATATAAATCTCTAGGAGAGCCATAGCACAGTTTGCTGATGATGACTCTGTGGATTATGTATTGTCAGGAGACCTAAATGGTTAGAATGTATTATGTTGCTCTCCCCGCTGTCATTGCATGTTTTGCTTTGATGGAAGCATGAGCAAATGAAAGGCTTTTTATTGATTTCTGTGCCGATGTTAATAATTTCCATGTAACTCTGCTTTGGCATGGCAGTTCCTGATGTACAGAATTTGACATCTTAATTATTCCTTGATGGGGAGGGGGTGCACTAAACTGATAAAACAGCCTTTTATCTCTGGATCTGTGGGTTCAAAGCTGACTTAGGTCATAGTGAAATAAGTGAGATTGTCTGTGTCTAATCCTTACGGACATCTGTTTACATCTCAAAGCCACCTTATAATCTTGAGTGTGTCAGGAAGCAGAAGTACCGAGAGAGAGAGTTCTTTTGGTATCTCTGACCCAGCTGAAACCAAAAAATAGTAAAAATCTCACAAGAGGCATAATTTATGAGCTTTCTACTCTTATTTCTAGAACAAAGGTATTGAGGTAGTCATCCAAACTGTTGTCTGCTTAACCAATCCAGAAGAAACCTACAGAGCTTTTAATGTCCAGATATCAGCTCAATCCTCAAAGTTTGGATCTGCACATAGGCGGCAGGTTATATACATTTGCGGTGCTCTGGCTCCAGGAATATTCAGGGCCGAGGGCCCTGCTCCAGCAATATTTGGAGCTGGGTCTCTCCTCCGGCCCTGCCTGGATTGGGCGCCAGCCCTTGCGGGCCTCCCCCGCCATGTCCCTGCCTGGGACAGGTCCCAGCCCCCGCCTGCCACCCCTCCCCTTGCGTGTTCTCCCCCACCGCGCCACGTCCCTGCCTGACAAAAAGCAGCGCGCGCCTCTCCCCTGCCTGCTCGTGCTGCCCGAGTAGAGCGATTCCTGACACAACTGCTGTCTGCTGCCCCAGGATCCTAGTGCCTGCCCTTTACTGATGGCAAGGCAGGCTGCCCTTACCCTGCCCTAGCCCTGAGCCTCTCCAACGCCCCAAACCCTCATCCCCAGCCAGAGTCCTCATCCCCCTGCACCCTAATCCTCATCCTCAGCCAGAGCCCTCATCTCCCCGCACCCTAATCCTCATCCTCAGCCAGAGCCCTCATCCCCCTGCACCCTAATCCTCAGCCCCAGCCCTGAGCCGCCCCCGCAGCATGAACCCCTCATCCTCAGCCCCACAGCCCTCACCCTTGCACTCCCTTCTATCCCCAAACTCCCTCCCAGAGGGTGCACCCCCTCCCCACATACCCCTTCCTCCCCCCAAACTGCCTCCCAAAGCCTGCACCTCTCACCCCTTCCTATGCCCCCACCCCCAGCCCAGAGCCTTCACCTCTCTCCCCCTCCTGCACACCCACCCCCTGTCCCAGCCCGGAGCCTGCACCCAGCACCCAAACTCCATCCCAAAACCTGCACCCTGCACCCCTCCTGCACCCTAATCCCCAACCCAGGATCTGCACCCCAGACCTTCCCCCCACAAACCCTGTCCCAAAGCCTTAGGCAGGTGGGGGTGGAGTTTGTGGGGGCGGAGTTGGAGGGGTGGGTCCTGGGCACACCAGAATTTCTACAAACTTGCCACCCATGGATCTGCATGCAAAATTCCCCAACCTTTGTGAGTGTTTAACAGATGTGTGGCCACATACGTACAGGTAGCACCAGTCATCAACAATGATCTGATTCAAAGCCCACTGAAGTCAAAAGGAAAGACTTGGAAAGTACGAGCTCCTACCACTTGAGCTAAAGAAACAACTCCTTTTGTAGTGAATAAATAGCTGGCTGTTACAGTCTCCACTTTCAGCCATTTGAACCAGTGTATCACATTCAGATCCAGGGTTTTCATTTGGGCCCCTCTCTAGATTTAGTTTAGTATTTTTTTCCTCCCCTAATATTTTTAGAAAAGTGCATCTTTTTAGAGTTTTACCACTTCTGTGTGCGTTGTTGAGATGCGTCAGGTGAGATTGCTCTGCTCTATCTGTGCTGTAGGCCGTTCCTCCAGCCATCATGTAAATTAATGATAAGTAACTAGTGCCAATCGTGCACCAAGAAAAGACATTTACTGAATATAGAAATTTACAAACAAACCTTTTTATGAATAGAATTTATGGGGAAAAAAAGCTCTTAAGCTTTATATATATAATTTAACATCTAGCTAGTTTGCTTCCTCACAGATGAGAAGCGTGTTTGGCAGGAATCCATCTATCTCTTGAGTAGCTCAGGATATCCTTGTATAGGCAGGAGTAGAGAAGAATTTCCTTGGAGTCACCTAAGCTTTTTTCCCTGCTTGTTTATCATCACACGTCAGGGCCATGTTTATTCCAAAAGGAAAGATACAGTAAGTCCTTTTATGGTCTTGATGAAGCCACGTGGATTGTTCTGAAGGCAGGAGTTGAGAGTTGTGAAGGCAAACTGGGATTCATTAAAAACCTGGGACAAGAGTGACCGAGAGTCCTAAGGAGATGGCCTGCTTGCTCTTAGTGTTGGTACAGCCCCTTGGGGTATAATCACTGATGAGCTGGGGTGTGTCTTCAGGTTTCATGTGAGCCTCTTCTCAACAGAGATGGCTGTGGAGTCCCCCATGAAGGAGACTCAAAACTTTCTTTTTAAAAAAAGTATTGTAAGTGTCTGGCCCTTTTACTTGTGAGGATAGCCAGGAAACATGTAAACTGATGCAAACAGAAAGCTAAGTTTGAAAGGCATAGAGCTAGTTCAGCATCGTGTAGGTTTGGTTTGTATCTCAAAGAATCATCTCACCAACTCTCCCCCAAATCCTTAGATAGCCTTGTGCATGATAGTGTGATTGTGTTATATCTGGGTGGTTACATGCATAAGGGAAGCAGCAAAGAATTCTTTCTCAACCCTCCAAAAAAATGCTGAGACTGGCTCTGCTTGGCATCAGTTTTTGAGCCCCTTGTGTGTGCCCACTCTATTGTGACCATAACAGCTTGTTTTCCCCAACAGTGCCTCTGTAGCACGAATGAAGGACACACTGCAAGATCCCTACAAGCCATCCCCCCACACCCTGCTAGCTGCTTCAGCTGTGCACAAGGAAGAGAAAGACAAGAGACAGGGTCAAGCTACTGATGCCCTGCGTTCTGCCCCAGGCACTAGCCATGGGAGACTCGCTGGCGCAGCTGATTCCCCAGCTTAGGAAACTGGCTCCCACACACCAGCTGGAGGAGACTCCTAGCAATTGGGAGAGACCTGTCCACTTCAAGACCCAAAGAGGATCCATTTCCCAACTGATCACACAGCCCACTTCCATAGCAGGGTGACTTGCTGCCAGCAGCAGAGCCTGAAGGCCCATCTGTCTGCCAGCACAGCTGCTGCTGTGGGGTGCAGATAGGGCAGTCACCCAGAGGAACCTCAGTGAGCTCCTGGGGAGGGTCAAGCCTATAGGTTGGGCGGTGTTGGGCTGAAGAGTGGGTAATGGAAGGATGAAAGGTTTGAGGAGGAGGAGATGTAATTGTTGTCATTAAGCATGTGGGGACTATTTTATTCAAGGAACGTCACATTAATTGTTGACTGAGGCAGAATGTATTTGAGACCACGCCTTTTATACTGGTAACACATCACTTCCCACAATATTAAACTGGTAACACTATGGGGGTTATGTTTGTAACATTGTCTTGTTAAAGTAGTTGTCATGTGTGCCATTTCCTGTCCTCATTATAATCACAGGCCTGAGGGATAAAATGTCAGGATTTCAAAACCTGGCCTATTCAGAGAGAGGGCGTGAATGGCAAGAACAGAAGATGGCACCTGATTCCAGCCTCTGTCAAGGCAAAGATCTAAACTAAATGAACAATGATTCAAACTCTTGCAGCCTGATCTTTCTCTGATTTTCAACCGTTTTTACCCTACTGTAATTCCTGGAGGTACTCTTAAATCAGATTGGATGTTGTTTTACAGCTGATGCTCTAGAAATTATTTTTGGGAAGTTTTATGTCTTGTGTTATACAGCAGCTCCAATTGGCCTGGAGCAGCGAACCGCGGCCAGTGGGAGCCGCGATCGGCCAGACCTGCAGACACGGCAGGTAAACAAACTGGCCTGGCCTGCCAGGGGCTTTCCCTACACAAGTGGCATCCCAAGTTTGGGAAATACTGGCCTAGATGATCACAATGATCTGTTCTGGCTTTGGGATCTGTTACCCTTGTGGGTGAGAGAAGAACTGGAGCTCTGTCTGTCTGTCTCATCCTTTGATGTAAATTTGTTTTTATACTGTATACTACAGTGCTTTCTGAGAACTGGTCTTGAACAAGTATTATGGGCATAGGTCCTTCATTTTCCCCTCTGTCTTAGCTGTGGTAACAGTGTTGGGGGAATCGGACAGCAAAGCAGATAGGGAAGAGGAATCAAAAAAAGAAAACAAAGTTCTAATTTTAGCCTAAGGGTTTTTCAGCTTGCTGAGCTGCAGACATAAAACAGCACAAACCCGGAGAACAGTACTAACTGCTGTTCCATTAAAAAGAGAAAAAAAGATCTTGCTGAGATCTGGTCAAATCACAACAGTCAAAAGTGAAACACAGCTCACTAATGTAGCCTTAATTCATTTTATTTTGCAGAGACAGCAAGCTCACCATGTTGCTCCGGGAGTCCCTGGGGAACATGAACTGCCGTACCACTATGATAGCTCACATTTCGGCAGCGGCAGGGAATTACGCTGAAACACTGTCCACCATCCAGGTTGCATCTCGGGTCCTGAGGATGAAGAAAAAGAAAACTAAGGTAAGGAGATATGTATCTCCTTGTCTCCTTGTAGTGGGAAACAAGGACCCTACAGAGCCCTTAGTGAGATGGAGAGGCCTGAAACATATAACAAAATCAGTATTCATGATTCCTAAGTGTATGGGTTACGTGTATTTTATGTTAGCTGTGTGGTTTAGAGTTTATAGCAGAGAGTAAGGGAGAGAAAGCTTCAACCTAAGATGCAGAGGAGAGTTCAAGCACATCTATTATAATAGCTTTCTAAGCCTAACTCCAAGTCTGTCATTTAGTAGAGCAAATATAGCTGGTAATGTGCTTTTGTCAATTATTGTTTTATTTACACTTAAACTTTAATGAATGTTACTTTTTTTAGAATTAAAGGAAATTAAGATTAATGAAGAAAAAGGTTCCCTATTTTTCCCATAAGACAGTAAAGGCAGTATAATACAAGGCAAAATCTCCATCTCTGCATAGACGCACACATAGTCCTGTTATTTCAGCATATATGTGGTAGATTTTTTCCAAGCAGTGGACTAGTAGGGAGTGAGGTATATCCATTTTCATGCTTCCAGAATCCTAGCTCCTTTTATCATCTGGACTGTTAACTTGTTAAAACAGGTGAGTTTTGTGATCATAATTTAAAATGACGACATGGATTAATGAATAAATCTGAGTAGAGACCATCAGATGGACTCCATGTATACCATGTCACAACAAGCTAGCCACAGAAAGAGATGCACACTACACACTGTATACCCAAGTCTGTGTTGGGATAAAAATTGGATTTTCCTTGTCTTTTGTGCATTATTTGACCAGTGAGGTTGAACTCCTTTTACAGCAAAGCCTTATTGGTTAAGTCCTTAGAAAACTGTCTAGATCCTTTGGTCAAGACTGGATTCAGTGAAGGGTCTTAATGCATTCATTCAGTGCATTCATTGGAAGGCAGCATGATCTAGTGGTTAGAGTTGGGTCTATTTCAGTGTGTTCACAATAATACTGTGGGCAACACTCTTAATCTTTGTGTGCATCAGTTTCCAAAATGGCGCTAATAAAACTTAACAAACTTTAAGTACTCTGAGATAATTAAATGAAAGGTACAATATAGCTACACATTCTTCTACTTGTTGTTGGATTTAACTCCCTTCTTCCCAAAGTTCATAACAATTCTTTACCAAGCACATTAGTGTTTTATATGTAATGCATTTATGCAACACCATGCATTGTTCAGTCATTTTAGGATTCAGCTATATGTGTATAGCTGGGATTCCGCTATATGTGTGTTTTATGAAAGCTGGTTGTGGTTCTGACATTTCATTTGCTCTCCAATCACAGTACACATCAAGTTCTTCTGGAGGTGAAAGCTCCTGTGAAGAAGGAAGAATGCGGAGGCCAACCCAGTTGAGACCCTTCCATTCTAGAAATGTAGTTGACCCAGACTTCCCTATTCTGCACCTATCAAGTGATCCTGATTATTCTTCCAGCAGCGAACAATCCTGTGACACAGTGATTTATGTTGGCCCCAATGGCACAGCCCTCTCTGATAAGGAACTGACAGATAATGAAGGCCCCCCTGATTTTGTCCCTATAGTTCCTGCTCTGCAGAAAACCAAAACTGAGGGCAAACTGGAGGAAGTGAGTGAGACCGACTCCAGCACATCTGAAAGAGACTGCCTGAAGTGCAACACCTTTGCTGAGCTTCAGGAGAGGTTGGACTGTATCGATGGCAGTGAGGAGAGCAACAAATTTCCATTTGAAGAGTTGCCTGTTCAGTTTAGCGCAGATCAGATGTCTAAGTGTCCTATGCCAAGCCAAGTGGCAGGTCTTAGTCATATATCAGCATTGGATAAGGAAGATGCTGCCGCCGACTGTCAGCAATCTGAAAAGGAAGTCAGGGAAAATATAAATGCAACAACCAACAAAATTCAGAGAAATCACTCCCCTGTTCCTTCTGGAGCTCTCACTAACGTTTCAACTCCTCCTTCTCCTAGGAGTGTAACTGGCAGTTCTAGTAATCAGCTTAGCTCTTCCCCGTTAGCCCATAGCGCAAGTCTGCAGAGCAGCAGAGAAAGCCTCAATACCTGCGGCTTTGTAGAAGGCAAGCCTAGGCCAATGGGTTCACCGCGGCTTGGCATTGCGAGCCTCTCCAAAACATCAGAGTACAAGCCACCAACTTCTCCTTCCCAGAGATGCAAGGTTTACACCCAGAAAGGGGTATTGCCTAGCCCTGCACCATCACCCCTGATCAAGGACTCTGGAATGGTGTCTAGCGAATCTTTGCTGCAGCCAGAGATCCGGACCCCTCCAGTGGGAATGAGTCCTCAGATCTTGAAAAAGTCAGTATCCTCCAGCAGTGGGGACTTTGGAGAGACTGTTCTCGATGAAGAGCAGAAACATACTATTTCACCAGAATCAAAGAAGGAGATTCTGAGTACCACCATGGTCACTGTGCAGCAACCATTAGAGCTGAATGGAGAGGATGAGCTGGTGTTCACCCTGGTTGAAGAACTAACTATTAGTGGGGTCCTTGAGAATGGACGCCCAACCAGCATCATCAGCTTTAACAGTGACTGTTCTGTGCAGGCTTTGGCCTCTGGGTCTAGGCCAGTTAGTATTATCAGTAGCATTAGTGAAGACCTCGAGTGTTACTCCAATGCAGCTCCTGTTTCTGAGGTCAGCATCACACAATTTGTGCCGCTTCCAAAATTAGGATTGGATGACAAAGCCCGGGATGCCAGTAGCAGACGCTCATCCATTAGCTCGTGGCTGAGTGAAATGAGTACAGGGAGTGATGGTGAACAATCATGCCACAGTTTCATAGCCCAGGCTTGCTACGGGCATGGTGAGGCTATGGCAGAGCCCCCTGTTTCTGAGTTTGCAGGTGCCATACAGAATACTAACATGTTTTGTGTAAATGACAAGCAAAATCCAGTGACTGACAATTTGCTCATACTGTCAGAAATGGGGGAGGAAACTTTCAGTAAAGTCCCACCTCTCAAGGGTTGCAAAATATCAGCCCTGGGGAAAACTACTGTCACAATCTCAAACACAGCAAGCCTAAGCGGTTGTGAAGGCTACATCCCAATGAAGACCAACATTACTGTTTATCCATGTATTGCTGTTAGTCCTTTTAAGGCACAAGAGACTGATGAGGCCACATCTGCAGTAACTTCAGCTGCTAAAGTTACTCAACCCCATGAGGAGAAAGAGTCTAGTGTTAGGAAGGATATCAAATTTGAAGACCCTTGGCTAAAGAGGGAAGATGATGTGAAAAAAGACCGCTTTGGGGCCAGCGATGGGCCAAAGCTAGAAACTGCAATTGGTCCAGCCATGCCTGAGCAGAACAAGAAACAGAACTCAGCTGACAGGTTTAGTAGCAGCAGTGGGGAGACCTCTAGCTCCCCAGGTTCTGATCCTCTGAAGAGAATTGTGGATGGGTGTGAGATGGCACTTACAAGTTCTGCAACCCAGAGCCCTGTTCATTCCCTGGATGCTTTGAAGAATGGCAGTCTCCCTAGGGTGCTCCAGAAGGTCAGCAAGCAGGAGGAAATTGATGCTGTCCTCTATCACTGTGCTGCTGAGAACAATGGAATGAGTTCTCCTTCTCTTTCCCAGTCTTGTAAGGCTTCCCTAGAAAGAAGAATCGCTTCTCCCAAGCACTGCGTTCTCACTCGCCCCAAAGGAACTCCTCCGCTGCCTCCTGTGAGAAAATCAAGCCTGGATCAGAAGAACAGGGCCAGCCCTCAGCATAGCGCTTGTAGCAGCAGCACGAGCAGTCCATCCAACCAACCAGTGTCTTTTCCAGCCAGCTTTCCTGATGAGCTGAATGGGAAACAGAAGGGCTCCAGCACTGACACCAGTAACAATAGCAGCAGCAAGTTATTTAGCGCCAAACTTGAACAGCTAGCCAGCAGGACCAATTCCCTGGGCAGGTCCACAGTGAGCCACTATGAGTGTTTGTCATTGGAAAGGGCAGAAAGCCTATCTTCAGTAAGCTCTAAAATGAGCCCTGGAAAAGATACCACCGTGCCTAGGGCTGGGAGGAGCCTCAGCCGCAGTGCGGTGTCCTCACCGACAAACTCAGGCATATCCCAGTCTGTGGGTGCCTCACCAAAGGCCAGCCAATCTAAGATATCTGCAGTTAGCAAACTCCTTTTGGCAAGTCCCAAAGCCCGAAGCTTGTCTGCTTCCACCACCAAAACATTAAGCTTTTCTACCAAGTCTCTGCCTCAGTCTGTGGGGCAGAGTTCAAGTTTGCCTCCCAGTGGGAAGAACATGTCCTGGTCAACTCAGTCCCTTAGCAGAAACAGAGGCTCTGGTCTTGCTTCAAAACTGCCCCTCAGAGCTGTCAATGGACGGATTTCCGAACTGCTCCAAGGGAGCACAAGTGCCAGAGGTTTTCAAATGCGTGGAAACTCGGACACAGATGAGCGAGGTGGCCTTCATGGAGATGAGAAACCAGCTGTTCATATGCTGCCTTCACCCTACAGCAAAATCACCCCTCCGCGGAAGCCTCACCGCTGTAGCAGTGGTCATGGAAGTGACAACAGCAGTGTCCTGAGCGGGGAGCTGCCACCAGCTATGGGGAAAACAGCTCTATTCTACCACAGTGGGGGAAGCAGTGGTTATGAGAGTATGATGAGAGACAGCGAAGCAACAGGAAGTGCTTCTTCAGCGCAAGACTCTATGAGTGAGAACAGCAGCTCTGTCAGCGGGAGGTGCCGAAGTCTCAAAAATCAAAAGAAACGCTCAAACACAGGTATGTTTGCAGATGTGTCCAAATGTAACATTGACCACCAGGCTAGCTAGTCCTTGGGCAGAAAGGCTTGCGCAGAGGAGTATCTAGGTCAATGGCAGAACACATGTTGTGTTTAATGTGGTCATTTGGAACTAGAAACAGGCTAATTCTAATGACAGGCCCTTGAGCTGTGAACTTTTTCGATTTATTTACTTACCAAGCCCTGCTCAGTTCCACATTTCTTTTATGAAGGCATTTCCACTGAAATAGTTTTAGTATAGATTATTTGTTTCAAGCTTTGTTATTGCATCCTTCTCCTGAAAGCAGGGCAACTTTTATAATGGGGACTATTTTCAAATATTTAATCATGGGGGGAGTGTTGTTTTTTTAGCACTTAAAGTCACAAAAAGATGCCCATGCATGGTTCTTACATGTAATATATATTACAATATAGCCCCAGCAGAACAGAAACAATCATGCTGACAAGAACTCAGGCAGAAAAAGCTCCTTTCCAAAACATCATCAATCCAGGAAACACACCCTCCATCCTTTCTATAAGCCCTTTCCAATAGCTGTCAAATAGATAAACTCCAGTCAAAAATTGGAGGCTTTTATTATGGTGAATAGCAGGGAGAGGACAGCTGATGTATGTCATAAGGGCAAGAACTGAGGTTG
The DNA here is from genome assembly GCF_003597395.2 of Chelonoidis abingdonii. Lineage (NCBI taxonomy): Eukaryota > Metazoa > Chordata > Testudines > Testudinidae > Chelonoidis > Chelonoidis abingdonii. The sequence continues at coordinate 147,453,057 of NC_133771.1, forward strand.
GTTGTGACTGTGGGGTTTCAGAGATTGGTGGGTGTTGCCCCAGTGTCACTGAGAGGAGGACCAAGAGCTGTATAAGCTGCAGTACAAATGCTAGAGCCCAGCAAAGGGAGAAAGAGACTATAGGACTTGCAAAGGGGAAAGGGCACAATAAATTACATATTGCTGGGAGGTTGTCCGGGTAATATGGGATATTTTGCTGGGGACATTTTGGTTTTTGGCTTCCATTTTTGAGGTTTGGCTTTCTACTTGCCTTATTAGTGAGAGAGCTGAAGCTACCAGCAACCTCTCACTTTGACAGGTGTCTGCGTGGATGGTACTGGGAGCTAAGTGGCAGACGGTGACTCTGTGTGGGGTAGGTCCTTTCCTTAGTTTTTTCATTTCACTTCCCCTTTCATCAATATGATCTCAGTGGCTGGGTGAATAGGGATTGCAACTTCCCAGTAGCTGTCCTGGGAGATGTGGGTGAGGAGAGCCTTCTGTTTGGATGGTGACTATGGAAGCGTGTCAGGGCACTACTACTCCCATGTTATTTGGTAGCAGTTTTGTTTCTTGTTAGCCAGGGATGGAGGGTGAGAGCTATGATGTCCTTGGAGCGCACCTTCATATTTAGTCTTTACTTGGGTCCTCAACTGCAGCAGCTCTGCCTCTTAGATGATTGCTGTAAGGTGGTTGAAAATGATGCCATTGACTGTGAACATGGAGATCTGAGGGAAGGATCATTTGTGGTGCTCAGGATGTCTAGTCGCTCTGCTACCAGGTATAGAAGACAAAGTGGGAGGAAGGCTTTTTTTGCTGACAGAAGCAGGTGTGCAGACCTTGTTATCAATTCTGTAGAGTTTATCTGGGACTTCTTCTGGGGTGCATAAAGCATTATTTTACAGGGTCCAGCTGCTTAGGTCATATGCAAGATCAGTGGTTAATAAAATCAACAGAAGGGCTTGTAGGGAACTTACCTGAGCAAGGCCATCAACTTCTGCAGAAGTTTTGTGTTCTTCCTTTGTTTGCAGACAGAGCGCATGCAGGTGCCTCTGCTGCTGCTCAGAACTATCCAGTGCTGAAGCAGAGTGAAAACTGACCCAATTATTACCAATTTTTCACAAAACATGGAGTTTGTCAGGGCTTTTGGCTGCCATTCAAATGACTGATCTTGATTTTTAATTTCCTGTGTGGTTTAGGTCCTTTCTGCCCAGGCACCATTGTCACAGATTTGCTCTGATGATTCGCTGTCACTAATGGTCCCAAGATTTAAATATCTGGGGCATATAGTTTTCAGTGGAGAGCCCTCATCTCTGGAAGCTGCCTACCCTGTTAATCCAACAGAGCCTGACCATGTTGACACCTTCAGAGCACTTCGTAAAGCTCATTTGCTTACTTAGGCTTTTGACTGGTGGCTGTGTGGAGAGGGTATATGTGCTATTTTTAACAGCTTAATTTTGAGGTTGATTCTTTAAATAGTTGGTTCACATTGTTCTGAATGAGTTGAACATAGGTCCAGTAATTTTTACACATTTTAAAAATAAAATTAAAAAATTAATTCAATGTCTACACATTTCTCATCATTGAACATTTACCTGGCAACTAACAAAGCTGTAGCTTTCTTACAACCCAGGTTCTCTTTGTATTTGGCCATGCAGAAGTGAAGCCATAATTCTGTGTTTGGTGGTAGCACAATCTTTCACATGTCAACTGATTTTTATGATGTTATAAAAATAGAATTATGACTTCAGTGCAGTATCAAGATGAAGGAAAAACTGAGATGTAGAGGCGAACAATGTTATGATGAACATACATATATTTTTATAATAGGACAAGAACCAGACTGGTTTGGCACATTTCTTTTTAAATAAATACCCTCTTCCTGTAGGTTTGTACTAGCCTGAAACATCTCTGTTAAGGAATATTTTTATGAAAAAAAAACATACAAAGCTGTGCAGTTCTTGAAGCGTGGATATTATTCTAACGCATAGTGTCATGAGCATTGGACCCTGTTTGATTTGCTGTCAAAGATCCACTGTGCTATAATGGATACGGCAGTATAGATATGCTCATTTCAGGTCAGGTGACCTTGTCGACTTTATTTATGATTATTATTAACAGAAAGGCTAGTTGTCAGACATAATCAACATGAACCTACAGAGAGCCCCTTTAAGAGAAGTCGTAAAGAGCCTTTAAGGGAATCACCAGTAGTCTTGTCAGATTTCACAATTACTTTTGAAGTTCTGCTACACCGAAGAGACAGATATTTTTTTCTGTGATTAAGATCTTGTTATTTTAATGTTCTTAAGTGCATTACTTGTACTTGTAGGTAGTTATGCATTGGTTGTTATAGCCTAGGTATCAGAGACACAACGGTAGCTTTTGGAAGATAAAGCTAATTCATAATCTATAGGTTTAGCCTTGGTTTAAATTTCAGGATCTAAGTAAGTGTGTGTTCCATAGACAGCCTAGCATTGTATATGCAGTATAAACACGCACACAAACCATCTTCCATTATATTCTCCCACCCACTCTTCAAACTGAAACATTACAAGATTCCATCATCAAGCCAATGAGCCTTTTTCCCTGAAGTTAATAGATCAGTTTAATAAGTTGTCCAATTTTTCCAGCATTTAACACTGGTAGTATAATATTAGTAGGTCAGTATATTATTGCCCTGAAATGATTGCTTACGGTAGAGGAGATTTTAATTATAATTACAGTTAGCACTAATCTGGGGCTGTACATTTTCAAAGCACTGTACAAATGTTATTTAATCCTCCTGTGATGTAAGTATTATTATAATCCCCATTTTGCAGATGGGGAAAATCAGGCTGAGAGGTTAACTAACTGGCCCAAGGCCACAGAATCACCCGCTCCCTAATGCTGACTAGATAGACCCAGGATTAGATCTCAGGCAGGTTGGCTCCAGGCCTTGAGCTCACTTGACTTGACCACACATCCGCTAATCAATGGCACTGCCCTTTTAGAACAGCAGAGCAGAAGGTTTGATTTGTAATTGTCTATTTGTGACAGACTGTCCCGCCTCTGCATCTCCTACCATGTGTGCAGCTGCTTGTTCTCTGGTTTCTTCCCTCTCCCATTAACTGCCCTGCACTAAGAGTGAATAGGCACCTCAGTCACTTACTTTCAACTGGGAGGATGTGAATTATGTGATTATACAGCAGTGAAGGCTGGTGACACCTGAAAGTAAGGAGGCAAAACTGACACACACACACACACACACACACACATATATGCTGAGAGGCAGTTTAGGCATATGAAAAACTATATTATCTGACACCAGACTTTGCTCACCAGGGAAGCCTCCCCATGGACAGCGCCTGGCACAATGGGGTCCTGGTCCATAATTAGGCTCCTGGGTAGTCTGGTAATACAAATAAATAATAATACACTAGTCAGCAGCTCTTGATCCCCACACACAGAATAGGCCACAACATAGCTACTTCCAGTCTCTTCCAGCCCAGAGAATCAAAGTGCTAAGGTTGCTGCTGAACACAAGCCTCCTGGATGTCCATGGTGCAGTGCTCCTTCTTTTTAGCAGTGTACCCATGTGTTAGAAATAAATGCAAACTATACACTGACAGTGATCATTTTTTTAAAAAATGGGGGTGGAATTTGAAAAGCACGCAGCAATGGCCTATCTCTGCTCCCTCGATGTCATTGGTAAAGGCTAAGTGCTTTTGTGGCTCCTTTGTGTTACCAGGAAAAATACTCCAAGCAAACTCCCTTTTGCAAAGTCACGACAGTGTATCAGGAATGCGGCCTTAAGGGGCAGGCAGGGTGGGGCGGCACACCGGGCACCAGATTGGTAGTTGTAAAACCTATATTCTATTTTCTATTTTGCCAGTGACTCACTGTGTCACTCTGAGCAACTCATTTAATGTCTCTATTCCTCAGTTTCCCATCATAAAACAGGATGATTCTTGTCCAACTTTGTACAAATCATTGGGATTCGAGAATGAAAAAATATTACATACATGTTAATCAGTATAGCTCTATATACAGTGGTCTCCAGCATGGTGTCCGTGGGTGCCATGGCGCCCGCTGGGGCATTTATGTGCACCCGTCTAGTGCGCAGAAGGGGACCTGCCGGGGACAGAGAACTCAGGCTGTGGTCGTGGTGTTCTCTGTTCCCGGCAGGTGCGGGGCCTAGTTCCCAGCAGGGGAGAGAAGCTGTGGCCCCACGCCTGCCGGGGACAGAAAACTCTGGGGCTGCAGGCGCTGGTGTTCTCAGTCCCCGGCAGGTGTGGGGCCCACCTAGTGCCCAGCAGAGAAGAGAATCTGAGGCCCCGTGCCTGCTGGGGACACAGTACTCCAGGGCTGCGGGCACCGGTGTTGTCTGTCCTCGCGGCTTTTTTCCAGCTTCTCTCTTCTCTCTGGATTAATATATTATGTAATATTAAATATGTTTTTTTGTATTATTTAATGTACAAATACAAAATAAGCCTTGAAAAATTGTTGGCACCCGCCACGCTCTTCTGAAAACATGAATGTGTTACTGGTCACAAAAAGGTTGGGGACCACTGTTCTATATAGTTTAGCATCTGAAAACCAGTGGACCAAATTCAGTCTGTGTATAAACAGGCACAGCTCCCACTGAAGTCACTCTCAAAGCTGAATTTGGCCCATTGGGTGTAGAGATCCAGCTTTTTAGAAATATGAAAAACTACTTCCAACTCCAGGTGCATGGCTCCTGGCAGCAATGAGGTAAGGATAGAACAGGACCCAGGCCGGTAATTAGATTTGCACTGTATAGCAAAGCTTCACTTGAACTCCCATATAATATACATGAATGCCTTATTTTTTCCCCCCCTGCATATATTATATATTGGTTCCTGGTACCTGTCTCCTATGATGTTTCCAGACTTTCAGAGTCTGTAATGAACCCTCTTGTGGGCCAATAGCACAAAGGAGCGTTTGGTACAATTTGTAACAAGATGAGGGTTTTCTATGGAAACCACATAGCTCTTCCTTTGGCATCCCCTTCCCCTTTCTGGAATTGGTTTGGGTGCATAAAAGAGTCTCATGTCCATGTTTTATATGGATAAATCAAAGGCCTTTGGCATGTCTGTGACTAATTACTGCTTACAATGCTAGTTCAGGGTTGGACGGTTTTCTCTCCTGAGGAGTATGTGTGTGTTTAGATTTCTGGTTCTCTCTAGTCCAATTTTTAAAAAAAAAAAAGGTGGTCAAAGTTACTTAATACAAGATAATTGAAAAACAAAGCAAATCTGAGTTTGGCAGTTTGCAAAATCATGTGCATCAGAGCTGGTTTCAGCAGGGGAACATACTTGGATCTTTAGGATCTGGGCTTCAAGGTCAAAGGGGGCTTAGACAGAGCAGTGAGTCAGAGGCAAGTAGTGACTGCTGCCTCCCTGCCTGCCTGCTGGCATGGGATGGGCTGTCTCATTGAGGGGGAAGATCAGGACTCAGACATGAGAGGAAGACGAGTCCATCTGGGGAGCAGGGAGATTCTCTCCAGGTGGCTCGGTTGGGAAGAAGCTGCTGTATATAGGGCCTTCAAGTTTGGTCAGCCTGGGCCGATTTTGCCTTACTCATTATTGTACAGCAGTGGTCATTAAAAAACAAGAAGCTAAAGAATCCCTATGAAAAGTACAAGCCAGTCTTCTGAATGAGGCTCATCTAGAGTGGGGGTGGACCCAAGCTGCAAAATTCAGACTTTCCTAATATTTAAAGGGGTTTGGGTTCATTATAATACTAGGCCCCAGTAACAACGTTTGGATTCACATCTGAACTGTCCCAGCTTTTAAAGGGGTTTGGATGCAGGGATCTGCTTTAGGTCTCTGTCTCCTGCCAGAGTTTGACAAATCCAAGATATGATTTTTTTAAATTTTGTTCTATATCAGGAACCTTTCTGGCCTGTAGATAATTAAAGCTTGTTGCTGAAACATTTTATGGGTTGGGCAGTAAAAGTTTCATGACTGCTGGCAGCTCTTTCTTGGTGCTAAGTTTCACCAGCAAGAGTAGAGGAAACTACTACATGATTCTAAACATCGTCATAAAAATGACAGACTGTCACAGCGTGACAATAATTATATATAATTGTAGTCTCTTTACATCACATCCTACCATTATAGCTCTAGGCTTCTCTGGAGTCAGAGTTGTTTTTAAGAATGAAGGTTCAGAGGTTCTGTAAACTCCAGATCTGAACACTCCTAAACTCTGAAGAACTTTCAGATCTATTTCTGTTAATGAAAATACTAGAAAATATCAGGCACGGATTGACTCTGTGGGCAGCAAATAACTTGAATCCAGCTCAGACCTGCTATTGATATCAGACTGCACTGAAACAGGATTTTAGCAATAATGATGAAACACAGAGACGGAGCTTTTCTTGTTGCATCCAAGTGAAAAGGAACTCAGTTTACATTTAGCCTGCATAAGCTCAGAATTGCAAAATATCCCTGGCACCATAAAGCAAAAGGGCATTTCCAACCCTTGCTTCTTAACTTGTCCACATCCACAACCGATGATGATAAGGACAATGATGATAATTCACACGCTGTCTTATCCCCCACCATGACTGGTGCCATTAAGAATTATAAAGGGAGATTAATCTTTGTATGTTGGTGACTCTCTTTGAACATGGGACTGTTGACTGGATTGCAGAGAGGGGTAAGTGGGCCCCAGCCACAATTATTTTCTGTTGTTGTTGTTCATTAAAACAACAGCATTGATTTTCCCAGGTCAAAGCCAGGTCATATCATGCCGCAGATCTGTGTGGAAAGGGATCACAGTAATCATTTTTTACACGCTTGACTACTGCATGCCGATGCTGAGCTTTCGGCTGCACGAACATAGGGATGATTTAATAGAGGAAATGGCAGCAGGCTATTGTGAACTGTGAAGGCTCCATGTAACACGCATGATTGAGTCAGACACCATTAGGCGGGTGTAAATAAAACCTGCTCGCTGTGTTGGCACAGAATTAGCTCAGTGGAATTCCTCTGCCACTGTCCTGTCTGGAGCTGATGCTGTCATAGCAGTGTCCCCTGTCCTTGGCTTGACTGGCAAAGTGACTGGTGAATCGATTTACTTCGGTATTATAATGCCTAGGACAATAAACAGCTGTGTGTCATCTCCATATAAATAGTGTCATGAAACTGACAAATACATATGGAGCCAAAGGCCAGCCATAAGATAAAGATTTAGGAAAATCTCTACATTATGGGCACTTTTTTGCTAGCAATGTGTGGGTGCTGAGCACTATACCGGTGACACCTACATCTTCCCTGGGACTTCTCCCAAAGTACAGTCAACCTGCCAGGCTAAATGAAGTGCTGCATCCTGATTTGGTTTCAGCAATGCTCATTCACTCGCTCTGAACACTCTGCCCCAGACATGCTTCCAAAAGGAAGCAGTAGTTGGGGTAGTGTCACCAGGAGTAGTGGGAAATTGACAAAAACAGTCAATTGCCTGGTACCCAGAATGTTTGGAGGTCCCTGAATCTATGCCAATTTCATGTACCTGCAGTGTCTCTATGCAGGGGCACAAGTTTGTGAGGGTAATTGCGTTCCTACGTATGAGTAAAGGGTAAATTCTGATTCACACCTTGTTCCTACCGAAGTCCTACTGACCTCAGTCTGGTTATATAGAATGTAAGTCAGGAGAATATGGCTCTAAATATTTTGCACCATCAGGTATTAGGGCCAAAGTGGAGCAATATATTTAAGGTCATCTTTTGAAATCTGAAATTTGCCTTTGTCTCGGAATCAAATATTAATTTATTACTTTTTGTTCTGAGTTGTTCCAGCTCAACTTGTTTACCTTTATGTAACCCAGGGCACTGGGATGGGTGAGCACAAAATTGGTTGGGAAGCAATAAAGTGACTCGGCCGTAAATGTGGCCTCTTTTGTGCTTCACAGTGTCCCTTTCTGAAATTTGTCCCCTAAACATTTGGGGTGAATTCTTCACTCTGTTACACAGGCGCCACCCCACTGAAGTTGCCCCAGTGTCACTGAGAGGAGGACCAAGAGCTGTGTAAGTTGCAGTACAAATGCTACAGTCCAGCACAGGGGAGAAAGAGACTTTGGGACTCGCATGGGAGAAAGGGCGCAATAAAATAAAGATTGAGGAAGAAGGTCAAAGGGAAAGGGAGGAGGCGATCGTCATGGGGACCTGACTGCGAGGGCAGACCTCACAGGAAGGAGGAGCGAGAGGGGAAATCTGTCTTGCTTTCTCAAATAATAAAAGCAGAAGCCCGGTGGCTAGAAAGTGGAGAACAGCAGGGGGACCTCTGCATACTGTCTTCGCAAACAAACAAAAGGCCTGAAGTGATACTAGAAGCCAGTGCTATTTCGAATGGGAGGAAAGGGTTCTCTGAGAACAATGCAGCAGAACAAATTGTGTGTGTTCTACACTACTTAGTGTGGGGATGTTTCATCTTAATTATATGGTTTGTTGGCCAGGAGAATGCTGAACCATCACATCTGTACACAAAGGCAGTTTTACTTGTTACAGCAACTAGTGTAGTAATGAATGGCTCCTGCTCTGTATCTTACCTTCTTCCTCCTTTGAATTTACAATGTAAACTTGTGGAGTCATGGTGTATGTAGTTATGATTTGGTTTCTATTTATTGGACCTTGAAATGTTTAGGGGGCAGCTACTGTTTTGTACGGAGTTCAGATGCAGGCGGTTACACAGGAGACAGACTTTCTGCTCCTTATGGAGACTTTATTTTTTGTTATTTTTGTTTTACGTTCATCTAAAATAGTTTAAAAAAATTCAGACTGGAATTTGCCCATTGAAAGCAATCTAACCAGGAATACACTGAGACACCTTGCACCTAAGCAAATCCCATTATCTTTTAGGATTTCAGGCACGCATTTAACAAAGAACATTTGACTAGTTCCACTGACTTCAGTTGGGCTCTTCATATCCTTCAAGTTATGATCAAATACCTAGTTGATTGAGAGTCCTTTGTCTGCAGATGACATCTTCTCAACACTTGTCTTCACTGCAGAGTTAATATGACTTATAACTTGAGTGTTGCACCTAACTCAAGTCCCAGCCAAATGCCTTTACTCCAGTACGGTGGGGCTTTTAAATTGGCTAGTCCTTCAGGGGAAATAAGTAACTCATCAGCTGCCAACCCAGTCACTCTGTGCAGCTCAAACTGTTATTTCAGTGTGGCTGCTCTCACTCAACCTAGCCACATGGGTATAGCTAATTTGAATTAACTCTATAGTGTAGACAAAGCTTTTAGGCTTTGTTGTCACACTAAAAAAAGTATATTTTTTACATTGCAGTAACTAACACACATGAGCTATCCTAAGGTAAACTAGCTGAGATCAGCACTATCCCCCACCTGTGGTTGACTTCTTTTAGTTTATCTTGTGGTAAAAAAAAAAAAAAAGTGCCTGGTCTTCACTGCGTTTTTTACCATGGGATAGTTCACACACATTAATACCCTGAGGTAAAATAGGTCCTAGGGCTTGTCTTCACATACAGCACTACAGCAGCACAGCTGCACCAATGCAGTGCTTTAGTGAAGATACCCCTATGCCGACAGGAGAGCTTCTCCTGTTGGCCTAGTTAATGCACCTCCCCGAGAGGCAGTAGCTGTATTGACAGGAAAAGCCCTCCTGGTTAAAAGCAGGTGGTTAAATCGGTATAATTACGTTGCTCAAGGATGTGGATTTTTCACACCCCTGAATGATGTAGTTATGCTAATCAAGGACAGTAGTGTAGACCTGGCCATAGAGTCAGATGCAGGAGAGGATATTTAGTAAATGCTATGTTGTGCTATAACTAAGACCACTATTACTGGTTTGGCAGTGGAATCAGTGGACTGGATTTCTTTTGCTCTAAGATGCGGTACTGATATCTATTTAGTTTTTTGAATGGAAAATGAATGACTCCCTTTTATACTGTTGGAGAGTCAGCTGGCCTGAACAGATTGCTGGTGCACCGTTTGTGTTTGTGTGTCCCCACTACCAGGGGGGAAGGGGAGAGGGAGGGATGGATGTGTGCTAATCCTGCCAAGCTTCCAGGTTGAACAGTTGCCTTTGTAAGCAACGTGCTGGAGAGCAGAGGAGTGGTGCATTATAGTCTGCTACAAAGCACTTTATTAATTATATAGTAAAGATTTATGAGCTCCCAGCCCCATAGAGCCCATTAATAAACAAGTGTCTTCAAACGGGTATTTTTTAAAGAAAAAATAGATATTTGTTTGAACAATTGAATCGTTGTCTTTGTGTGTTATCATGGATGAGCTAGCTGTCACCTGCTCTGTGGCGTTTATCTTAAAATGCTGCTTTGAATGTATCTCCTTACCCAACCTATTTAATGTGAAATCAGATAAACCCCAGAGACTAAATGGAAGGACTAGAGGCAGTAGGAATTCCTGTCAAGATACACCATACCTTCTGTACCCAGGCTAATAAGCAGCCTATTAATCAATGCATATTTTAAATAGATTAGGTTCCATTCAGCTTCACTGCAAACATGCAGGTGGTGTTTCATTTTATTTCTCCCCAGCACATGCCAAAAAGCAAAGATATACCATCCCGAGTCAGTAAAAGTGAAGAGCATTGACCCTTCCCCCATCCCACCCACATACCTTGATCCTGCAGTCAAATTTGCACAGATGGTCCCGTGTCTGTGCCGAGCCGCATTTAGTTCAGTAGGACTCCGTGCAGACGTAAGAGTCCACCCACCCAGATCAGGTCTCTCTGCCTGTGTTTATTTAATGGCTTGATGGAACAAAGACCAGACAGCCAGATTATTGTGGTAACCCACTGGCAGCCCAGACAGGAATCCTGACTAGGAAAACATAATGAGCTCATATTTGCTTACTCTGCTTCTGCCACTCTTGTCCACTCTGCCTGTCCAGCTAGTGATGGTCACCGGGACAAATGGCCTAATATAAGAGCCCATGTAAACCACCTTTTGGACCATATGATTCCTCTTTTGCACTGGGTCAAATGGGGATGCATGGGTACTATAAAGCAAAACCACCCTTCTACTAGAGACACCTGTGACCTCTTCCCCCTCTTTCCAAATGATGTCCTGATTCTGACCTCACAGCAATGTGAATCCTGAGTAACTCCATTGAATTCAGTGAAGTTACACCATTATAAGTGCCATTGGAATCAGGCTCTGAATCTCCATAGGGAAGCACGTCCCACCTCTCACGAGATGAACCCAAATCTGCACCAATTACATACAAAATTGGTGTTAACAATCACAGGCACACTGGAGACAATACAAACTAAATGCTTTATACAGAGGTGATATTAAATGAGTCACAAGCATGAGTTCCCATCAGGATGAGTTTTGGTTGTGTTCAACTGAACCCTCATAGCACTAAAAATAATACATAAGCACCGTTAATACATCTCCCACTCTGACACGAAAATGGATGGATGTATTAACATGCGGGCTTGAAGCAAAACTCATTGGGTGACATTCTTTGGTTTGTGCTATACAGGAGGCCAGACTAGATGATCATAATAGTACCTTCCAGCCTTAAAGTCTATAACTCCATGAATATATAAAATTGCAAATGTCCTAAGTAGCAAGATACAGCTTTGCTCTCAGATTAAAAAATTCCAATGCTGCAATAGGATGAGAGCCTTTTGGGAAGTACCCAGTGCTCTCTACTCCTAATGGAAGCGCAGGTGCTGCACGCCTTGCAAGATCAGTCTCCTAATTTTCTACACTTTAGTTTTAAAACAATTTCATCACTGTGGACTGGTTTGAGTCAGAAGAAAAAGGCTAGTGCTTTGTTATAACTGATTTCTTATAACCTGAACGTGCCAGGCTCTTGACAGAGTAGGTGCCATCGTACATTTCTAAATGCATAAGTAAAGCCCTCGGTGTTTTAGCAAAATTGGTTATCCCTTTATACTCTTATGCAAGAATTCTACCATTCTCTGGCATGGTGCTGTTTAATCTCCCGGCTGGTTAACAGGTGGTCTCTCCCTTTGGTTGTCTCTGTGTGGGGCCATTGGACTGAGGTCACTCTTAGCCTTGCAATTTAGTCATGTCATTTCAAATGGTGCCTGTGCTGCATTTGTCTCTAGTCAGGCCACTGCCATATTTATCATTGCCAACTGGTCAGTTCTTTCTGGGTCTGTGTTGTCGTCCGTCACATGTCGATATTACTCTTGATGATGCAGCTTCATCTAGGGCCTGATCCAAAGCCTGGAAAGATGCCCACTGAAGTCAGGCCTAGGATGACTGTTGCTCCCTGATGTGTTTTCGGCTTCACTGGTTCCTGCATGCTGGATTGTCAGGCATGGGCTCATTTGCTGGCCAAGAGTTTAGGAGTCACAGCATTGTTAGTTTGAAATCTCAAACCTTTTGGCAAAAAGTTAACCTAGCATAGGGGGCTTGGAGACAAAGAGTCTGTCTCTCCCTGACTTGGCTTCTCTCCTTCTCTCTCTTTTCTGTTTCAATAACTTTATTGATATGACAAGGGCTACTGGTGTTGCCAAAGTGAATGCAGGATGGGCAGGGCAGTTTTGACAGAGCTGATAACAAATTTCTCCAGTGTCTCTGTTTTACATTACTGTCTGTTTCTGATCTGGTGGTTCAGTCTGCAATCCATTTTTAAAGCCTATTTTTACAGTCTGCCATTATGGAGAAATCCTGTAGAATGTGATAGATTTTCTATAGGCATTTGTTTGTTTTTTTGTTTTGTTTTTTGTTGGTCCTGTAGCATTTAATACACAACTGTATCCTTGCCATAAATTTCTATGTGCTCATTCAAACAACCTATAGAAAGGGGGGTCATTTTCCATTAGATTCTGTGGATTCAATCCTAGCTCCATTGAAGTCAATGGCAAAATTCCCTATGGGTTTTTCGATTTTTCCCTAAGGGTCTTTTCCGCAGTCTCCCTCTTCTGTCTGTAGCTTTGTCATGTAGGGTAGCAGTCCTCATTGGTCTCTAGGTTAACGCGAATGGTTCATGACCAGGCCTCTTCCTCACAGAACTGCCTCACTGTAATTCATGCTCAAGTACTTCAGTCCAAAGCTTCTCTGAGTGCTCATATTGCCACTTCTGTTGTGCCAATTGGCAGCACCTCGTTCCCTAGAAAGCAAACAACAAAAGTGCTAGGGACCAATTAAAAACACCTTTAAATAGTTTTGTGTGTCTTTGCAAGCAGCAGGCTGGGGAGAACCATTGTAGCCAGTAGTGAGCTGGAGCCTATTTGCACCGGTTTGCATGAAGCAGCTGTTAAATTTAGAAGCCGGTTTAGAACCGGTTGTTAAAGGGGTGGGCAAACTCCAGGCCCCACGGGACCATCCTGTCCGGCCCGCCTGAGTTCCTGGCTTGGGAGGCTCCTCCGGCCCCTCCCTTGCCTTCCCCACTCTCAAGAGAGCCTGGCGCCAGTGCTGTGGACCGCTCCTGGGCAGCTCTGCAGCTCCTGCCGCTTTAAGCGGCATGGTAAGGGGGTGGGGCTGTGAGCTCCAGCGAGCCGCACGGCATCCATACATGCTGCCTTGAGCAGCATGTTAAGGGGGCCAGGCCGGGGCTGGGAGGAGGGGATGGATAAAGGGCAGGGAGCAGTTGCAGGGGGGCGGAGGTTCGGGGGGGGGCAATCAGGGGATGTGGAACAGGGGGGTGTTGGGTAGGCGTGGGAGTTCTGGGGGGTCTGTCGGGGTGATGGTGGATGGGGTCAGGGCAGTCAGAGGATAGGGAGTGTGGCGAGTTGGGTAGTGGGTCGGGCCCTGGGGGGCAGTCAGGATGGGGGGTCTTGGGCTTGTACTCATCGGGCAGTGCGTAATAACTGGTTTCCTACCAGGTCGTCGTCGGCACTTCCGCAGCAGGTCATTCACTCGCTCTGGGCCTTGGGCGGCACTGAAGGACCTGCCGCCGAAGTGCCACCGAAAACCTGGAGCGAGTGAAGGATCTGCTGCCGAAGTGCTGCCGAAGATCCAGTAGGGAACCAGTTATTAACATTCTGGCAGCTCATCGCTGATTGTAGCCCTTCATTTTCAGTCATAGTAAGCCACAGAAAATGGCTTGGGGACTGGACAGCTAGTAAACTATTTGTTAGTCTCATTTGTCTCCCACCTCTTCCAGTCCTCGACAGGGAATTAGCCCCTTCTCTCAGTTGAGGATGTGTTGATGTTGCTTTACCGTACTGTGATGCTAACACAGGGTATGAAAAATAGGAAGCAAACAGATATCTAATGCTTAGAGTAGGGGACTGGGAGTCAGGAGATCTGGATTCTATTCCTCACTCAGTCCTCCTGACTTTTTCAGGCCCTATTTAAACTACATGTTTACACAAGTTGTGGCCAAGTCATATTAGTACATAGCTTATTCTTGCCTATGCAGGCTGAACATAACATGGAATAATCATGCCATAAGTAAGTAACTCCACCAGCAGCAGGAATTCTGGGAGCACCAGAATTGTCAACCACCAGGTGGTTAGACAACCACCACTTGTCTAACCCTACCCAGAGCAAGCCTAGATGACACCGTGGTTAAAAAAGCATCAGCTTGTCTAAACTAGTGCTTTCACTGTCCTTGTCACTAGCAGAGCTACGCTAATATAAATGGTAACATAGACATAACTTTGTAGCCTGATCCAAAACTCATTGAAATCATTGCCATGACCTCTACTGACTTCGGTGGTACATGGTTAGGCCCCCTGCAGTTTGGTTTTCTCATTTGTACTATGTAAATAATAAACCCTTAATAATGAGAGCAAGTAAAAATGCGAATTATTTTTCATGGGAAAAATTCAAAGCATATTTTTTTTTCTGAATGTAATGGGAAAATATTTGGTGGGGTAGAAAAAACTGACTTTTTTTCAGTTTTCAAAAAAAAATGGATTCTGCCCCCTATATTTCAAAGCTGTTTTTAATTACATGATCACTAACTGTGTTCTCTTCAGAATCCTTGGAGAATGAGGCAGCTGCTCTAAATATGAACCCTCAGGCTTCTGGGCATGAGCAAACTTTTAAACAAGGAAGTAGTAGAAAGAAACTCTCTGGGCAAATGAAATGTGATCTGTAAGAGGATGCGTGGATTGAGACAATGATCTGAAGGCTCCCTGTATGCTTGCATACTATATGAAAAGGAGAATACAAGTCTGTGTCATTGGCGGTTCAAGATCTTGCACCACAGGAGCCCTTGCCTCCCTGAGCAGAGTCTTTCCGTTGCCTTCAGTAGGGTTTAGATCAGGTCCATGATGTGCAGAGCAGAAGGTTCATCTGCTGTCTAGCAAATAGTTCCATGGAATCACTGTATTTTATCCTTTTCCTTTTTAAAACACCTAGAAAATTCCATAAAGTATATGAGAAAAGCACTAAAGTTGCATAGTGAAGCTCTTTATTACTAGAAATACCAAAGTTAAGTTTGCACACACAAACTTAACTCTGCCCCCTTTTGTGTCTGCATTATGATACATCTCTTTAATTACAGGATAACGCACAGTTTTTTCAGCATGACATCCTGTACCAGGGTTTGCTGGTATATCTATACGGGCAAAATCCTCTACTGTGGATGCAGCTTATACCAACGAAAGAGTGTTTTTGCTGATACTGTATAGCGTATACCAACATAAACTATCACAGCAAAAGGACTTTTTTTGCTTGTATAACTGCATCTACACTGGGGATTGCTAGTCAGTTAATTGTGGGTGTGTGATTTTTTTTTTATTTTTATTTTTAATATATTCCTAACTAACACAGCTATGCCAGGAAAAATGTTAAGTGGAGACCAGGCCTGAATGTGCGGTTTGGATGGTGAATGAGGAAAGGATGTGTAGTGATTGAGGCAGGCAGCTGGAGGAGATTGATTGGAGTACAATGAATGAGACGGGGGGGAGGGGGCGCAAATTGAGCAATAAGGGGGATAAACCCACAACACATTTGGAACAAAGGAACTGCCATGCTGGATCAGATTCATGGTCCATTTAGTCCACTATCCTGTCTCTGACAGTGGCCAGTGCCAGCTGCTACAGTGGGAGGCACTAGAAACCCTGAAGTGGGCAGTTATGGAATCATAGAGTTTCTTTCTCCTCCCTTGTTTAAAAGTTTGCTCATGCCCAGAAGCCTGAGGGTTTATATTTAGAGCAGCTGCTTCATTCTCCAAGGATCCTGAAGAGAACACAGTTAGTGATCATGTAATTAAAAACGGCTTTGAAATACAGGGGCAGAAACAAGGTTGCACAGGCAGCCTTAATTTGGACTCTTCTAGTCACCTGTGCGCTTCATTTTAAAACTTCCTGCACATCGTTTTTGTATAGAAAAGTATTTTAAATTGAGACTATCTAGGGTCCAGGATGGTGGTTTCAGCTCTGTAGATTAGCCACAGGTTTTTCACAGGGAAGGTGAATGGTGGGAGAAATGATCTCATCAGTGTTTAAAAATATTATTTTCAAATCTGCAGCCCCCTAACTCAGTGGGACAAGACATGCTTGTTTGCCTATTTTTCTGCGTGGTGTGCAAACATTAGTGGAAAATCAGACCTAATTCTGTTCTTTGCAAATACGAATACTGGAAGGTCAATAGATTTTTAAGCTTTTACCCAAACACCACCTTGGCAGTCGTTTAGTAGATATTTACATTGAACTTAAAATGAATGCAGTTTTTGAGATTCTTCTAAATGATTTTATTTTGGTTTTAAAATAAAATCTGTACATGATTATGCTATATCCCTCCCTTGCTGGCACCAGGCTGAGTCCTTGCAGCCAAGAGAGCCAGTGTATGGTTTCATTCAGGCTGGCTGGCTGCTTCTCTCCCCTCACCTCCCCCCACCTCTCCTGGACGAATACTGCAGTAGCTGTCAGCTCGAAAATAAACCAACCATGTTTCCTTCTCCCCCCACCCCAAACCCCATCTGTCTCTTTTACTGTATTAAGTCAGGAAGAAAAATATAACGGTTTTTTTCCCTCTGTTTGTGTAAGTCTCTCTCTCTGTTTCTCATCAGCCTGTACACCAGGGGTTCTCAAGTTGCGAGGTTATTACATGGGGGGTCGCGAGCTGTCAGCCTCCACCCCAAACCCCGCTTTGCATCCAGTATTTATAATAGTGTTAAATACATAAAGTGTTTTTAATTTATAAGGGGGGTCGCACTCAGAAGCTTGCTCTGTGAAAGAGGTCACCAGTACAAAAGTTTGAGAACCACTGCTATACACACACCTTTCTTGCTTTCTTTCACCATTAGGCTAGCACCATATTTACAGCAATTAGTAGCACAGTAGATGCTTTCCACACTGCATCAATTTTGTCTATACTGGCCATTTTTCTAAAACTCTTCAACCGCTGCACTGACCTCACCAGCAGTGGTGCCACTAACATAAACCGTATGCAGGGAACTGCTGGTATTTGAACCGCTATGCCCTCTCACCATGCAGTACTGAGTATTACTATGTCATTCCTACCGCTGCCGCAGCTGCAATGGTGCGAGTGACCAGTGAGAGAGTTTCTGGAAAAATTCTAGCATAGAAGCTATGGTGGTGATAACCAAATTAGAGCACAATTGCTGCAGGCATAGTTCTACACTGGTTGCCTTTTCATGGAAGTTGGCACAAAGGGCAGGTTGGCAGCCATTTAAAATTGTCCCCCAAAGTGATTTAGATTCCCTAATGGGGGCAGGCTATGGCATGGGCTGGCTAGCATTGTTCCCAGAGAAAAAAAATCAATCCACATCAGTCAAGGGAACCCCTGGTAAAACCATAGTAGAACATGTTAGGCCAGTTTCACCAGCAGACCCTGATCCTGCTGCAAAAACTTCTGCACGCCACTAAATGTACACACACGAGTAAAGCATGCACAGAGGTGTTTGCAAACTGGGGCCATCTCATGTACTGAGTCTTAGTGACTTGGTGCTTTATGTTCAGAGTTAACCAACCCAATCCTTCATGTCTTCAGGTTCTCTCTCTCTTACCGCTTTCTGTTTAAGAGGGTTGAATATATTACATGTGTGTAGAGGTCTATTTTGGAGAAGGAGCAGAAATGAGAGGAACTAACTATGCTAACATAACTTGACAATTCACGTATTCTTTAGGTTCTCAGAGACGAAGACTCATACCGACTTTGTCACTTGATGCAACCTCCCCGGTAAGGAAACCTGCCAACAGCCCAGGGGTCCGTTGGGTAGATGGCCCACTGCGAAGTGCACAGAGAGGGATGGGTGAACCTTTTGAGATCAAAGTCTATGAGATAGATGATGTGGAGAGACTCCAACGGCGACGAGGAGGGGATAGCAAGGTGAGTGCACCTCAAAGGACTGATTCTGAAAGGTGGTAAGCAACTTCTGGGTTCTGCTCAGCATCTCACAGGATCAGATTCCAAATAAACGAAACTTGAAGCTCATAGATGAGCAGCTGCAAACCAAGCTTGCTTTTTTTTTAATCAGAAACTTCCATGTATGCCTGTCACCTGCTCAATGATCCTCATCTTGATTGACCTCTGTACCCTGCCATCATCTCTGTTTGAGAGTGGGTGATTGTGCTTTTGCTCATTGTGGCTCTTAGGTGCAGAATTTACTCTCCCCCACCATCCTTCCATGCTCATTCTTCTCATCTTTTAGAAAGCATCTGGAAAGTCTAAGAGTCAGATCCTCAACTGGTGTAAATTGGTGAAGCACCTTTGAAGTAGATGGAGCTACATGTACACCAGCTATGGAGTTTTCTGTGATAATCTCTCTTAACCTTTGTCTACGACACTCCCCATCCTTTTTTAATTATGTCACATTATTTGGCTGCTCTTGGTTTGTTTTATTGTTTCATAATGAGTTAGATTGTACATTATTTTAAATTGTTGTTCAGCACCCTAAATATCTGATGCTTTCAAAATACAAGTATTAATTATAATTTATTAGTTTGTCAAAAATGCATATATGTTCACAAAACCGTTTCCTTTGTTGTTGAACATTTTTGAAATTGGATTTTTATCAGCTCTTTACTATAGAATTGTAATATTGGATCTATTACTTACATAGCACATAGATATGCATCGTGGTTTAATACAGCTGGAGATGGATTTCCTTCTCTGATGAGCTTAATTGTTTGGTCAAATCCTGATGTTCTTACTCAAAAAACAAACAAAAACTTCTAATGAAATGAATTGTAGCAACTTTTTTGCTTGAATTAATTTGGATTTCAAGATGTTGCCCATTATTAATAAATTATAGCTATTATTAGCTTTTGCTGCTCTGTCTGTATATCCTAGCCTCATTTGAGAAGAACAAAAAACAAACCAACCGAACAAAAACTAAAACCGCCTATTATTCTGGCCAGTGACTTTACCTGTTTCCATGTTAAGTGGTTTGTGGTTATTATTGACTGGAAAATTGACTAAATCCAGCATGGATTTTTCTTCCCCTTTTCTCCTATTCTTTCCCTTCTCCTTTTTCCTGATTTGCAGGAGCTGATATGCTTCAATGCCAAGCTGAAAATCCTGGAGCATCGCCAGCAGAGGATTGCTGAGGTCAGGGCCAAGTACGAGTGGTTAATGAGGGAACTGGAGGTGACCAAACAGTACCTGATGCTGGATCCTAATAAATGGCTTAGTGAATGTAAGGGCTTCATTTTATTGCCTGTATTCATAAGTGCCCTGGGTTTATTTCATTGAGGGGAAGCAGGAAGATTGACTGATGCTGAGGCTGTGATGTGAGCTAGTATATTTGTAAACTAAATTGGATTGATGTGACCTAGGGGCCAGAGTTTAGACTGACTGTATTTCTAGAACTATTTCCACATAATTCCTATTAAATGTTGACAATTGAGCTGAACAATCCTATGCGCCCAGGAGCTGAATACTGGAATGGTACAGCATTGTAATAGTGAATATTGCCATTGCCAGATTAACGCTCATGTGTCTCAGTCCACAGCTTCAGAAAATGAGATTTTTAAATTTATTTATTTTTTAATTTTTGGCCTCAGACATGTGTCTGAGTGTATAATGTGTATTATAATAAATCTACTATCCTTCTGCCAAATAACACTATGAAGCAAATTTGTCTTTTGACTCTAATGGAATTGCATCCAGGATTAATTTGGTCAATTATTTATAGCTGGAAATGGCTGACGTTCATAGAATTTTGTCTTAAAAGGAATTCACCATTCTAGCCTCAAACCAAGGAGGACTTAAATAAATAAAAGTAAAAGCCTAGAAGAAAAAGATTAAAAGAATTGCAATGAACATGCAAAAATCAACACTTGCAAGTAGATGAGTGACGATCAGGTTTGGTCTACACTTAAAACTTATAGTAGCATAGCTGTGTCAGTTAGGGGTGTGAAAAACCAGACCCCCGGTGACATAACAATGCTGACAAAACCCCCAGTGTAGACGCAGCTGTGCTGATAGAAGAGGGCTTCTGTCAAAGTGTCTGACATCGTTAGGGGAGACAGTGTTCCTGCACCAGCAGAAAAATTCCTTCTGTTGGCATATGCTGCATCTACACTAAGGAGCGAGGCTGACAAAGATACGCAAACTTTAAGCTATGTCTACACTATAAATCCTAACACAGTAGGGGTAGATGTGTGTGTGTGTCTGCATCTATATCTATGTGTATTTTAAAAAATTGAATCCAGTTTTATTAGGGGCAGTTGTTACATGTAATCGTTACAAGCCAATGGGACTTTCGTTGCAGCAGTTGCTTTTGAAAAGTTCTAATTTTCCCTTTGATAAGTGCAGCAGATAACATTATCCCAGAATTTGCAGTGTTTGGTACACTTGCAAGTGGGAGTCTTGTGACAGTTGTAGAAATGTCATCTAGTTACCAAGGGCATACGAACAGTTTTAAAGGTGACCACTGGAAGTTTGCCCAGATCAACATTCACTTAGTCATTTGCTCCATTGCTTCCATTTCCCATTTGAGAAACAAGGCAATCCTCAAGCATCGTACAGACTCCAGACTTTAGGAGTGATGTTTAGGTGATGGAGATTAGCCAGATTCCCTCAGATCTACCTTCACCTACACTACTTTTGTGCAAGGGAATCCAAGCTCTCTTAATGTATGTGCTTAGGAGCCATAAAATATTGCAAGTTAAGTTAGCCCACAACCTACTTTAACATATGCTTTCCAACATGTAACACTCACTTACCAATGGGGAAAACAGGTGTAAGTAGGTCTAGGGGATTCAAAGCATAAAAGTGTAAGGCCCCAAATTCAGCAAAGCACATGGCTAAGTCTAAATCTATCCCTATTCAGCAAAGCACTTACGAAAGTCAGTGGGACTTAAGCACATGTGCTGAATGGGGTGGACTGAGGCAGGGCCTGAGTATAAGGGGGACTAAATCAATGTACATGGGTCTAACTTACCCTACACATCAGTTCTGAATCTGGTTCCATGGGGATCTACCTGCATATTTCATACGGGACCAAAAGTTAACGTGGAAAGTGAAACGCACACATCCATGCCTCAGACCAGTCAATGGAAAGTACTTACAGTGAGCATTGCGGTTGTTAGAGTATTTGGGGGAGAGCATATGGCTTTGTGAAGATGGTACGACGACAGTAATCAGTGATTCTGGAGCAGATAGGAGAGCATGACACTACATGAAGGAACTGCTCTTAATATTTAATATGCTACTGTACTATTTTCACACTCACTGAATATGAAATGCAGCTTTAAATGAAAATGCAAACCTAGAGTTGATAATGTATACAACAGGCTTGGGTCAGACCTATCTGTCCCAGTAATCTGTGCTGGGTTTTGTCCACTGTCCCCACTAGTTTATTTCCTCTCTCTCAGTTGACCTGGAGCAGGTATTCGAGTTGGATTCCCTGGAGTATTTGGAGGCCCTGGAGTGCGTGACTGAGCGTCTGGAAAACCGCGTCAACTTCTGCAAGGCTCACCTCATGATGATCACCTGCTTCGATATCACTTCCAGACGTCGATAAAGGACTAAGCTTGAGAAAATTTCAAACTACTACCCCCCCTTCCTGCTCCTTTTAAACAGCACCCCAAAGACAACAGAATGAGGATGAAGGTTGGTGTCAAGTTTTGACCGTGTGAGAGAGAAGAGATTTTCTTTATAACACTGAAGAATAGTATTAAAAAAAAACAACAAATATGTGATGAATGCAACAACGCGGAGACGTAAGGATGCCGATTTTCCTAGCCTGAAAGAGCACTTTTAAGGATATGTTTGTAAATAAGAACTGCTGGCAGAAGTGACTTCTTCCCCTGTGTTAGCTGAGGGAGGGGAAAGGCTGGTTGTAGGATGGACTGCTGTTGAGAGCTTCGTAAAAAAATATTACAGAGAGTGACTATTTAAGTGCCTTGCAAATCTTTATTATCCAAACATTTATGTTCATACTTTCTTGTGTACATATGGTGCTAGTCAAAGGAAACAAAATCAAACATTTTTTAAATGTATTTACAGCTTGTTTTTTCTCTTGGTGTTTTCTCCTATTTCAGACTTGCTGTTTCTAAGTAACTTGTGTTTGTAGAGATATTTCCTAATCAGTACAACATATGAATAAATGTTAACTGTCTTTTATCGTTACTGGAGTAAGGCCACTCAAAGAGAACATTACCTCTCCCAGATGGTTCGAAAACTGTTTCTGGCAGGAGTGAGGTTAGATTGCACCCTCTTTGCTCTTAAAATGTTTTAACTGTTAAAGAACATTGTGACTATTGCTGTTGGGGTAGAGTTTTGCATGGTACTATGGAAGAGGAGAAAGAAAACTATTGCAAAGCAACTACTGCAATATGCATTTCATTTGCTGGAACTCTACCATTTTTTCTCCTTTCTGATATACTCTTAGCCTTGTACTGGTGATGCCAGAGTTATGGTTGACGAGACACTGTCCTCTCAACCCCCTATTTTCAGGTACTAATAACGTTCTGGAAAATTACTCTTTAGACTGAGGTTCTCATGCTTACCAGTCCAAAACTGAATGATTTTTTTCAGGGGGAGGGGATGAAATATCTGGTGACATTTAGTTATCCCATTTTTAAAACATTTTTCATCTGCTTTTTTTGTGATGGACCATTCCACAGTCATGCCTATAACTCAGGGGCACATGCTCTGCTCAGCTGTAATTGCTCAAGAAATAAAAACACATTATAAATGAGTGGACACAGCATTTTGGGCACAGGGCATCTGTCACTTTCCATACCAAATTAAGTGCCAAATCTTAGCCCCACTAATGTCAATGGGTCCCAGCTCTGCATGTGCAAAGAAATGCTGTTGTATTTATTTCAATGCATATATGAGCACTTCCATTTTATAACACATTGAATTATTTGGCACGGTCTTTTTTGTTTATTGAAATAAGCGCACACAAATTCTGTTCTCGGTTACACCCGGGCAAACCTGTTGTTATCAGTGGAGTTATCTGGGAGAAAATAAGGGCAGAATTTAACCTATATTCCAATATGCCTCTAATCACTGCTTTAGAAACTCAGTCACATTCTATATATAATAGTTATATATAATACCTCCTAGATAACATTATTAGTGTATTACCTGTGGGCCTGTTATTGTCCATGGTGAAGTTCCCATTGACTTCAGTGGTGCAGGTTTGGATGTTGATTCTGTTGATTCATGCAAGGGGACCTTTGCACAGAGCCCACCGAAGGAACTTCACGCGGGCACAGGGGCCCACCTACATAGAGCTCTTTCCAGGATCAGGGCCTTAGGCTGAAAGCTCCTTGGGACTCAGGACTTTGTGGGCTTGATGCTTCCTGGACACATACAGGACATGGACAACATCAAGCCCTTTGTTTGTAATGCATCAAGCAAACTGATGGCACTAAGCAAAGGATTAATAACAGAAAACTCTGCCCATGCGCATGAAACAATTACTGTGGATTTCATAAACTGGAGACTCCTAATGTGTGTGCATATGAAATCCCAGCTATTCTGTTGTTTTGCTCTAGCTTTATGCATTTGCATAAACTCTGTTCATCAAACACAGAGCAGGGAATGGCTGGGAAGCATAATTATTCCTCAGTTGAAAACAAGCTGCATGATGTTGGTATCTTGTGTATATACAGTAGTGTTAGGGAGCTACAGACAGATTACAAATAGAAAGCAGTATGTTAAATGCTAGCAAATACTGGATGTAAACAAGGTGATAAGTCGGCAAATAGTAAACACACAGAACATGTTAATACCTGACCTCTGACTTGGTGAATAGACTGTACTGGCCTTTTGGTCCCCAAACTTTCACATATTGTCACATTTTGAAGATCTCTTGTATGGATTTAAGCTTCTGTACATCATTTATCATAAACTGGGTGCGCACAGTGTCAGCTCCATAGTACAGTCTGGGTTACCTGCAATATTTAGGCTCAGTGATCATGGAAGTCACTGTCTTGAATGCTATGACCATATGTTTAGCAGTGTTAGAGCTGTAGATTCTAAGACATTACAAAGAAGTCTCCCATTTATCTAACATGTCTGCAGTATTGCTGTAGCCATGAAGGATATGAGAGACACAAGGGCGTTGAGGTAATGTCCTTTATTGGACCAAGTTCTGTTGGTGAAAGAGATGAACTTTTGGGCTCCACAGAGCTCTTTTTCAGATCTGAGTTTCCAGCTCTGAAGAAGAGCTCTGTGGAGCTTGAAGGTATCTCTAGCAATCCTTTTAAATGA
Source organism: Chelonoidis abingdonii (assembly GCF_003597395.2). Classification (NCBI taxonomy): domain Eukaryota; kingdom Metazoa; phylum Chordata; order Testudines; family Testudinidae; genus Chelonoidis; species Chelonoidis abingdonii. The sequence continues at coordinate 147,477,599 of NC_133771.1, forward strand.
TATACTATGTACTAGCTTAACTTTGTTAGTCACAATGGCCCAGATTCATCCTTCATGTAGCTCCCATGAAGTCAGTGCAGTTACATCAAGGATAAATTTGGCCTATTGTACTATTTATTTACAGAGTGTAATCACAGAGCTTACAAATATTTCTTATGGTGCAAAGACTTACTTAATGAGGATTAACAATTCCACCACACATCAGTATTGCATGCTAAAATATATAGTCATTTCTGGGCCTGGGCATGTATGGGCCTGCTTCAAGATCTACTACTGTACTTTTGAGAATTAATGCATAAAGGGGAATGAAAATCTGCCTCAATTTTACATCTGACACTGCAGAATTTCTGCCTGGGTGAAAATAGCTTTTTATTTTGGAATTCACTTGCCTCTTTTTATATTTCAGATATCATTGTAGGATACAAAATGGATCATTCAGAAATATTTATTACCTTATTACTGGAATACTCCAAAATTCTACAAGCCGCACCCTGGCAACCCCACACTTTTTAGCAGGTGCCAACATAAATGCTACTCTTAACTTGATTTTAAAAGAAAGACAATAGGAAGTATCTTACTTCTCCATGTGCAACTTAATAGAATACCAGGACTTGCATACTGGAACATCTTTTCAAATGAATGGAATGACAAGATGTGAGAAGCACATCCAGCCAATGTTGGCTGTAATTAAGTTTCAAAGTGAATATTCCATTAACGTGAATGGGAGGTGGTCACAGTTCTCTAATTTCAGGTTTCTAAGTGAGGACTGAAAGAGACATCAAGGTACTGGCTTGCATTGCCATGGCTGTCCCTGGCACTGGAAGGATAAGACATTTTGGGTCTAATTCTGAAATCACTTACACTCATGTACCTCCACTACCTATTTATTTATGTTTGTGTGGGTAAGATCAGACGAGGGCTTTCCTTTTCTTAAAAATGAATTCAAATCAAAATCAGTCCTGAAAACCCCTGACTCTGGGGGAGTTTGAATCTGATCTGAATGTGGACACTTCATCTGGTCCCCTATGTACTATAATAATGGTCCACATTAAAAACTGAGATCCAAATAGGAGAGGACTTTGTGGAAGGCTGGAATGATCACTTCAGATACTGGAGAGCACAGCAATTGTTATGGAAAACCCAGTATTTTTGAATAATTCATTCAGATATACGCAATGTTCCTGCTATTTTTCCCCACCGTGTGCAGCATATCGAGGTAATGTGTGCATGTGCACCACCCGTAGAAACCAAAAACCTAGATATAAAATATATATTTTAAAAAGTTACCATGGGGATAATTACTCCAACGAGGACAGGTTAGGCATTTTAGAACTCTCAGAATTAAATGTAAGCGAAGAGAGAAATAAAAATGAAATGCATAGACCAGTCTAAAAACGAAAATAACACTTTAAAAGAAGTATCAAGTAGTAACAACAACACTATACAAGTATGTGTGAAAGACAGAGTGTGTGCATGAGAGAGAGAGAGAGACCTGCATTGCCCCTTTACGTAGATCGGGCACGTTCAGACACAGCAGCAGCTGGCAGCAAGCTCCCTCCGGCCTGAGCCCTGTTGTGTGTCTCCCCCCCAACTCTGTGGAGATGGGGTACAAGGGCCGGGGGGAACATTCTGACATCAGCACCCTGACCTCACCCGTTCAAGCAGGAGGCTCCCAGAGGCGGGGTGAGGGCAGAGTGACACCTGAAGTGTACGGCACTTGATAGCCTGCTGGGCGGCTGCCCAGCTGCGCAACTTAGAGAGAACTTAGGCTGTAAGCAAGGATTACGGGGAGGAAATGTAAGCAAAAACTGATACTGGTTCTGTACTTTCCTAAAGCAATACTGTGTGGTTCTAATGGGCCTGAGTCACCTCTCATCTACAGCGGTATAACAGAAGAGCAACTCCATTAAAGTCACTAGAGTTACAGCTGTGTAAAAACTGGTTAAGGAAAAGGAGAATAAATCTCCTTAGCTTCTTCAAGTGCCCACTGACTTACTGCACTGCCAGCGGTAGAAATGGAGAGGATTCTTCTTTTCTTTCCTCTCCTCGTGTGACACAGCTTGATTCTGCAAGGACTCTCTGGTGAGTCTTGCCTGTAACTCTGAACCCTCTAACTAGGAAAATGGTAGAGGATTAGGAAGTCCAACTACGATATCATTTTCCTGTGAATGAGAGATGCATAAAAAGCTCATAAGGGTCTTTTCTTCCAACTCTCTGCATAGGAATAAGTGGTGTAGCCCGTGTCTGTCTGTCTTTAATATTTATTCCATAACATGGTGCATTCAAAAATAGCAACTGTAACCCTAAACCTGCAGTCTGAACTCTGTGACACTTGAAAGCCATGGCCCACTTGTTACAAATGGATCTGATTTTGCTTTTTTGTGGGTTAAAAGCAACAATGGAATAAGGAAATGTGTATTCACCCAGGCAGACTGATATGACAGAGTCATGATGTGATGAAGCATGGTAGTATAAAGGTTTTGGCGCCTGGTTGTTCACAAATGGCGAAGACGTACGTAAGGAATACGCTACTCACCAACTTGCCACATTTTATAGAAAACTTTGATATGAAACGTTAATTGGTCCCATTTTTTGCCACCTATTCTTCAACCCATAAAACCAGGCTGCCTTAATTCCCACGTTGAGGCCCCCGAGTGACAGAAATTTTAAAACCTACAAAAATGATCCAAAAGAGGTTTTTTTATATATCAGGGTGTCATGGCTTTAAGGTCAGATATCTTACAAAGCACTAGTGTACAGTCTTTGCTCTCCAGTAAGATAAAGCTTGTCTGATGACTTGTAAAATAGTAACCTTAAGCCTCTGACTTGTAGCAGATTGAATATAGTAAACATATCAGAGCGGTAGCCATGTTAGTCTGGATCTGTAAAAACAGCAAAGAATCCTGTGGCACCTTATAGACTAACAGACGTTTTGGAGCATGAGCTTTTGTGGGTGAATGCTGCTTTTATAGTAAACATGAGTCTTTTAAATCAATGGTTTAGAACAGTGGCTCTCAACCTTTCCAGACTACTGTACCCCTTTCAGGAGTCTCTTTTGTCTTGAGTACCCCCAAGTTACACCCCCACTTAAACTCCTCACTTACACAATCAGACATAAGTGCCCCAGCCCACTATTACTGAAAATTGCTTATTTCTCATTTTTACCATCTAATTATAAAACAAATCAATTGCAATATAAATAGTGTACTTACATTTCAGTGTATAGTATACAGAGCAGTATAAACAAGTCACTGTGTGAAATTTTAGTTTGTACTGACTTTGCTAGTGCTTTTTATGTAGCTTGTTGTAAAACTAGGTAAATACCTAGTTGAGTTGATGTACCCACTGGAAGACCTCTGGGTACCCCGGTTGCGAACCACTGGTTTAGCAGATCTGTGTTTGGGGGACAGATTTGGGTGGCTTTCAGGGCCAGCACCAGGGTTTTTGCCGCCCCAAACAGCTGAGGGAAGAAAAGCCGCAATCGGCAGCAGCTCCACCACACTACTTCATTCTTTGGCGGCAATTGGGCGGCGGGTCCCCCCCTCTGCTGAATTCCTGCTGAAGAGCTGAATGTGCCGCCTCTCTTCATTGGCCACCCCAGGCACCTGCTTACTGCGCTGGTGCTTGGAGCCAGCCATGGTGGCTTTTGAGGCTGCAAAGAAGTTTGGGATGATGGAAGTAATTCTCATTTGATGGATTGGTGGGCATATGATTTCATACATGATCTGATGGATGATTTTCCTTGTTTCTTATCTACCTCAATCTGTTTCTGTCCTCTTGAATAAAGGCACAAATTTAGGGAAAAAATCCTGCTCCTACTGAAATCAATGGTTTTTTTGCCATGGACGTCAATACGCAATACGCGCAGTAACTTCATGTTATTTTAATGTTTGTTTTTTTGCCAGTAAAATGGCCTATGGCGTAGCACTCAACCAGACCTGGCTGATGCGCTGTATTTAGGGTTTGAAACAAGTTTCAAAGCAGCTCCAGCAAACCAGACTATGAATGATTTGTCACCTCATGGTTACTAATCCCTGTCTGTTCCATTTATACTGCACTCACCATGGGGTTATCTGAGCACCTTGAATAGCCACATGCACCCTAGAAAATAATAAACCATTTTATTTACACTATCTGGTCTTCTTTCTCCCTTCTCCAGAAAACAAATCAGTTTTAAAAAAAAGTGTCATAGAAAAGCAACCTTTTCTGATCTAGCTCCCACTGAAGTCAATAAATCATCCACTGATTTCACTGAGAGCAGCTCAGGCCTATTGATGATGTGGACTTCAGGCTGATCATTTAAGGTGGTAGGTGATTTTGAAGCAGCAGGAGAAGTTGGTGTGATTCTGTTTTATCTAGGAGACAAAATATTCAAAGCAAAACATTAGATATGGGTGATAATCTTTGAAACTAACTTCAAAACACTCCCAGAACAAACATTCTTTGAGTGGTCCTACTCAGATATTGAGCATACTTTATAATAATGGTAATAAAATGGTGCTTGAGGCAGTTTCAGCTATACCTATATTACGTATATTCTATATATGGATGTATTCACCCTATAGAGCATGTGTGTGTATGTGTGGGTATTTACATATAACACACACACACACGTTATGTGTGCATAAATATTAACTTTTCTAAATTTTAATTCCTTCCTTTCCGGTAGCTGAAACTGCTGGTAACTAATTAACATCCACATCATATTCTAGGTATGAAGGATATAATTTATTTGTAAACTCAGGATGTTCTTGTTTTATAGAGTTGCTTGTATTTTATAATTTATTTACACATCATGGTTGGAAATGCTTATCTAAGTGCTATGCATTGAAGTGTATATTTGCTGAATCCATATGTTCTTTCTCATAGTGACAGTGTTATATAACTGGGTTGTGGAGTGGACAAGCCGATAAATACTGAAATTATACCGGGCCTAAGAATGGAAATGTCCATAGGAAGATGGAACAGTAGCAGATATATATTTTATCAGCTAAATGTTATTAGAATGGAAAGATGAAACAGACAGCATGAGGACAAGTTAAGAATGCAGAAGGTCGCAACCATTTGCAAGCTGATCATATCTGAATACATTGAGCCATTTGCCATTAAAAATGTAAAGTTAACTGTTTTGCTGGCTAAAATCTCTTGCCTTTTGTGGTATATGAGGTGTGAAACATATTGTCAAAATATAGTGGCATTAAATGTTTACTTTTATCTTATTGGTACTTGTGCTTCCCAGCCCAGGAAATCTTCCTTGGAATGAAAGGCTTCTTTATGGAGTCAGGGGAATGTTTGTTTTTTAACCCACAGGATGCTGTGATGTTATGGTTAGAGAGAGTGAAAACACCTTTCTCAACTAGTTCTACCACCTAGACGCTCTCTAAGGCCATGGCTACACTGGCGCTTTACAGCGCTGCAACTTTCATGCTCAGGGGTATGAAAAAAACACCCCCCTGAGTGCTGCAAGATACTGCAATGTAAAGCCTCAGTGTAATCAGTGCCACTTTGAAGTTTCAAGTGTAGCCATAGCCTAAGAAACAGATCCCTCAAGTCTGGTGTTGGAGGAACTGAAAGACCAGAAAAATAACTACGTAGTACAGCACCATGAATAGCAGCAGACAGAAAATACAAACCTGGGGCCTAACCCCACTACCTTTGCTCACATGAGCAGTCCCCTCCAAGTCCGTTGGATCATGCAGGTAAGACTCCTCACATAATTAGGGGGCTATGGAATCAAGATCCACGAGGAGCGAAGGAGAATCTAGAAGAAATTCACAGCTATGCGCTGCCTCCTCTTTCTCTGTTGGGCATGTCAGTTTCCCTTAGGCCAAAGAGCAGAATCCTGCTGTACTGTGTAAACACAAGTGTGAGGTTAGCAGTCAAGAGCCCTACTCTGAGCGATGAAGGTGCCAGGCACAGATGAATGTACTGACAAACACTCTCCAAAACTGCCTTTGAAACTCAGTACCTTTCCCTCAGTGTCCTTCAGGGAACGTCTCACACACCCAGCAGGAATGTGGTTTAGTTTTCTGGAGCAGGTTTTGAAGCACAGTCACTGGGTACTGTCTAATGAATGCACCCCATGCTGTGTGGTCCTGCACTTAGAAAATGGGAAAGGAAACAGTCAGAGACCTGCTTGGAGACATGTATACACTGCTGTTGTGAGCTGTTTAAAAGTCTATACTTAAGGCAGGACATTTTTTCATTTATGCTTTTACATTATTTTGCTAATGGTTTCCTCTTTAAAATCCTCCTCTTTCCTATGGGACTGACCAGTTTTATGTGCTATATCACTGCATACAGGTTGAAGGGGCGGTGAGGGCTGGTTTACTGAATAACATTCAGTTGTGAGGGGTTGCAGTCACGTACCAGGACCACATATTCAAAGTGACAAGCCAGTGGTGGCCATATAGAGGCTACATTTCAAAGATGCATGAGATGGTTTGGCAATCAGAGAGGGGAAAATGTTTCTACTCCCACTGGTACTTTTCAGTGGACACTACCCACAGCTCTGACTCTCCAACACTACCACTGCCCTGGGCCAGTGGATTTGAATGTTGATGCTTCTCCACTGTGATGGCAAATGATGATAAAGAGCCATTTATTTGTTCTTTTGCTGTTCAAAATAGCTCTAATGTGCTCTAAATAGCTAAAAGGCTTTACTGCATCTTTCAAAAGTAACATGAGGTAGTTTATCTTCATTGTTGCTACCACACAGCAGCATTGGTAGCAAAAGGCCTGAGGTCCCTAAAACAAAGGCAGATGTGTTAGCATGGGTATGTTTAGCTATGCTCTGGGAATGGAGTTGCTTGCCTAGCTAGACATTTGGGCTGAAAAGGGGCCCCGCATTTAAGAGAATTAGTTAACCATTTTCCCATTCTAAAGTATCAGTCACCATAAGGTTAGGCTAATGCTTAAGGGCTGGATCAAGGCTACTGGGAAAGTGGGTGGGAGAAGGGAGGCCGAGCCAGGCTGGGCGAATGCTCTCACCACTGAGTTATAGGGCTTTTTTTTTGGTGAGAGGGCTGACTTGGTTTACGTGCCTAACTCCAGGGGAAGGTTCATGGCCGTGAATCTCAAGTGGAGAGAGGCACTTCCTGTTAGGCCTGAACTCCCTTTGAGGAATAGAGTTTAAGTGGCATGTCCCACTGGCTAGCTCAGGTGATGCCCATACTGATGGAGGGGCTGCCAGATTGAATTTCAGTGACTGGTGTTGCGACACCATTCAAATTTGGCCCAACCACCTCTCTGTCCAGATGGAGAGGTTGCTGGGCACCATGCTACATGGAGTGTTGGTTCCTGTAAGGCAGAGAACGGGACTCCACTGATAACTCGACACCTGGCAGCACCTGAGACAAGGGAGCGAAACCTGGGGTGGGGAGAGGAATGAGCAACCAGAACGGGGTCTCTACTGGCAGGGGCCAGGGACCAGAATTTGCCCACTCGCTGCCAAGAAAGATCTGACTTGATGCCACTGCCACACTCAGCCACGGAGAGAGAGAGCATGGTGCTCCCCACCTATGGGAATAGGGGCAGAGGCTTCTCAGACATAGTTCTTGAGGTAAAGAAGAACTGGGGAGGTGGGAGGGCATTGGGGTAAGGAAGGCGCTGGAGTCTACATAGAGCAGATGAGAAACAGAAGTTGTTACCTCAGCTCTCATGGCACACCGCAGAACATCAGAGCTGAGCACATACCACTGTAGAGTTCTAAAATGTTACAGTCCTCCCGAACAGCTGGCAGCATCAGAAAGTTTGGAGCCACAGAAGGAGAAGACAATCTGCTCTACATATACCTGGCATGAGCACAGAATTAAAATTAATTCCTTTACAAAAAGGTAGAACAGTGTTTCAGTGCTGTTATTTCAGTGTGAAATGGATTTCGTTTACCAAGAGCCATTTCATGTTAATGCCTGTGATAGGTGTCAGTCTGACAGCCCTGGAGGATGACATCTGCCATCAAGCCACAGAGCACTACAGCTTTGGTGGAAGCAGGGCATGTTTCTGTCCTGCCGAAGAGCTTCTTTCATGACCTCTAAGAGAAAGGGGAGAGTTCCTGTACATTCAGTCCTCAGCTATTCCAGCAATGAGCCCTTACCTGGGAACTGCCCTTAGGACACCAAACCTGAGTCATAGAAGAATGGGTTGGTGAGGAGTCTTCACAGTATCTCTCTCTGTCTCGCTCTTCCCCCCACTGGAAGCTAATTTTATGGGTTTAGAAACCTCACATCCAGTCATACAACAGATTTAATGCCAGCCAACTGGCAAATGAACACATGCAGCTGTATGTGTCTGGCACAAATCAGTGGTGTCATTTGGCTCTCCTAGCTACTCTGGAGCAGCCAGACATGGGTTTGTTTGTGTCTAATTCCCAAATGTGCTGCAGAAAGAGAGCCTCATGCCTGTGCCAGTGGAAGGTGGTAAAGAGGTTTTCCATTAATTTTAACGGGGGCAGCCTTCTTCCTCTCTCTGTTCAGCTCTAGTCTCTCTGTGTAAGACAGAGGGAGTGTGGAGATAATGGGAAATGTCCCCTTTGTTCAGTTGTAAGAAAATGAGTTGCTCAACAATAGTTGCACTGATCAGGGCCAGAGCAGGCCATGCAGCATATATACGTGCCTATCCCAGAAGCACAGCTTTATGCTACCAGGGATTCTCCTGACCACAGTTGTCCCTGGCGCCCCCTTGAGAGGCTGGTGGGAAGCAAAAATGCTCATGCCCATTCCATGCCACTTCATCCCTCCTGGGTCCAGGGTAGCAAAGGACAGAGCAATGGAGGAGACGTACCCCATCCTTCAATTCCAAATGGGCAAGGAAAGATCCACAGTGGCCCAGTTTTATTAGAGCTTCAGCTGCTCCTACATCATATTTGATGGAAGACCCAGTAGCCTAATGCATCATCACAGGAGCCCAGCATTGTTGCTGCAAACATTGGCAACACCATTTTTAGTCTAATTTTCATGGACCATGGTGGGCATCTCACCTATATGAACAGTGAAAAAGCTAACAGCTCCTACACTGGCCTGGTGGTTAGTGACTCTCACAGAGGTTGAGTAGGCATGGAGAGAAACAATTGGATGTGATCCCAGCCTAGTTTTCATGGGCAGGGAGCAGTGCCATTTGTGTTCTGAAGGTTCTCTGCAGAGCTGGTTACAATGTTGGCATGTACAGTGAAATCCATGGCAAATCTAATGGAAAGCTGCTAATCTTTGGAATCTGCATATCTTCTGAGTGCATTCATCTCTATTGTTTCTGTTTAGAAGCTGCAAACAATAGCAACAGCAAATCCTATTTTGTTGGCATTCAGAAATAGTTACTAAAGTGGCACAAAGTGATTTACAGAGAGGGTTGTCACAGACGCAAACTGTACTTAAAATAAACACCTAGCCCAGCAAGAAGGCACCCTGCTCAGGGTCCAGTTATAGTTAAAAAATTGGAACTACAAAAATATTCATTTCCACAGTAAAAAAAAAAAAATATCCTAGGTACCTTTTACTCCTTTCAGTGAAATTTCCTAGAGCTCCTTAACCGCTGAGGCTAGGAGAAGAAGCAGTGGGCTTCAGTTGCAGCAAGGGTGGTTCAGGTTGGACATTAGGAACTGCTTCCTGTTAGTACTGGAATACATTGCCCAGGGAGGCTGTGGAATCTCCAACACTGGAAATTTTTAAGAGCAGGTTAACCAAACACCTGTCAGGGATGGTCTAGATAATATTTAGTCCTGCCATGAGTGCAGGGGACTGGACTAGATGACCTCTTGAGGGCCATTCAGTCCTACGATTCTATGATAGGTTAACCTCCTGTGGGCTGTAATACTTTTAGTGTCCAGGTACTGGTGGCCTCTGATACATAGGAGATCAGACTAGCTGAGTGGGTGGTCCCTTCTGGTCTTAAACTCTATGACCTCTGGAGATGGTTTGACTCCTTATTCTTTTTTAAAATCATAAGACCCGGCATATGTCCTGGACAGATTATGCTGACTGGCCCCAGCAGCAGTAACAATCAGAGGGTAATGAAAATAAGAGCTAGAAAATACCCCTTAGTGGGTCTGAAAGCCTGATGAGCTCTGATTCACAGTAGCTGCATCAAGTGAATGCTGAGGATTCAGGAACAAAGGTTGACAGTGGCTCCGCTCTTCCTGGTTTGCCTGGAACAAGAATCTGCTTTTATGGAACCAGAATTGCTCTGCCCTCTCTGGGCACCCTCAGTTACACCATCCCCCAAGCTTTGAGACAGGATGCTTGTGGTGCCTCCTCAATGTGTTTTGGGGGCATTAAGTAGCCACGCCCTCATTTTCCTTTGAGTGGCACCAGAAAGCAGTTTGGGTGCAATCACAGGGTCTTCAGAGGAGTCAGGAAATGGCCCCCACAGGCAGCAGGAGAGAGAGGCATCACTCCACCTTTCATGCCATCAGCTATTAAACTTCCAGGATGCACTGCACCGCAAAGTGCTCACAGCAGCCAGTGGAAAGGCACAGTCTCCTCCCCTCTTTCTCTGTCTGAGCAGGCTTCAGCAATTAAGCCATTTTCTCTCCCATACATCCCAAAAAAACAGGGGATTGTGGGCCACCGACTCTACCCATTAGTCCCTCCAAGAAGAAAGATGGTAAAAGCAACCACCTGGCACTTCTCAAAGACCCCAGGAAGGGGGCACCAGCTGCTACTAGGGAGAGGAGCAAGGAGGGGTCATTTGACAAACACAAGAAGAAATCAATGGTAAGTGTGATGGTGGAAGCTGTGCTGGTTGTAGCTGGGATAAGAAGGCATCCACTCAGTTCCACTCAGTCTCCAAGTATGTGGGCTGACATTTTTAGGTTTAGCTGGTATTTGAACCTACTCACATTTCAGGTGATTGGCTAAATGTTTTATACAAGCCACCTGTTTGGCCATCTAGCCCAGCCCATACTGATGCACAACACTTGTGCTGCCATGGCAGGGAGGCATGTCTCATTAGTCTTTTTTCCATGGGGAAGCAGCAGGAAACCAGCTGTGAAATAAAACCTCCTCAATCCAACAGCAAAGGTCAAAACTAGAGGGATTTTTTTTTTTTCCAAACAGGAAAGTTTGTGTAAAATTGACCCTTGGTCAAAGCAGTTTGGTAAGGTACCCCCATAAATCCTGGAGGCCGTTATGCTGCTTTATCTTGCTGGACTTGTAAACCTTTGATCTTTAAATTACCACAATGACCCTAGAAATTCTTGCTCATGAAGGATTGAGTAAACAGCTTTATGGCCTAGGGATCTTTAAGGCATGTACTGATTTGGATTACCACTGACCACTAAGGAGTCAAAAGTGTTTCAGAAACTAAAGCTATCAAACACAGCACTTATCAAATCACACAACAGGCCGAATCCTAAAGACTTACTCAGTCCTTAAACAGGCAAAAGTCCTGCCTGAAGTCAATAAGGAGCTGCACAATTCATTTTTTGTTGGTCCAGCGCACTCAGCATATTCAGTTACAGACACAAGAAAATCTATACCAGTGTTTTCAACCAGGAGTATGTGGACCTCTGGGGCCATGCAGAGGTCTTCCAGGGGTACATCAACTCATCTAGATATTTGCCTAATTTTACAACAGGCTACATAAAAAGCACTAGCGAAGTCAGTACCAACTAAAATTTCGTACAGACAATAAGTTGTTTATGCTGCTCTCTATACTATTCACTGAAATGTAAGGACAATATTTATATTCCAATTGATTTATTTTATAATTATGTGGTAAAAATGAGAAAGTAAGCCATTTTTCAGTAATAGCAAGCTGTGACATTTTTCTAATCTTATGTCTGATTTTGTAAGCAAATAGTTTTTAAGTGAGGTGAAACTTGGGGATATGCAAGACAAAGGGGTACAGTCGTCTGGAAAAACTGCGAACCACTGATCTATACAAACTCAAAGGACAGTGACAATGTACAATAGTGGTAAGAGAGTCAAGCAATAAACCATCCGTTGGCCTACCTGGAGCTTGTATAGCACCAGGCTAGACATGCAGGAAAGTACAGATGTCAGTTCCTTTCCAAAGACTACACTACTTGAGCCTGGAATGTTGAGCTAGGGAAAAGGGTCACCTTGATCCAAAGTCGATTTATGAGTTTAAGATTTTATTCTGTCTAACTGCAGCTTGAAATTTCATTCTCTGACACTTGCCAAGAAGGGAGCAGCAAACTAAACTAAACAATTTTTTGCCTCCACAGAAGCAATTATTTTGAGCACATATTTTAAGAGCTAAATTTTGTTTTTATACCCATCAGTCTTTCCTGAGCCTACACACACACACACACACACACAGTCTCATATTTTTACAAGGGCAAAAGCACTGCCAGTTACAGTGACCAGATAGCAAATGTGAAAAATCGAGACAGGATGTGGGGAGTAATAAGAGCCTATATAAGCAAAAACACCAAATATCAGGACTGTCCCTATAAAATCGGGACGTCTGGTCACCCAACCAACGGTTTCAAGCGTGAAGGCCCTTGATTGGTGTTTGTTTAACTTTCGGGAATAACATCTTCTGGCAAAGTTGAAGAGTGCATTAAGCAAAGCCTGTCATTCACTCTTAGGTGTGGAACAGGTTTAAAAGTTTATTAGAAAATGTTTACAAATAGATGATACCGAGAGTTTGAAACGTCAGTTATTGGTCATCGTGGGTAACATACAGAGTATAGGGAGATGCTAGTATTTTGGTATTGGACAGCACATAACATATACAGTCTGCAGTGTCCCCAATGGGGGGGTATACGGTGGGTGAGATCAAGATACAGTCAGCAAGCAGTGAGGGTACATCATTCATACAAAAAGTTACAGACAGTCATGGGTATAAATAAGCGGGCCAGGTAATGGGGATAGGACGACTCTCACATGGTGGAGTTTGGTTCGGTGGGTTCAGGGCTCAGGGGATAAAGTCCAGCAGGGGAGGTTTACAGGTCTCTTCTCCCTTGTGGGTGCACGAAGTCACGCCGGCTCACTCTTGGTATTGGCAGTGGCCGGTGATGTGCTCTGTGTAAATGTCTCTAGACCATCGAATAGTGGCCGACAAGTGGGAAGGAACCTGCCATTCACAAAACATTCAATGCAGCATGAAGTTCAGCAGTTCGGGCAGCTTTTTTGTTTACTGTGAAAGGTACAATATACTACAGTGTTGGATTCAGCATATTTTCCCCCCCCCAGATCAATGGGAGGTGTTAACTGAACTCATCACCTTAAGCAGACTGAACAAAATTTCCCATTCCTTTGGCTGTCTCTGCACTGGCTTGTCAACTAGCTAACTGAGTTTAAACAGTCCCAAGTAAACTGCTTTCTAGAAAGGTTTGGCCACTCATTGTGGGTGAAACCAGACCAGGTTAGAGCTATGTTTAAAAATCACATCTGAGACTCTGGGCCACATTAAAAAGTGAGTCTTTCTAGAGCACAACTTCCAAACACGTCTTTTCTGCTGCCCAGCCCTGCAAACAAAACCCAGGATCGGAAAGTCAAACAGAGTTCTTTCTGGCTCACACAACAGACAAACTCCTTCATTTATCAAATATTTCCTAGTGATTGAGCAGCACATCCCCCAGAGAGGGTATGTTGGCCTTTTGACAAGGTTTCTCACCAGAGAACAAAAAACTTGGAGGTATTAACTGTGGCAAAGCATGAGGCTCAAACCCCAAAGAGAAAAGCCTACATGACCTGAATGCTTCACCATGATACTACATCGATTGCATGGAAATTGTTGAGACTGTGATGAGATTAACTTGGACAATGTCCAGCTAACGTTAGGCATTTTTATTAACCAGCCTTATTGCCACTCATAAAGCGAAGATCTATCCCTCACTGATAATTAACAGCCCAGCCTAACTCAGTTAGATCCTAAAACCAGGTAGCATTTCCTGCAATGCTCCATTGCATAGGGAGATCTTCTACTGGTGACTTTAAGGAATGTTTTCTGACCCTCTTATCTCCATGTTGTGCTGCAACTCTACACAGTGGATCAAAAAAAAATTACAAATTCAGATCATGCCTTTGTTTTTCCAAAAATTCGATGATAATCCCCACAGAAACACTTGGTAAGAGGCAAAAAATATTGCTTTGTATCTTCTCTTTACATTGACTTGTTTAATATTATTATCACTGCCTTTGGCCACTGATTATTCAGAAATGAACAATCCTGCTTTGCAATACAGAGAACAAAGAATTACATGCAGTCTAGAATATGCTCCATTAGCATTCAAGGGAAGATTACTACTCAGTAATGGCATTTCGATCATAGTTATAGGATTTAGACTGGTTGAGAGGATCCTAATGCCACCATGGGGATTTGTTTCCAACGGCAGGAAACCGAAGATAAAAACAGTGCCTCTCCCAGTAGCCTCAGGATCTCTCCTTTTCCAAGAGCCTGAAGCAATTTTGAGTAGGAAATTGAATGGGAGTAGGAGGTCAGATGGGCAAAGAGGAGAAACTAGATTAATAGTGAGGCATAAAAGGAAAAGCATGACCGGTAAATGATTGCGCCTTTTAATATATAGACTCTCTGCATCAGTGCAATTCCAGATCCCACAGTGCCATCCTCTTCCAGGGATACCCAGGCTGAGTCTCCATTGCATAGCACCTTGTGCAGTCATTGAGGGCTAGATTCACAAGGGTCATTCAAAGGAAGTTAGGAACCTAAATCTGTTTGTGGATCTGGGAGTCAGAGTTTCTCCATCAGCTTCAAAGAGCTTTGGATCTGGCTCATGGTCCTGTACAAAATGCCTATAAAACTCTGTCAGTGGAGTGAGGAACAGGATGGGGGTGGAGGGGAATTCTGATTTAGCAGCATTACACATGCACTTTGCTCAAATGGTTGCAAGACAAAGAAGAATCGGGCCCACTGCCTCCTCTTGCTTCTATTCACCCCAGGAAGCACAGCCTGTCTGTCATCTAGCACAACACTAACAAGGCTATCAGAGCAGCAGTGCTAGGAAGGCTTTAAATTGTTCATTAAATGTAAACCGGCAGGGAGGAATGGCAGCAGACAACAAAGGGCAGGGAAAAGAAAGTGGGGGAGGAGAGCCCCTGCTAATTTCCTCCTCATGTCCCCTCTCCATTACCATCTCCCAGCTCTGATTGCCGCACTCTGAAAGTCAAGTGGAATTGTGAAGACGAACCACCTGTAATTTAAAGTGCAGCTTTCCCCTGAGAAGTATGTGAAAATGCCACCGTTGTACTCGTTGCCTATGGGAATTGGGAGTCAGAGCCACTGGAAAAAGGCAGATTCTGCTACATTTTTACCACTGTCAACACTGAAGACCCAACAGTGCTTAAAAGAGATTGAAACAGGAGAGCAAGCACTCATTGCACTAGCCAAGGAGGAGGGGGAGAGCACCGCCTACACAAGCCAAGGAGAGGCAGGGAACCCCCCCCCTTCTTTTAGCTGAGGAAATGAACTATACTTCCCCCTTTGCCAGCCCCTTCTTTAACCTCTGGAAGAAACACAGCACTGGGAGAGTGAACTGGGGTCTTTGCTGAATCCCGCATCATCGGAGTTCAACAGCACTTCAGGCAGGTTGTTGGAGTCCTTTTGTCCTTCCCCCTCAAGAATCTGATTAGGGAGGTTCTGTGACTCCTGAGAAAGTGTTTGTGTGTGTATGTGTATGTGTATAGAGATATACTTAAAAGAGGAATAATTGGTCTCCTGGGAGCTATAAAGAACTTGTTAGGTGCCTCTATTTGAGCAGTGACAGTATGGGGCCTAATTACTAAGCCTGAATTATTCTTTTTCTTTGGGAGAGGAATCTCTAAGGTCCTTATTAAAACCTACAAACATTCTGAAGAATGCTAGCGTTTGAATTTGTCCATATTGCTCACAAACCAGGCCAAATAAGGAAGTTGTTGTACTCAGCCCCTTAAACACCAACGGGCGTCACCTCGGCTTGTCTTAATTGCATAACACCCAGCTGTTACGAGGATAAACAGGAATCATTGTGTTGGATACCTACAGCTGGAAACCATGATACACCAGATTCTTATCTTAAACATTGGTGTGGCTTTTATACTGAAGGCGAGAAAAATTCACATATTTGCAGTGTACTGGTAGCGACCATTGCACAAAAAGCCCAGCTCAAATACACTATTCAAGACGATTAACTTTGTAAAATCATACCAGAAAGAAACAAGATGCTTCCTCCTTCAGCAGTGCAGTGTATTGAAAACTGTGTAAAAATTACAAGCTCTCACAGTAAGTTCTATGGGGTTTCCTAGTCTTGTTTGCAGGCTGGAGGGCTCTGCGAGGAAACATGTGATCTTGTTTCTCAGTAGTCAGTCTGCAAAGGGCCAGCCTAGAACAAGATGGGATGTGCTGCACATCTCTGCCATAGGCAGCAGTCTGCTTTGTCTCTGTGCTTTTGGTTCTTGTGTGTTAAGGTTCTGGATTGTAAGAAATAAAGTAGGGTTGTTACGTTACAACCTTCCTGAAAGAGTATTCTGTTTTTTATCTAATGTCTCTGCTTGAATGCAGCGAACGTAACAGGCAGGACTATCTATCTATCTATCTGGAAGGACAAAGAAACCTGAGCCATAACAAATGGATTTCAAACTTGATTAACCTGGGTTTGGCCTGAGATGCTGCAGTGCCCAAGTGCAAGTCCGAGACTTGACACTGGCAAAAGGCCTTTCTGCTAGGAAAGGAGTTCCTCTGGCTTAACCCACACCCCGTCAGTAAGGAATGCCTGCTGAGTGGCACTTTTTGCAGTGACAAGCTTAGTATCATTTTGTTTGACCAATATTTTTTCCTTAATTTCCTGTATATTTTCTCCACTATGCCAATGAAATTTGCTCTCACAAGACAAATTTGAATGGCAGGTATAGCCTAATAAACCGAGGTATTCCTTATTCAGGCACCTTAGAGATGGAACCTGAATGTCAGAGGAGGATGAGTCGAGAGGGAGCCTTCAGCATCCCGTCAAAGGCAAAGGAGCTGCAATTCTGCCTCCCTAGTGAGACACAAAAGCGGAATGGCTGGTTTAGTGTGGGCTCAGAGTGAGCCAAATGAGCTGAGCAGCACTGGGCTTGATTATGGCCTGAGTGTTGGACGCTTTTTAGTGGTGATCTGTACGGTTTGCTGAAATGACATCCAAAGAGAATGAAGCCCTCTATACACAGCACAGGCACAGCGTAGGCCAGGGCAGCTCGGGAATCTGTACAGTGCACCGTTAATGTGTCTCAACTCTGATCTGCAGGAACCAGAATTTAGTGGTGCAGATAATAATAAATAAAATAAATCACATAATGCTTCTAATTAGAGCTGCAAAAAAACTATGAGGTGACCTCACTCATCCCACAGCCAGTGACTGTGTGTTGACTAGGATATAGCTTAGGCCCATGTATATAATTACAGCTTTCAATTTGTAATCAGACTCTGGTTTCCATCCATATGCAACGTTTGGTACTTGGTAAATTACCATGGCAGCCAGCCACAGTTTTACCCTTCCCAGATGCCTTGTGCCTTCCTATAACCAATTTCTAGTATTTATTTTGCTCAGTGACAAATCTTGCTAATCATGCCTGTGTAACTAATTCAGGTGGTTTTATATTCCCAGAGTGCATTGGCCACCATGCTGCTGATGCCGGACCAGATACTCTGGGCCTTTTTGTGGTCCAATGAATTATAGAATATCAGGGTTGGAAGGGATCTCAGGATGTCATGTAGTCCAAACCCCTGCTCAAAGGGGGACCAATCCCCAACTAAATCATCCCAGCCAGGACTTTGTCAAGCCTGACCTTAAAAACCTCTAAGGAAGGATATTCCTGTGAACAAGACACTGGACTGGTAGTTCAGAGAGCTGGGTTCTAATCACAGTATGATACTGGGTGATCAGTTGAGTAAGTCAGTTCATCTCTTTGTGCCTCATTTTCATGATCTCTAAAGTCAGGGGTAAGGATACTCTCCTATGTAAAGCACTCTGAGGTCTAAGATCTCTACCTTACTGTCAGGAATTTTCACTGAACACCTGATGGTGGATATTGTGCAGTAGTAATGGGGAGTGAATTTCACATTTCTAATTGAGGGTTTTCACTAGAAATCTGCTGTCTAAGCATTATGCTCACCCAGCCATGAATACAAACATTCCATCTTTTATATGTGACCTGTCAAAACACCATATCAAATTGTGACTACTGAGTTTTCAAAGCAATACACATTGCAGTCTGTGTCCAGTCCATAGGATGCCACATGTTAGCACAAAACATGTAAATGCAAACCATTAAAACATTTGTGGAAATTGTCATCTCTTCACAGATAGTTTTTCCAATGAAAAACTGGCTACATTCAATAGGCACATTAATTTCCTGCAAATAGTTCTCTGAGCAATCATGATCAACAAGGTTTTAGAGTACGCGTAGGTTCTAAACATATCTATAGCCACTTCTTGTTCCTTTATTTTTTCCTTCTTTGACAATGACGGGAAGTGTTCCCAAGAATCAACAATGACTAGAACTACTTTCTGGGCCCAGTTGTGCACGCATTTGGGGCCATTCACAATCTAACCCAAAGTGATTTGCCCAAGGTCACATAAAATCTGTGGCTGAGATGAGAACAGAACCCAGAATTCCACATTCTATGCCTTAACCAGAAGGCCATCCCTTCACTTCTTTCCCATGCACATGGGGAGAATTATTTCTGAATCCAGTATAAATCCT
Source organism: Chelonoidis abingdonii (assembly GCF_003597395.2). Classification (NCBI taxonomy): domain Eukaryota; kingdom Metazoa; phylum Chordata; order Testudines; family Testudinidae; genus Chelonoidis; species Chelonoidis abingdonii. Next base: position 147,496,240 of record NC_133771.1, read on the forward strand.
CTTATTGGGCACAACCTCCATAAAAACTGGATTGTGCTCATTAAGAACGTTCCACTGATGAGAAACTCATCCAAATAAATTGTAGAGGGAAATACCCTTTGTATTTTGTGAATGGCTTTAAAAATAAGCAATGTATAAAAGCATCAACATTTTTAAATGAAGTTGGCTTTTTTAAAAACATCCATCATAGAACAGAGAAGCAGCCTGAAGTAAACAATGGGCAGAACACTGGGAAATGTTTTGCTAGCAAAAACCAATTCAAAATCATTAAATACTGTACATGTGCCCAGGTTGCAGACAATGCCAGGCATCACATTTAAATCCCGGTATCAATTGCTTAGAGCTGTGGTACTCCATTTGGGTCTCTCAAGGTATGTGTAGAACCTAAAGGCCTATTTTTTAAAGTAAGAATAAGAACAACACTGCTCCAGGAGCAGAGCTGACCCAACTAAGGACCCAGATCAAATGCATTGCACTGGACTTTAAAAAGCAACACATTTTAAAGCATAAATCATCTTCTGACAGTTAGAAATTTCCCTCAATTGCAGTTGATCACTTTTTACAAAGCAGTAATACACCCATAACTTTTTCCTATGTGTTGGTGCTATATAACCTTCCAAAAAATCAGTTCCAGTGACTTTGTACTCCCCTAACTGCTGTCTAATATCATTGCTCAAGCACTAAGGAATGCTGCCAAGTCAAATTTAATATATATATTAAATATATTCATGTTTTTTGAAAAGATTCTGAAGTACCATAGGTATTTAAGTGAGGAAGGTGGCTCCTCACACTTCAATCTGCTTCTTTCATGAAGCCCTCTGTCCCCCATTAGCTTTGGCTTGGAAAATTGACTGAGCCTTAAAATTGCCACATTTACTCTGAAGTCAAAGATAACAGTTTCTACAGAGACATGTAATTATTACAGCTGCTCAGGCTGGAGTATACCAAAGGGCAAAGGTACCAGTAGCATGCCAGCTGTACCGTGCCTCAGAGGCAAGCACCGTAGGTGCTTCAACAGCTAGGTCTCGTAGGCGCTAGCCCTGCTGAGTCCCATACATACCTACGGAAACGGGTCTTTTACTAGGCCTGGCAGGAAAGTAAAAGGTTGCAAATAGCCTAGATCCTGTGGCTTAAATGGTTAGAGTTCAAAGCGTGCAATAGTGGTTCCTGTTTGGGCCCCTGAGGCAGTTCAGCTGAGTCAGGGCTCTTCAAGCCTAATGCCTGGAGCGCCTTCTGCAGTCCAGTCTCTAGTCAGTCAAGGAGCTTACAGGTTTGCAGGCCAAGCTTAGCCAGTGCCTCTCATTGGCATCCCTCTGCGCTGGCTCTCTGCCCAACTGCTGTTGCCCTCGCCCCCAGAAGCTCCAACACAAACCTGTACCTAGGTGGGACGTCTGACAGTCACAGTCTGTGCCGTGCATGACTCTGCAGATAGTTCCTGGGGGGATTCCTCTCTGCTTCCAGCTTCCTGCAACTGCTCCTTCCCAAGAGTGCCCAGTCTGTTCCTGGGGCAAGGAAGGTCCTTCCTCCTACCTAGCCTGGGGAAAGGGAAGTACAGCAGGGAGGGGGTTGATGGGAGTTGTAGTCACCTGCTTAGCAGGTTCACCGCAGACTGAAGAAAATGCAAACTGTTTTTGAGTTACAGATGATTTAAAAAGTTATCTTGATTTGAAATTTCAATTGTTGTCCAGCATCTTTTTGTCCCCTTTTAGCTCACTTAAGTTACTGCACCTTCTAATTTTCCAAGCTCTCTGAAAACTCATATGTCAGAAAATATGTTTGAAGAAAATAGGCTGGAATTGAAACTGCAAAAGAAAAATAACAGCAACAACATGTCTTGCTTTGTTGGTAACTCTAGTGCTGAGCATGTGAACTTCAAAGTGAAATTGCTCAGCAACTGACTATAAAACACATATATGCGGAGATCTAGGAAGAAGGGGACACATCAGGGCCCAGATGGGGCTCTGGCTGATCACTACTTCCCACCACCCAACACAGATGTAATGAGGTCAAGTGGTGTCTGTATAAAGAAATTAAAACTACCGATTATTCCTTAAGACAGGCTTTTAATGACTTATGACTATAAATGCAACACAGACAGAACAGGGAAAGAAAAATTGAAGACCAGCATTGAATAAGAATTAATATAAATGACAAATTATATTCCAAACAAGCACAAGTACAAGTAATGTTATGCATTAGCTACTTATTATTATAAAAGCATGTCCTTAACATTGGCAGTTTTTACTGATGACAGGCACAAGTACATTGAAAGCTATTATTACTCATTAACTATTAACCTTACAAGTTCTATTCCTACCCTCAATAACCATAAGAATAAACAAAGATACTATAAATTGATAAACAACTTTCTATTATTTCTAAACTTAACACTAGTATTAAACTTTTACTACTATTTTCAATACTGCAGCATTAATATAATCTGAGATCAAATTATCCCGACACTACCATTCTTAATAGTATAGTGTCAGTACAACTTGAGATCAAATCAGCTTGAGCAACCCAGACTTCTTTACTCTGTTACTTTATTCTGCATGCAACCAGACTATTTTACTTTAAAACCTTACCCTACTGAGAATATGTTACCTTTCAGTCAACCGCTCTTTGCACTGGCCAGGTACAGATAGTTGGTGTGATTCAGGTTTCCTTGGTTCAAGGGGTGGGGGTCAGACCGATCAAAGAGAATAACCTCTTAAGACCAAGAGACAGACAGAAAGACAGACACACACACACACACACCTGAGGCTCTACACATTTATCTCATCTGCCCACCGTGTTTTGAAGCAAGTCAACCAATCAGGTTAGGCCAAATCTTCGTTTTGGCTGTATAATTTATACTTAATTATTTTCTTCTGGCCAATTGTTGTTTTAATTTTATAAGTTATGCAAAAGGAAATAACTTATGTCCAGATAGCGTATTGTCTCAACTGTGGTTTTTCTAATAGCTAAATGTTCTTTAATTTTTTTAAATTACAAGGACATAACTTACCTCTAAATGGGCTAGTGTCTTGATTGTGACTAAGGTTATTTTGATGACCTAGGCTTGAAGGCCTAGCCCATCAAAACCACATAGGAATCAGTTCTTTGGCTGCAGCGTCTCTTAATCACACGTTTCAAGTGTGGGCTTAATAAGCCAAACCCGTGGGCATGACTTATTTTACCATACAGGAATCAGCATAAAATGTTGTCTGGCAGCAGATGTCTTTTGACCATAAGTTGCAGCTTAATTTTGCAAAGCTTGCGCTATAAAAGCTTCCGGAAGTTTTAGGCCTAATACTGGCAATACTGTTGTTCATTTTAAGTTTGACAACACTCTTGCTCAAATTAATCACAGTGTAAAACTGAGCTATTTTCATTGTCCAGTCAGACTACTTACAGATATGTAAGTATTATACAAATAATAAGGAATGAAAAGCTACTACTACATTCCTGCACTAAGGAAGTGTGGCGGGAACAATGCATGGAGCGTAGACACAGTATGAGTACTGCTGCAGCAGTGGCATCCTGATCCCAGGGCCTGAGTCAAAGCCAATTAAAGTCAACGGGCATCTTTCCATTGCTTTCAGTGGGCTCTAGTTTAGGCCCACATGTGCTGGAGCATACGCCTCCTGCCTGCTCCACAGTAAGCCTAACACTTTTTTAGCCTATTCCCTGCTATGTAGCTATTTTGCTGTGAAGGATTCAGCATAATGCTGTCTCTCCCCATCCATGCCACTCCACAATATCAAACATGCCCACATGCCTGGCTGTGGTCCCCGAATGCATGGGAGTGGCTTGGAACACTGATGGGGAGTGTTGGAACATATGCAGAATGCACGAGTGTGAATGCACCACAGCTGGAATGCACTCACTCAGCACATACTATATAAGACATAGCAGGCTCACCCCTCAGATTCTGACAAGCCTTTCAGTTTTACATAAATAAAGTCTTAGCAACACAGGTAAAGCTCATTTTTATATAACACCATGTGCTTTTTAACATGGCAGCATCCCTTTACAACTGTGAAATAGATCTGGAACTCTGGGTACATCTGGCCCTATTCCAATTGGCTGTCAGTGATGCCATTGCTCTGTCACTAATCCCTGTAATGCCTGCAACTGACCTTTTCCCCCTATAATTTCCTGTTCATCATAGTAATAAAACCTCACGAAGCTATGAATTTCTGTGGGGATTATCGCACTTCTTGGGAGGTTGAAGCAACTTGGCCTGTGGCCTCGTGTCCTGCTATGCACTCCAGAAGTGCTCTGCATTTTGAATATTACTGCCGGGCAAGTGGATGCTTCATACTCTGGAACAAATTCAAACGTCTTGACAAGCGAACTTTCCCAACATTGGCAGTAATGTGCCATGCCTATAAATTATGCCCAGAGTGTTCATTTTAATTTAAATGTGTTCTCATCTCATAGCAATAAGTGGTGTCACGTTACTGGTGTGAAAAACCTGACTTTACAATGACTAGAGATTAATTAAATGACAGTCACGTCTACAGTAGCCACAAGAAATTATTAGTGAGGAATGACCCACCTTAAGGGATGTTTTCAAAGCCTTGAAATTTTTTCGGTTTGAATGCTCCTTGTAAACATCTGGCGTTGTTAACATTTGTTTCTGTGTTAAAAATTGAAGTCGGCAGCTCTGGCAATAACAGCTGACTTGCTGACGAGCTTGGGGAAAATGGAATACGTGCGCTCCAAGAAACGCTCTTCTCCCCCCAGTGAGCGCTGTGTGAAATGATCTCTTAATTCAGCACCATCCTTATGTCCTAAATGGCTCTCTGCACACTGACGTGCAACCACACCAGCAGAGGATTTTGGGTGGGTGGAGGAAAGGAGTGTAGCTGCTGCTTAAAGAAATATGAACTAAGTATTGAAGTACGCGTACACTTAATAGATTTGTAGGAAAAGCAAAATGTAATGGGCCAGACTCACTGGCCCTTTTGTCCTGCCTGAGTTGTGCAAAGGGACAGAATCTCATTGCACCTGCCAGGCTGTGAATTCTCAGCTGGTGTAGGGTTGCCAATCCCCAGTCTATGAGGTGTTGCAGAGAAGGAAATTATGTATCAAGGCAGGGCACAATACAGCTTCATTCTGCCAGTTTACAGCTGGCAAATGCTCCTTTAGGGACCATAGCCAGCTCTTGTAAGTTACAGTAGCCCCCGTCTGTTCTAATTTACGTCTGGCAAGGACAGCTTGAGACTCAGCCTGAGAAACTGGTTTGCACGCTGAGTGGCTCGTTGCACAGGACAGATTTGAACCATGTTAGATAGAACAGACTTACAGAAGTGACCTAAGGTAACATTTTCTAAAGCACCTAAGTGACTTGGGCTCCTAAGTCCCATTTCAAAAGTGACATGGGCATTTAGAAGCCTAAATGTCACTGAAAGACCACGGAATGTGGACTAAGTGCCTAAATCACTTTTGAAAATGGGACTTAAGTGCTTTTGAAAATCTTTACTCTTGGTCTGAAAGAAAAAAGAAGAGAGCTATTGTGTACACACTGGATGTATTTAATTACCTTGATGTTAAACTTTTCAGTTTAGTCTAGAAATTAAATACATTGTTAACAGTTAACACAAGAGGCCCTCAAGGAGCTAATATCTCTAACAGAAACATGAGCTGAAACCTATTAGCCTCTGCATCAAAAAGTTCAAATTCAGGCTTAGTGTAAGCAAGTGCAACTCCACTGAAAGCCAGGAAGCTGTAGCTGTTCTTAACTCCACCCACCGACAAGAACATACAACTGGTGAGAGAAAAATGGAGATAATGGGTGAAGTTTCTCCATAATGGAACTGCACTGACCTCACACAAAGTCTGAATTACGGTCTAAGGCAGTACAGTTCAACCTTTAAGAAAAGCCACTTCATCGCAGAATGACTTCGTAAAGAGCCACCATATCAAAACATTGTGATAACCCAACCAAGTGTTTTATATTCAGAATCTGGGACCCTGTGTGAGAATGCAGGGCTCGTCTGTTGGATCAATACGATGTCTGGTGCTGGAACCCTGCATAGAGCATCAGAGAGATTTTTGCGAAGTCATTCTTAGCTCAGATCAGGTGTGTCCAATCTAGGAGAAGGAGGGGTTGCAGTAACTTTGCAAGCCACAGGGAAGAGCATCTCCTCAGTTCTTTTCCACCTCCTTCTCCCCTGCATGGAAAGGAGGGAAAAGTTTTCCTTTGCTTGGTTCTCTACTGGCAGAGAGTGGTCTCCTCTGTTTTCCTGACTCCCCTGATCCCAGCCTCTACTGGATGTTGCAAGGGGAAGGGCCTTTCTCCCCACCACCTGCCTCCCTACTGGCTGCTACTAGGAGTAGGATTACATTGGTCCTTTCCTTCCTTACCCTCCCATACTGAAAATGCATGGCTCCTGCACTATCAGTGAGTTTGATCCGTGCTCCTCATTTTCTCTGGACATTTATAAATCAGCCTGGCAGCAAATTGATAATCCTCAGTCTTCTTGCTATGCCTTGGTCTGTAACTGACCGTGCACCACAGCCACAGATCTTGAGGGCATTTCGTGCACAGCCCCTAAAAGCTGTGTATGCGGATCTAGAGCAGAAGGCAAAAGGATCACTGATCTGGAGAGGTCTCTGAGGTCATTTTTTAAGCAGTTGGAACTGAGGAACCCCATAATCATAATGATGTCCCTTAAAGAAAACAGAGATGGGGGCAGAATTCAGACCAGAATTTCAAACACACTTAAATTTAGCCATGTTCTGATCCAATGCTTCGGTTTAGTCCATTATAAAGACAGGAGATACTTGTAAAATATAAATACTGTTATATTATCGGGAAGCGCTATATATGTACTGGGCCCATTCAAGACACAAATTAGAGAGAGGTACTGCCTTGAAAGGTTTACAATCTAGAGGGTAAACTCACTCAGCTCCTCAGAAGTCTTTCCATTGATTTCCATGGGCTTTGAATCAGGCCTTCAGAAGGCTATGCTGGGAAATCAAGGGGAGGGAATAATTTATGTTTTCTATATGTCTATTGATTATGTATCTAGGGGCCATATCCTCAGCTGATGTAAACTTGTATAGTCAGTCGGCTATTGACTTAAATGGTGCTACATGGATTTATAAGAGATGAGGATCTGTAACTATATATTTACTCTTTTATTATGAATTCACAGATTGTGGGCACAGATGGATTTGAATAAGCTCGGAGGAAGTGGTAATTTGACAAGTTGGGATTCAGAGTATCAGAGGGGTAGCCGTGTTAGTCTATAAGGTGCCACAGGATTCTCTGCTGCTTTTACAGGTCCAGACTAACAGACGTTTTGGAGCGTGAGCTTTCGTGGGTGAATACCCACTTCGTCAGACGCAGGTCTGCGTCTGACGAAGTGGGTATTCACCCACGAAAGCTCACGCTNCCTGCGTCTGACGAAGTGGGTATTCACCCACGAAAGCTCACGCTCCAAAACTTCTGTTAGTCTATAAGGTGCCACAGGATTCTCTGCTGGGATTCAGAGGTCATTCTACACATAAAGAGCAACCTGGAAAGAAGCACTCAGTTTAGAGTGAAAGAAGGAAACCAACAGAATGGTGAGACAAGTACTGGCTGGGTCTGACTTTGGATTCAAACTCTTCCTATGTCCAGAGACATTTGAACCTGGGCTTTTGGTTCAAGCCCATTTATTAAAAAATAAACATAAAGAGGGGCCATTTAAATACCTCATACACAGCCAGAGAAGATGCTGATTTGTGCACAGCAGCATTCTGTATACAGGTATGTTTTTTTATTACTAACATGTAACTTGAACATCAGTTGCTAAGACTTATTTGCTACTATGTTGCTTCCCAGAGAGCAGACTCCCTCTGAAAATGGCCTGTAGTCCTCCACATTTTAATTCAGTGAGGAAAATCACACTGCAGAACAGCAAAGCTAATAAACATTAAACATTTTAGCAAAGGAAATAGGGCCTGATCCAAAGCCTACCAAACTCAATCGGAGTCATTCCAATGAATTCAGAGGGCTTTGGCTCAGGTCATAGAATGTCACTACGAAAAAGATTTGCTTTCCTTTCCCCCGGAATGTTAGCTTTCCAGCCTGAGATCATCCTCACTGTGCTCGCATGTCAGCCTCACACTGTTCCTTAAGTTTCATCAGGTCTTGTACCAGGCTGTGATCTGCTCCGTGGGTTACTTTCATAATGTTATATGCCTTGAGGAGAGACAGGAAAAGGGACAAGTTAGTTCAGCATCTCTTACCTTCAAGTTCACATCTTCAGCTTCACTTTAGGGCAGTGATTCTCAACCTAGGGTATGCAGAGCTACATCAACTCATCTAGATATTGGCCTAGTTTTATGACAAGCTAGATAAAACGCACTAGTGAAGTCAGTGCAAACTAAAATTTCATACAGACGACGACTTGTTTCTACTGCTCTATAAACTATACATTGAAATGTAAGTACAGTATTTATATTCCAATTGATTTATTTTATAATTATGTTGTAAAAATGAGAAAGTAAGCCATTTTTCAGTAACAGTGTGTGATGACACTTCTTAATTTTTATGTCTGATTTTTGTAAGCAAGTAGTTTTTAAGTGAGGTGAAACTTGAGGGTACACAAGACAGATCAGACTCCTGAAAGGGGGTCCAGTAGTGTGGAAAGGTTGAGAGTGACTGCTCTAGGGAACACAAGCTACATGTGGACTTGCCTATGCCACCTACTCTGCTGCTCCCTTTCTATTGTGCTGGTGATTCCCTGCCTTAGAAACTCCTGAAATGCCCCCATCTTAAGTCACAATAAGGCCATTACTTCTCATAAGACACTTCCAGATTCATTCATACTGCTTCTGATGGATACCTGCTCTGGTCTTCAAGTCTGAGAGACCAGATTTCAATCATTCTGCTGTTGGGGAGGAATCTTTTCTTAAACAGTGTTCTGAAACCTTATTTGGAATTGAAATAATATATATTACCTGATGTGATGAAAAAGTAAACAGAACAATAATATTCTATTTCCAGCATTCAGAGGTTGACAAATGAAGGCAAATACCTGCTATCACTATCTTTACATTTACTTCCAATTAGCTATTTTAATTGTGTGTGTAGGGGGAGGGGGAGTTGAATAAAGAACTCTGAAAGCAGTCACAAAGCAAATCACAAAGTGCATAGATTTCTGCTGAGTCTTATGTAGGCTGTGAACTATCACTGGGGCCAGACAGTAAAAAAGGGAAAGTATATCTTTCTAAGTCAAATAGAAACATGGAAACATTTTCGGCCTTGTTACAGGTGCCGAAAGTATCTGAAATAAAATCTGTGCCTTGTCTTATGTTATAGAAATTCAAACCTGGCCATATTTTGCTAAATTCTTGTGTTTACATGTGCCCATTTTCGGGCATAATTATTTTCTCTGCAAAAATATGTCAACTGTTCTAATATGCCAGGTTTTCCTCACTAACTTGCCACTTCTGGTGAGAAGGTCAAAAAAACATTTAAACAAAGGTATTAAAATACACAGAAAAGAAATATAAAAACTACCAGAGTAAAAACCAGCCCTCATCTGACAGAGGCATGCAAAAGGGTAAGTGTGGTTAATGGCCACCCATGTGATATAGGAGTCATCCTGGCCGTGCAGAGTAGAATGGCTCAGTGAGGGATTTTTCTACCTTGAAAAGTAGCAGTGTGGTCTCATAGGTAGCAAATGCTGTAGACTGCAGCGTCCATGCTAGCTGGCTGGAGACCTGGGCATGCCTAGGTCTCAGGGCTCATGCTAGGTAGCCAGGCACCTGGGCACGCCTGTGTTAAAAAATAATCTTTAATAATATAACTTCCCTTGAAATTATGTCACTACTTGAGATGAGCAAATTTTTCAGACGAATAGTTTATTTGCCACAAAATGCAGTTTTGGTTGATCCAAAACTATTTGTGAATTTGCCAGTTTCAGTCTGAAAAAAAAATCAGGCTAAATTCACAATATAAAGAGGGAGAGAAAGATGGAGTGCCTACCATCTAACCAACAGTCAGGCTCTCAGCTGGGATGTGGGAGATCTGGCTTCCAATGCCCCCTCTAGAGCAGGAATGTGAACCCAGGTCTCCCCTCGCCCCATTGAGTGCCCCAACCACCAGGTTTGTATGCTATTCTGGGATAGCGCACTCTCAGTGTGTCCTTTTGAAACGGTTCCTCTCTGTATAACATACCCCAGCAATCATTGGGAACATGATGGTCTCTAAAGTGGGGTGGTTAGGCTACCTACCGGGAAAGCGAGAAACCTAGATTCCAATCCCTGCTCCAGTGTGGAGATTCAAACCTATATCTCCCATTCCCGTGGTGAGTTCCTAATGATGGTGCTAAGCATTACAACATGGGCAGTGCCTCCTGGCCTTTTATGAATTTAGCCCTTTAAAAATGCCTGGAAAGAAAACATTTTGGGTCAAATGACCTGTTTCACTTAATCCAAAATGGACTTTTTCAATTTGCAATTTTCTGTTTGGAATTTTCAGTTTTGCTTCAACCCAAGCCACCTTTCTTCCTCCTTGATTTGAAACTGCCAGCGAACTAAAAAAACCAGTCATTCACCCAACACTAGTACCACTAATGAACATAACACTTCTCTTCCCTCCCAGACACCTCACCATTATAATGGCAAATATTGCATCTGATCTCTCTCATTTTGTCTTTCCAGGGTGAACATCACCTTACTGCAGACAGCCTCAATTAAACCCTGCATTACGGGTCCTATCCTGGTTCCATTAAAATTAATGGCAAATTTATCCATGACATCTTAAACCATAACCCTGGACCCACTGGAGCATTTAAGGGTGCTGAGAGCCTTGTGCAGGCCTGCTATCCTGGGGTGATTTTTACTCAGTGTAAAACATTTTCTACCAAGCTGAAGCTCAGACAAGCTAATGCAGTTCCTTCTTTCAGAACACTAGCCTGTTCTCCTAAGCTTCCCAGACTTCCCACAGTAAGTAACAGAGCTGAGGCTGGATCTTGTGGTCTCCCTCTCGGTTTAAGGAATAAATCTAATTATGAAGAACTACAGTAATCGTACTGCTGCAACACAGGGCATGGTGTCATCAGCCACACAGTTTCTCCCTCAAGAATATAAAAACCCATTAGATGATTGGTATGAATGTGCCTCTGTGAATGCAAATGAAAGCACAGCACATCCATTTGTGTCCGATTTTCACTGGATTGGATGAGGTGCCGAACATCAAAGATGCATGTATCCGTATGCAAATATATTGATGCATCACTCCATCATGATGAAAGAAGAAAGCAGACTGCATTGCACGGATGTGGTACAATGTGAAGGCCAGTGTACTGGAGAAATTATTTTTGTTTTGCCTGTGTCTCTTCATTAAAACAAATGCTTGTTACACAGGGTAAAGGAAGAACAAATGCCTTTAGATTTTCAGCCTCATTTTACAATAATCACAGCTACTGTTACTAACACAGAATGGAAGCAGGGTCTAAAACAAAAAGGGGGATTTCTCAGGTGTTGCATGGCAACTGGGGTGAGAGGATTTAGCCCGCTCTCTGTTCCACTTATCAAAGGATAATAAAGGTGCTGGGTTATGCTAGGAAAGGACACAGCTCAGCATCTGGATAATGTGTCATCATAGTGTAAGTAAAAATTTCTTATTTGCATGTTTATAAACATCATGCCACTACCTCAGCTCCTGAGGTTATAGTGATGAAATTGATCCTGCTCATTTATAGTGATGGGCACATGAGAGCGGAGGGCCAGGTTAGTGCTGTAACAGGGGACTCGTGAGCAAAACATCCAGGCAGTGAGGACTCTGCATTGAATAGAATGGCCTGAATAGAATGCCGAGGGCAGGACCAGATACACATTGAGAGTCTGGTCACTGAGCTGCACCTCCTCCAGAAGAGATCCACAGTTCACAGGGAAGCCAACCATATAGTGTTGCCTGTTAGTAGGATGCCATGTGCTCTGTCCTCCAGGGTAAGTGAGCTGGGTGGAACCCCAGCCTTTCTTCCAGGCCTTCTAAGGGGTGATAACTGCCCAACAGGCCCCAGAAACAAGTAGTTCCTGTGCTCGGATAAATGCAGAGACTGAATTTTGCCCAGCCATTCACTGCTCCAACCTACCTTGTGCAGCCAGTCAAAGGCCACATGCTATCTGGCCTCAAGTGTCACAAAACCATGGAACGACGGGGCGGTGGCCATTATCCAAGCCTCTCAGACAGAATACAAGCCAAGAAGGAAGTGTGCTGCAGTTCTACAGAACAGCCATGGGATGGGAGGTGAATTCCAGCCTCCTGCTCCACTTAGTTTCTCAAACAAAGCCCAGCTCTGCACAGGCTTTGAATGGTGAGGAATCACCTTCCTGAACTGTGATAGGTGATTACTATTTAAATCAGTTTTCAATGCTTTGGTCAACCAGTGCCCTAGAAGTTAATCATACCTCTCTCCTTGACACAGGTTTCCCATGTGCTCTAGGCACGCACTTCTGCCATTGCCCTAATATGACAGTGCTGCTCCTTCAGGTATCTTTCCTCCTGATAGCTCACTAGTGCACTTCCATTATTGCCAATTTATTAGAACCATTCCTGGCTCCTCAAAGTCAATCTGCGGCTCAGCTACAGCTATTTGCTGGCGAAGGTGTCACTGAACTATAAACTTACTCTCCCTTGTTGATTTTTTTTTCAAACTTTTTAGTAAGGCAAAGTTATAATAAAACATTAATATACTACATCATACATTACCAGTTCAGGATCAGGTTAATATTCAAAGAACCTGGCTAAAGATTCTGGCTTGACAGCTGTGCAGTCCTCCTCTTTTGAGTATGCTAGGCAGCGTGACCAAATTTCTAAATCCCTATCCTCCTTTTGGCAGGTCTCTTGTGCACATACTTCGTGTGAAAGCTTTTCCACTACAAGGACAGTCTATATTTTACTGTACCACAATTCCATAGTGAGGTCACATTTTTCCAAATCACGAGCAGTACAAGGTCTAGCTATTAACAATAAAAAAAATTAATTTGCCTTTCTTAAAATGAGCCAGTTTCAGATTCTATTCCAGAAGTACAGTATTGCCTCCCTGTAATATGGCCATTTCCTACTGGAGGATCTAATGTATTCTTACGGCCAGAAATTCACTATGGTGTAGAGGGCCATAGCAAGGTCCTTTGCATCATTTAACCCCCAATTTGGAGCTGCAGAGACAAGAGATGAATGGTGCAGGGGGAGTTGGTAGTGGCCTGACATAAGCTGACATGGAAGGCGGCAATAGGGGAAGCCAAGGGGAAGGGATATGAAATTTGTGTATTCAGGGGTCTTAATACACTGCACACATGATGCAGAGGGGGTTGTCAACCCACAAGCTGGAGTAGTGGCCGTGGAAATCAGATTACATGGGATTTACATGAGTGATGTGAATCTCACTCAGATCCCAATTTCTTCTGCCTATCCCAAATCCTTCTCCTGAACACTAACGCTGAAATCAGTCTGGCTACCGTTCCAGTGGTGGAATGCACTAAATAAAGGACTACAATATAGCAGTTCCTGAACACAGGGAGGGATTCTAACACATCTAATTGCAAAGGGCCAAATCTAGCCCCAGTATAACTCTATGGCTTTATGTGAGTTACACCAGGGATGGATTTAGCATAAGAAGCCACATTCTACTCTGATTTACATGGGTGTTGTCCCATGCAGTCAGTCTAAAAGAGGGTCAGAACTTGCCTCAAACTAAGAGCAGGATGTGACCTGCCCTTATGATGCTGCACAAGGAAACAAGGTGGCACAAGGTAGCCCTGTTAGTCCCCTTCACAGGCTACCTATGTTACCGATCTCTCTGCCATTCTCGCTCCCCAGCCCACCTCATTCTGTGTAGCTTGTGCTCCTTTGTTTCAGCAACAATCATCTGAATCTATGACATTTTCTATTGAGTGAAGAATCTCTTAGGAATCATTTATCATTTAAGAGTACAACGAGCACTGGAGGGAAAGGAGTCTGAGCTCAATGTAAATGATTATACAGCACAGAAGGTGATGATTTGGGGGCAGACAGGCATGAGGATCACTTCTTTTAATTTGCTAACTTACACACTTGGGGAAAATATAATGCCCAGATACCTACATGGGACTCGCATTCACTTCAATGGGAGCTGTGCATATGCATCCAAAAGCCATGACTCTGGCTGTGTATGCTAGGGATCTGGGAATGCTGAATAGGCTTTGTTTCTCTGAGAATGGCTGTCCTTGCCCCTGGTCTGAGGAGTCATAACCTTAGCGATATATGGCTTAGGCTGATTAAAAGGCTTTACATTTTCCAATATTCCACAGAGCCCTGAGGTGCAAATCTTCTTTAGGCCCAAGTCTCCTCCCACTTACATAATGCGTCTCCACTGACTTCAGCAGAGTTACTCCAGATTTACACTAATGTAAGTGAGAGAAGACTCGGGCCCTCTGTGTACAGCATCAGCTATTTCTGCTTGCTTGGCTACACGGTAGCAGCTTCTGGGTAGCGCCAGGTCTCACATGAACACAAGTCCCACAAAGAACATGATGAGAGTGAGTGCAAAATGAAACTGCTGCTTCAGCTTGCCTTGTAGCAAAGCATACCAATTAGGTGCTGTGTGGCGCTTGTGTTTTGTGATACAATGTGAACAGAAAGCCTCGTCTGGCATCAGTGCTGAGCCTCGCTCTAGCCTAGCAGCAAAAAGACAAGAGGATGGAGCAGATGGCTTTCTGAGGCAATGAGCAGAGGAAAAAAAGAGAGGGTGTCAGATACTGGAGATGGGGCGAGAGACTGGGGTAGAGCCTCACTGTGTGTAGCTCCTTCAGGCCTGACTCTGAATGGGCAACATCAATAATACAAAGTAGTAGCCAGGAGGCGTTGAAGCAGCAAGTCTTATTGGGGACTTGGGATAGGAAATGACTTATAACCTAATGTCCCAAAAGCTGCTGTGGAGCAGAGATACAAATTGCCTGTGTGTTTTCTTCAATAATTTTAAAATGGTAATAACAGTAATATAATAGCAGGGCAGATCAGAGCGTGGGGTGGAAGGAAGAGAATATAAACTCAGTTCAGGCACAACTGGGACGACTTAAACCTGGAATATAACTAGATAGGAAGCATCTGCCAAAACAGATCCTAGTGAGAGAAAGAACTGGAATGATAAAAACCAGCAGGGATTAACAGAAGCTGCTCACTGATTTGAAGTGGGCTTGTAAGAAAACTTAAGTGTTATAACAAATTGAGCTCCGATCTCAACTCACAGAGCCCCAAACCTGTGGAAATCGGGGGAGGGGCTTCTGCTTGGGAACAGGGAGGGTGGGGAATGCAGCGCAACTATTGTTATTCTCCTCCCACAGTTCCCATTGGAATTGCACCCACTTTTCCTTCCCTGGAGGAGGAGGAGGAGAGAATCTGACCATTTAGCGTCACCAGTTTCTCCTTTTTTACCCTTCACATCCACTCTGACAAGGAACAACTCAGGGCATAATCAGAAATAAGAAGAAGGAGGAAGAACAGTGTAAGGCACTGAAATATTTTTACCCTTCTCCGATTTAATAGTTGTTTTCCATTCAAGGTTAGGGGGTGATTAATAGTACTGTGTGCTACTGACTAGTAATTAAAAATGACTGATATTAAAGGAAGCCTGCACTTGAAACACGAAGCAACCATGACCCATCATCACATTCTCCAGTTATTACTTGGGGAGCTAGCACTGAGAGAAAGACTGGGGAATCGTATTCAGAAGAGTAAGGTACAATCAGAGCTGGAAGGGGAGGAATATATGGAGGATTCATGGAGAATATGAGAGGGGAGGAATACAATAGGCAACACTGACCTGCTTCAAAGTCTCCAGTGCTTGAGGAAACATGTCTTGAGTATACTGCAATTTGCCCACTCTCATCATCTGGACAGCCCTCAAGGGATGAAAGCTGGAATAATACAGTCTGTGGAGAAGAGGAGGAAAAATATAGTGTCACTCGCTCAGCTCTCACCTTCACAGTCTCTGCCTTGGTGGAGAGCTATTAGGGTGGGACTGCAAAATCATTGTGAATTTTAATAAAGTACTCAGAGAAAATTAGCTGCACTACTGAGAAGCATGAAATACTGAGGGGAATTTAACAAATTATTATTCTCTGTCTCTGTGGAATGCCTTTTACATTATCCTGTTAGAAAGTGACAGGGGATGGGATTATCTCATACACTTCTGTTGGATAATACAATCGCATTTACAGTACGTGGTGTGCAAAAAAAGAGAGAGAGAGAGACTTTCAGTCTCAATACCACCAAAGTAATTTCATTTTCAAAGGGAAGTTTCAACACGGAGCCCAACCCTGGATTCCTCATTCAAGGCAAGTCCACAGGAGAGGAAATGCATGGGAACCTTATGACAAAAAACAGTGTGTGCGCTGATTTTGAGAGCTTCCTGTGGAGTTCCCTACCCATAAAACAGTTGGAGAGAATATATTCCAGGAAGCTTTTTGTCAAAGCCCTGGGCATTTTCTGGACAAGGTATCAAGAGCAGGTGGGATGTATTTGCTCTGTCACAAATGCTCTCACTTGTCTCAGTTTTACACAAGGTCAACTCTCCATTTCACTCCTGACTTTAGACAGATGAAAGCAGAATCGTGATTCATGCCCTCTTGTGTTTAGAACTAGGAATACCACGTAATGCTATGGTATCACTAATTATCTTCAGTATACCGTGGAAATGTCAGTATTGTATGGCAACCATTCTGCATTTCCAAAATCACAGAGCATATCTTTATTAATCATGTACATTGAAGATTAAGGACCAAACCATATGATTCAGCAAGGATAAGCGTCACATTTGATCAATATGAATAATCCATTTTCTCCATTACACCTATAATGAACTCTTAAAGGTTTTTTCTAAGTATAATCATTGGAAGAAGCACTGACTATACAATCCCTAGAAAGAGACATGTCCTCTTTTACAATTCAATAGGAACATTTTCAGAATGGTGGACTAGATTCTCCTTTCACTTACCCTGTCCTTACTTATGGGATTCCACTGACTTCAGCAGATTTACTTCTGATTTACAACATTGTAGGTGAGAGGAGAATTAAGCCCAGTGTCTGGGGGAATTAAAAATAAATAACCTGATAACAAATTAAATGATTTGAACAAGTTGGATGTGCAGGAAATGCACAGAAAATCCATATGAAAGGGGGATGAATTCCCCCTTTCACTCTATGCTGAAAATGCAACCCTGACTAAATATAGGCAACTATTTCAATAGCAATGAAGTAGAAGGTTCCCTCATTACAAATTCCAAATAAAGTATGGAAATGTAAACATCATGTAAAGTGTTTTCACAACGAAAGTTTCTATTGATTCCAAAAAGCTGCAGTGAAGATATACAAAGATGCATAGGTAACATATTTCTGACACACGCACAGTATGGATGAGACCCAACAACAACAGCCTCTTCACCCAGAAAGCCCCCCTTCAAGCACAAAAAGCCAACTCATTCTTAAAATGGCCAAAAAAAAAAATTATTCCATGCCTTCAAAATCTCCATCCCTTGTAGTTACAAAGGATTGTGGGGCTGCATTAGATTGTAAGATGATTTGTTTGGCCTTTTCTCTGACCAAAAGGAACTGAGAACCATTGACCAGAGTAAAGAAAAAAATAAGCAATAGCGGTGTCAGTAGCTCATAAACATGGCAGTCCAAGTTTTCAAGAATCCATGGCTCCGAACAGACAATTGCTTTGAACACTTGAAAATAACCAGTAGGTTTATTTTTAGTTTTCAGTTTTGGTTGTTACATCTATTGTCATGGGGACATCCACACCCAGTTACACTGGCGGATAAATGTCATAGAAGCTGAGTAGGCCAGATTCCGGTGTGGTTACAGAGGAGCAACAGTAACTTCAATAAAGATGACTTAACGGGTAGACATGATTAGCTGGCAATCATTTACAATATCTCAGTAAAACCTTCTAATATCTATATAAATGGTACATATCTGATTGTATGCCCCTATCCTGTATGTCAATATGACTGCTACACTCGGGGATGGGGTAAAATGGGGCCCAGCTGGGCCACCTCTCCCTGCAGCACCCCTCTGATCCAGAATTGCGTAGGGAAGAACACCACCCACAGCTCTGGGGTCACTAGGACCCGATGGTGCCCCCCTGCTTCCCCACCATATGGGGAAAAACTGCAGAGAGGAACCAGCCAGAGCAGGGCCCTCCTGACATTCTGAGAACTTTCTACAGTTTTGACTGGACTTCCTGCACCCTGTGCTGATTGCCTGTTTGCTCCAACCGTCTCCCTCCCCTGCCCTCAGTCTCATCTTAGCTTCACTCCACACCTGCCCTGTCTATCCTCTTTCTCCCCTGCCCTGTCTCCTTCCTTTCCATTTTCTTTCCATTTATCTGATCCCCTCCTATCTAAACGTACCTAAAACAAATAAATCATGACACAAACATGACATTTGCTACCATCACACGGTTCACTTTGCTAGTGTGTTCTACCCCTCCGCTCACCCTCTGTCTATCTGTAAACTCTCCAGGACAGGGACTGGCTGCTACTCCGTGTTTGTACTGTGCCTAGCACAATGGGGCCCTATTCTTGGTTGGTCTTTAGGCACAACTGAAATAAACATGAATATAAAATAATAAGAATAGGCTTCTGAGGCCATGATCATCATAGAATATCAGGGTTGGAAGGGACCTCAGGAGGTCATCTAGCCCAACCCCCTGCTCAAAGCAGGACCAATCCCCAGACAGATTTTTGCCCTAGATCCCTAAATGGGCCCCCTCAAGGACTGAACTCTCAACCCTGGGTTTAGCAGGCCAATACTCAAACAACTGAGCTATCCCTCCCCCCTTGCTGAGCCTGTGCAGAGCCCCTCTGCCTTCAGCGGGACCGTGTGTGGGCACAGCCTTTTGCCCATGCACTATTGGGGCTCTAGCTGTAAGCTTCTCAAGGCCAGAGCTGTCTCTTTCTTTGTGTCTGTGCAATGTCAAGAACGGTGGGGCCCCAATCTTGAATAATAACAACTGATGTCAGTGGAGCTAGACCAGATTTCCTAAGGTATATATCAGACAGAATCTGTCCTTGTATCTAAATGGATATTTGTGTCCAGTTCTTAAGATAACTGGAATCCATGAAGATTTAGGATTATGGTATATATGATACTAGACAAAGCAGAAGGCAATTAAACAATATGTCAGGCACACAACCAAGAACACTTCCAGCCATAAACTAACGCAAGTGGAAATTTAAGAGGTGGTGGTAGAGGAAGCGAGCGTGAGTACATAAATATTTACAAAACTGTTTTAGTGTGCTGATTTATGTGCTGATCTTATGCATGTGTTTAGTTACATTTTGCAAGCCTAAGTGCTGACATTTGAGATAGCTACTTATCATTTTTCTGGAATAAATCTGTTGCACTATTGGAACATCTTTTGTGTAGGCATATCCTTTGGGCAAGCTTACAAAAGGAATCTGTGCAACGTGCAGCTCTTCTGGGAGAAACGTGAACAGGCAAAATACTGTTGGCTTCTTCAGGCATCCTCATGCCTGTGCACTATCAAAAAACTAGTGCATGGAAAGGACTAAGAAGATGTCTCAGGTATTTGTGAACCAATATATTATCCCCAACAGTTGCTCTGATCAAAACGAGTGGTTAAAATTAAGACTCAGGAACAGATTCACCAGCCAGGGTATTGATATCTAAAGATCACCACTAAGAGGCTAAAGACAATTACACAGAAACACATACTTTAAAGAGCACTAAGGCTCAAAGGATCTTAGAGCCTCAATCTAGGAAGGATTTTCATGGATTTATCTGGGCCTAAGGTATAGTAACAGCAGAGAAACTTACTGAGAGCTGAAATAAAGGCCCAGCATTAAATCGAGTCCACCTTTCTGGCCTTTCTGACAGTGTAAAGGAAGGTTAACCCCATACTACAAGCAATAGGTAAGGCAAGACTGTAAATGAAGAGGGTTGGGGACACTGAGAGGATGTAAGGATCCGTGGGACGAGAACCCTGGTCTGTGGAGCCTGATGGCTAGCATTCCCAGTTTGTCACTTGAAGGGCAGGCTGAGTCACACCCAGGGAACACTGTAGAGAGTAGGCACTGTGGGAACTACCTCAGTAGTTCTCAACCTATTTACCATTGTGGGCTGCATATGCAGCTCTCTATGTGTTTCGTGGACTGCATCCACACAATATATATGTATACTACCTGTATGGCCCTGAGGATGTCACATAGGCCGCAGCTGTGTGCTGATTGGGCCACAAGTGGCTGTGGGTTGAGAACCACTGAGTGATGGTACTCTGCAACCCTCAAGTGCACTATTTAACCCTGGATGGTACCCCAAGAAGTGGTCTGGACAACTATACAGACTTCTGGCCTGCTGCAACTCCAGACGGCACCTTGTTTTCTGATCTCTGAGCTTCAATCCTATCATGACCCTGACTCTTGCTTTCTGATTCCAGCCTGGTACAGTACTACCTCTGATCTCCAAACCTGGCCTGACTGTGACCCTGACTCTTCCTTATTGAATCTGGCTCTAGTGATTCCTCAACTCCTGCTCATGGATTACCATTTTGTGACCATCCTTGACATATGGACACCAGCCCAGCTGGGACTGTTAGGCAAGACTGCCTATGCCCCAGTCTCTTACAGAGGAAGACTTTTCACCTACAGCTGGTGAAAGCCAGCATGGCTTCATTGAAGTCAATGGAACTATGACAATTTACACCTGCTAAATATATGGCCCGTATTCTAAAAAATGAGATTTAATTATCTTTGCTTCCATAGCTACCAACTACTTTGAAATAGTCAACCTCTTTTCCAGTTCAGCCATGATTTTTGCCTGGATGATCTCCTGCAACAATCGTTAACTGTATGCTTTGTGGAGAAGTATTTCCTTTGCTTTGTTCCAAATATATCCGCTGTTAATTTCTTTGAGGGGCCCCTTGGTGTCCTCATATTATAGGACACCATAAAATAAAAAAGCAAGGACTGATTTGTTTTAGCTATGGACTTCATTTTCTTTAATACTGTACCACAATCAAATCCACTCAATTCTTCCCCTTTCCTGGCTAAATAACCAGAGCTTTTGCATTCTCTTGCAAGTTTAGCTAGCGCTTGGTATTAAAAAAGAGGGCATCTATACCCACTATCATTTCTCATGCTTTACAATTTAAAATAGATTAATAGATTTGCACCATTTTCTGTAATTCAATTTGCAGGGCTCACATTTGCATCTCTGTCTTCAGTCTGATGTGATTTCAAACTCACAGGATTTATAAACCCTGAAATGAGGGTTTATAATGGAAATGTTAAAAGACCTTTTAATTCAGTGACACTAGGGGTACTACACATGGTTTTAATTTGTTCTCTAACATCTCTTGGTGTAAGTTAAGTAAATACAACAGCATAGGAGACATGAAGCAGTTTTAGGATCTCTAGCAATAGAGAGAGAATTAAGAATGAACTACCAGGCTACAGGAAATATGATGAACAGAATGCAGAGGTGCCAGCATCAGCCTTTTGAAGGAAACGTATTATCTAAAGCTGGTGGAATTCATTGCAATAAATTATCCAACGAGTTTGACCTAATTTTCTGTTTTGACTCGATCTTGATTTCTTTGACTATACTCATTATTCATATCATTTCAACAAAACAGTTCACCAAATTTCAACATATGGGTTGTTTGTAAACTGTTTTCAACTATTTTCTTTTTGTTATACAATGTGTGATTGGTCACCTAAGTCACATATTTGTTCTGCTCCTTGATTGGACGGCTGAAATTTTTTAAACAAGAGAATTATGGGAAACATTTTCAGCATAAATTTAAGGAGAAATAACAATTTGTGTTAAAATACATGAAATGTGCGATTTCTATTATCATGTCCAGAAATGAATCAGTGGTTGTGTGAATATTCAAACAAATAATTCTATGACCCCAACAATAAAAGTAGTCTGAACTATATTCAGTCATAGATTCGAAGGCCAAAAGGGACCATGATCATGCAGTCCTCCTACACAACACAGGCC
The DNA here is from genome assembly GCF_003597395.2 of Chelonoidis abingdonii. Taxonomy (NCBI): domain Eukaryota; kingdom Metazoa; phylum Chordata; order Testudines; family Testudinidae; genus Chelonoidis; species Chelonoidis abingdonii. The sequence goes on from NC_133771.1 coordinate 147,518,240, forward strand.
ATAGAATTTCACCTGGTAATTCCTGCTTCAAGACCAGTAATTTGAAGCTGAAGTAGAACATAAGTGAAATAGTCTTAACTCACTTTTTTATATAATTCAATCAACCAGTTCTAGTGCTTTTAACATAATTTAACCAGCCCCATGCAAGAGCATTGCCCGGCAGCTAGTGTAGAAATGGCACTGGCATGGAGTGTAGAGATAGTCTCTCTACCAGTCTATTGACTGGAGAGCTCAGCAAGCGACATCTTCAAAGTTGAAAGAAAAGATGCAGGGAAATATTTTTGAAACAGGACTAAAGCATTTTGCTTTGTACTTTAAATGGTAAGGGCGGAACATAATTCTCAAGGTTCCCCTATAGAAGCCCTCAAAAGCAGTACCGACTAACATACTTATAGTGTCTGTGTTTGGGAAGGTGGGCTCAGGATTATCTCCTTTTTTTAAAGTCTTTTTCTTTCTAACTTTTAAAATTTCATTTTGTTCTTAACAACATCGCATTTATCACTGTGGATCAGGTAAGATTAACTTCTTCAGGACGTGACATTACCCTAACCCTCTATGTGGCAGACCTGTCATTCTGGGGTAGCAGACTGAAACCTTCACCTGGGGGAGAGCTGATATACTCCAGCTGCCCTGAAATGTTTATTGTCCGTTTTATTCCCCTATCACAGTATCTTGCTGAAACAATAAGAACTGCAGTGAACAATCTAATGCAGGCATCACCTTCTTTTTAATCTTTCCCAAGCTTGACCTCTGTAGATTAGGAGTGTGAAAGTGGCCCCTTGGCACCAGGAGTCAGCATTTCCTAGTGCTAATTGCTAGTGTAATGCCTGAGTGACATGCCTAACAGCTCCACCAGCACTCAGAAGGAATGAAAGGGAAAATATCGGAAGATTTTTGCCCTTTAAAATCTCCCACATAATGAAGCAGTGAATGGTGACTTGCTGCTATATTACTGTTACACCTACATTCGGGCCCCACTAGGCTAAGCACTATACAAGTACAGAATGAGAGAGCCCCTGCCCTGAAGAAATGGGAAACTGAGGCACAGAGAAATTAAGTGATTTGTCTCAGGTCACAATAGGAAATCTCTGGCAGAGCCAAGACTTGAACCTAGATCTCCTGACTGAGCCCTAAGCCAATGTTTTAACCGCAAGAACATCCTTTCTGCATGCAGAAGCCCTGAGTCTCATTTAGTCAAAGGCTGTTTTACACAATTCTGGCAGCGCAAAAGGGCTTTAATGGGATTCTAAATGTAATTTACACTTTCTTTACACTGCTATAATGATGTGTACAGCACCATTAGTGGAAATGAAAATCAGGCCCAGAGCATTCAGTTTAGAAACTCTTGTGCCAAATCCTGAACCTCTTTTTGTTCCTTCAATGGGACTTTTGCCTGAGTAGGAAGTTCAGGATTTGGCACTACTAAATTATGGATCAAAATTCCCCTTCATCATATACAGATCTGGCAATGTCCCACTACACCTTGTTTCAGTAATTTAATTAACACAGCCACATAATCAAATGCAGGCCCAAATCAACCGAAGTCACAAGAAACATTAACTACCGATTGAATAAATTATTTTCCTTGGTCCTTTGGTCTTTTTGCTGTGTTCCACATGCTGATCATTTGTATTAGGTTAATCCAATGGATAACATCTGAGGCGCTAGCTCTGCTAAAATGTGAATTATAACTTAACTAAATGGCAAATCAGACACAAGTAATATCTACTGCAATTTTCACTTTCATTCTCCATCCATCTCACTCACCAATTTAAAATCCTAACACTGCAGCTGAGCTGTCCTGCCCTCAAGCTGTCAGTCTACAGTGTCCACTTTGAAAGCTCTGCCTTTTCCTGGCATCAAGCTATCGATTTCAGATCTCAAGAAAAGAAGATGCTGATTCAGAGCTGGCAGTGGGGATTGGTTTTCCAGAGATTGTCATGCACGTCCTACTTGAGCCCTGAGGAGTCCTTACAGCACCCCCACATTCAAATTCCTGTCTTGTGGTTACCATCTTTCTGGCAGAGGTGGGGAGGCTGGGCCTGGTCAGTATCTCTCACTTATTTTGAACAGTGCCAGGCACTCATTTCTTCAGTTGATGAGCACATTGCTTCAGTCCTCTAATAGCCAGAAAAGCAAGAGACCAGGACGGCAAAGTGAATGCATCTCCCACAGGCCAGGAGATTACCACACGGTCGCTAAGTCAGCAATGTAGCAGCCTATTTCATCATATTTGTACCAAAGAGGAGGGGGGGGGAAGGTCAAATGGAAAGCAAAGAGGAGTGGGAGAAAACGGCGGGGGAGGGAGGGGAGTAGGAAAAAGGATCAAGAAAAAGAACAGTAAAGCTAGAGTAAAAGATAATAAAAGAGAGCAGGGGGAGAGGGAGCTAAATTACAAGAGGAAGATGTACACTGGAGACAGCGTAATTTTGTGACAGTGACCTTGGCATTCATTATCTTCCCCGACGGTAAATCAATGAGCAGACACCCATCTTCCACTCTAAGTACGTTACAGTCCCTTGGAGTACAATTAAAAGGCTGACCGTAGGCGCAAGTCATGCAAGCTTGGGACCCTGCAGTATTGTGAGTGAACCATGGACTCGCCTCACCTTTTGCAGCCTGCCCTGACCTTGGCATTTCAGTGATGGCTACCCCCGGCACAACGGGTCACATTCACTGCCATTAAATTTAACAAGACTTTTCCATATAGTTTGTGTTAAAGTTCAGATATCTGGTTACTCAGCAGTGGTCTTGGTTCTAGAGGCCTTTTCAAAAGAAATGCATTTTAGAGGAGAGATAGAAGGTGTGGCAGAGTGCACAGAGGTGACCATGTGGAAACAGGATGTGGAGTCAGGGAGAAGGATACAATAGAGACAAGGAGTGAGACATATTGGTTGGACAGGGCCCACAATGAGTTGGAAATTAGTTTGGTTTTCAGGATACTCTGAGGCCATATTCTCAGCTGATATAAATTGGGATTGTACAGCAACTGGAGCTCTGGCCCTTAATATTGCATAAAATCATACTGAAACAACACTGATGGTGTACATGTATCTTGAGTTTAGAAAGCACATTTTATATTCAATTAAAAACAGCATCAGCACTCACTGTTCTCAATACAAGTGTGAAAAGAGCTGTCTCCTGAATGTGTGCAACAGATCAGCTGGAACAAAGATCTCCTCTAGCAAATGATCTCCTCTAGCAAAGATCTCCTCTAGCAAAAGCACATTTGCTAGATCTCCTCTAGCAAATGATCTCCTCTAGCAAAAGCATATTTTATATTCAATTAAAAACAGCATCAGCACTTGCTGTTCTCAATACAAGTGTGAAAAGAGCTGTCTCCTGAATGTGTGCAACAGACCAGCTGGAACAAAGATCTCCTCTAGCAAATAGTCAGCAACAGTGACAAATTTTGAGTTCAACAATTCTCATACAACAGGGGTAACATTTCATGCTAACCATAACACGGAGGATGCATGTCTAATTTGTGTCATGATGTTAGAAGACTTAGAAAACTCTAGGAAACCCTGACAACTGCAGTCAGGAATCCATTCTGATGACGAGACCAGCGGCCAAACTTCTGGAAGCCACATCTGCTGCATCCACTGCAGCCTGGAGGGCTACCTTTGCCACTAGCTTCCCCTCAACGAGGTCCCTTCCAACTCTGATATTCTGTGATCTAACAGAAACTGAAATTAGGTCCTATCTACTGTGGGAAGATTGTCTGTGGAGTCCACAAGCCTGGACTAAGTATTAAAATCGTATTTCGCTAACAATGCTTGGTAGTTAGCAACATGAAATTTCAGGCCTGTGGAGGAAAAGACCTTCCTCCCCAGTTTCTTAGAGCCTTTGTTTGCCAGGGTGGCCTTTTGGTAGTGCAACCGAGCCCATTCAACAGTTGCCTGTACCACCAGCAAATTGGGGGCAGGATGGAAAATAAGAACTCAGCTCCTTTAGTTTGAACAAAATACCATCTCTTCACCCTTTTGATGTAGGGGCACAGGATGCTGGAGTGTGCCAGATCACTTTAGCCAGTTCTAGTATGGCCTAGAGGGTAGGGCCACCTTACATGGTACCTGCAGTTGCAAGATGTCCAGGAGCTGGTGTTGAGGGGCCTGGAACAACTCTGATGCGATCTGTAGGTCACTGACCACTCTTTATAATGACTCCTAGTACTGGCGATAGTCGTTCAGTGGAGAAGGTGAAGAAGGAGCGACTACTTTATCTGGAGATGATGAAGAGAAACCTGTCAGAAACAGTGGATCTGGTTCCACCTCTTCCTCCTCATACACTGACAGAATCAGCTGGTGAGATGGAGAGGAGAAAGCCACTTCTGGACGCATGCCATAATGATCCCAAAAAGGCCAGAAAGAGGGGTTGATCAGTTGCGGGGGAGCCCACAGAAATCAGCAGCTGTAGTCCGGGGGGGAGGGGTCATACCTGGTGGAATGGCAGGTGTAACCCCTCAACTGTCTATCAGGGCTCAATTGCCTCTGTGGAGATACCAGTGAAACCATCTCCTTTGATTCCTCTGAATCAGAGAACTTCTCCATCAGTAGCAGCAGTGCCATAAGTACCGCAGTGGTCCTGCTGGATGTTGGAGGTGAGATGGTTCCTGGGACAGTGATGTAGACTCCTCCTCCGGAGAAAGAACATCCCTCAGGAGGGCTGAGCCAGAAAGAAGTGGAGACTGTGGTTAAGGGAGGAATATATTCTCCAATATTCTGATAGTCTTGGTATGCCCTGCTGTCTGAGGGTTTCCCATAGTTAAGTCTGATGGATCCAACACATCTGCAATGATTGGTCTTTAGATGGATGAGGTGGCACTGACTATGGGTCTGAACCAGCACTTGCAGATGGAACCAGTGAATGTCTGTCTTCGTGCTTCGGCACCAAGGTGACCGACGGAACCGACAGATCTTTCTTTTTATGCATCTTGCTCTCCAATCAGGGGGTCGTCATTAGAGCCGGTTCCTTAGGTTCTGTTTGTGACATCTCACCCAACCTGAACTGACTTAGGGAGGAAGAGCATTTCTTAAGGACAGTCCTCAATGGGGATCTGTCCTTGCACCCATGAGAATGCCCTTTACTGTCATGACTCCACTGCAAAGCACATGCTCAGAGGGGCACTGCTAGGTAGTTGAGGCTGATGTACAGGGGGTCTCCCTGGCCTGGATCACAGAGAGGCCTCATAGCCTGCTCCACCAGGTGCTTCTGTAGGTGAAGCTCCCAGGCTTCTCAAGTTGTGGGTGGGAAGGAGTGACAGATACTGCACTTTGCAGAGATATGTGCCTCACCTAGACAGTACTGGCAGTGTTGATATTCGTCACTGATGGAGAAGGATCAAGGGCAGGAGATGCAGTTCTTGAATCCCAGAGCCAGGGAGGGGTTCCCCAACTGGGGAGAAAGAAATACTCTATACTATACTGTACACTTTTAAACTACTAATCGGAGAATATACTTATTTACAAATGTTTTCTTTATAGTTAATGCAACAACATGAAGGAGGACACAATTCCAATTCAGGCCCTGTAGTGGTAAGATGGCACAAGAGAGGCATCAACCAGCACTGCCTGTTATACCCTTGGTTGAGCGTATGAGGAGAGCTACTGCACGTGTGCAGGCCAATGGATACTGCTTTGAAAAATTTCCAGATTCAGGTGCATGGCACACATGCCTACACGTGTGGGAAAAAAAAAGGGACCATCACTCAAAGAAGAAGAAGAGTATCTGAATTATGACCCAGTATAACATTACAGTATAAATGCAGGTAAACAGATTACAGAACCTTGAAGGAAATGACAGTTTTTTAGCTGCTGGTGGAAGAGGTTGAAATCTCAAGCTTAGAAGGTGATATTATAAAATGAGGAAGCATAGTATTGTTTTCAAAGAAAACATAATCCACACCTCTGTTTTCTACATGGGGAAATAGGTGACATCTGCCCATGCACTAATCTTTAAATAACCCTCCCCCATTTCTCCTCCACAATAATGGGCCTTATCCTCAATTAGTGTCAATCAACACTGAGGTCAATAGAATTATGTTGATTTACACTAGCTAAGTATTCTGGTGTCATACATAACATTATTTTATTTCTTGTCACAAGGTCAACTCTTGCCTTCACTCCAATTCAGTGCTGTCAGCTTCAATTGCCGGATTCTCCACTTCTCCAACAAGCATTTTCTCCCTTTTATCACACCTCCCCTTATGAGTAGGAAAAGCTACCAGTCAAAAATCCATAAAACTGCAACTTTATCCTCCTTTGTGACCCTCCTCAAAACTCACTCTTCTATCATGCAGACAGGAAATTGCAGCCTGCTAATGGTTAGGCAGGAGGCGAGCTGTGATTACTGCCCCTGACTGGCTAAGAATTGGGCACCATCCCCGCCCATCTCCATCCCACACCTCACTCTGCCTTCTTGTTTTATCTACCTTTGTTGTTTGTTTTTCACACTGTAAGCTCACTGAGGCATGGTCTGTCATTTGCTATATGTTTGTACAGTGCATAGCCCAATGGGGCCCAACCTGATTTGCCTGTGGGCTCTTCCACTGTACAAATGTTAAATGATAATTTTTAAATATGAGATTTAAACATTAACTATGAGTTTTGCAAGGGAACGGGATTTTGGGATTCCATGCAGGGAATAACAGCAAGTGCCAGATTCTGTGAGGTGCTGGACAACCCTCACCATTGACATCAGTGTGAATTAAAGGGTGTTCAGCACCTCACAGGTCTGTGCCCCAGCTATGCATTGTTCCAATGATTTTGTTATGGACTTCCACAATTCAAACTCAACAATGCAGCAGCAAATTGATTGAAAGGATATGAAAATTACTAATATGCTTTTATAGTGTGCACTCACCACTAGAGTGCCCCCTCATGTCAGCACGCAGCATTGCTGTGATTCTTCCTCTCTAGCACCTCCTTGTTGTATTCTAGTTCTGCAATGGTCTGCTACCTTCATTGCCTGGTCCAGTGGCTCTCAACCTTTCCAGACGACTGTACCCCTTTCAGGAGTCTGGTTTGTCTTGCATACCCCAAGTTTCACCTCACTGAAACTTAAACTACTTGCTTACAAAGTCAAACATAAAAATACAAAAGTGTCACAGCACGTTTCCTGAAAAATAGCTTACTTTCTCATTTTTAACAAATAATTATAAAATAAAATCAATTGGAATATAAATACCGTACTTATATTTCAGTGTATAATATATAAAGCAGTACAAACAAATCATTGCCTGCACGAAATTTTAGTTGGTACTGACTTTGCTAGGGCTTTTTATGTAGCCTCTTGTAAAACTAGGCAAATATCTAGATGAACTGATGTACCCCCTGGAAGACTTGTGCATACCCCAGGGTCACATTAATCCCTGGTTGAGAACCACTGGCCTAGTCTTCCGGCAGGTCAGCTCTCAGTCCAGTCCCCTTCTGGGGTTAACAGAAAACAAATTAAAACTCAAAATTGCCACCTGGGCACTGAAGTCCACGATATAAATACTGATTCTTCATGGAGAACCAAGGCCACTTTGGTTAGGGCAGTGTGACGAAGTGGGACTGTTCTTAATGTTTCCTCTGAATACTGTAGGGGTGCCTCAGTTTCCCCCATGTATTTCTTAATTCTCAAGGTGGTGGGATAAGGGGGTGTAATTGTTGCAGAGCGGAGGGCCGGTGTTCATAGGTGGCCAACATTCTGTCTCCTGGCAGTTAATGGCCTGGACCCTCCCCCCTGCAACGTGATAGCTAAAGGTGTTGGAGAACAAAGGAATCAGGTGACCTCCTGGCCCAGGAAAGGGACAAAGCCCAGAGGAGGAGGGGCTGGAGGGTGACTCAGTTTGGGGCTGGCTGGGGACGTGGAGTGAGGGGCAGACTTGGTTGTCTGTCTCAATGCCCCCCAAAATGGACCCAGCTGAGGGGCCCTGTTCTCTGTACCTACAAGCTCTGTTTTAGACCGTGTGCCTGTCATCTAATAAACCTCTGTTTTACCGGCTGGCTAAGAGTCACGTCTGACTGCGAAGTTGGGGTGCAGGACCCTCTGGCTTCCCCAGGACCCCGCCAGGGCAGACTCGCTGTGGGAAGTGCACGGAGGGGCAGAGGATGCTGAATGCTCCAAGGTCAGACCCAGGAAGGTGGAAGCCTTGTGAGCTTCTTGTCCTGACTGGCTTCGTAGGGAGCAGTTACAGAGCATCACCCAGGGACTCCGTGACAGGCAGGGAGAACGTTCCTACCCTCCTGGCTTCACCCAGAACTGAGCCCTAACAGAAGCAGCCAGCCCTTTTTATCTGGCCTGCTCAGCTTTGATTGGTCTTCTGCTGTTTCAGTCCTTCTAGTTACTGGAGGACTAACTCTCATTGGTTCCACCTGCAGCTGATCATTGGAGGCCCCTCTAGGCAACCCGTGTAGGTGTGAACTTACTACTCTTCCCTTCCAGCCGGACAACTTCATAGAGTGGGGTCTCTGCAAAGCCAGTGGGGCCATAAATGCCTGGTATACCCCATTATACATTACCTAGTGAAAAAAACATTTTGAATATATATGTACTGTACTTTGAAGACATAGGGCATAGCGACCAGTATGCTTTGCCTGTTTTATACTGCTCCAGCAATGAAAAGACGTCATAAGTCTTGCTTAACCATCCAGTTAAACTAGGTTTGCAGCTGCTTTGCATCATCAGAGCCGTGCAATGCAATCAGAGAATACTGTTGGTCTGGCCTGAAAAGAGCAATATAAGTGCTAAGTAAGTATATTCTATTATAATTATTCTTTATATTATTAGTATAAGTATATTTTCATCTGTTTGGCATTAAATGCTTGTTTGGCTTAAAAACATTTATCAGAACTGCTAACAGCTGTGCTTCCATTTAAAAACACTATCAGGGAAAAATGTTTATTAACCTTTTTGTAGGTACAAAATCAAAATAAACTGAAAAATACTAAATTACATCTCCTTTGAAAAATCATATCATAGAATAATAGAGAGCACAGGTTGTCTGTGCAGATATTAATGTTCTGGGAGTGTGAAGAAGAGTGTAGGACTGGGCAGGACAAACGTGGAAGAAGAGGGGCATGAATGGATAAGGGTCAAGTGGGAGTGAGAAACAATGCCAGGGACTAATTTAGGTGAAAGTCTCAAGTGGGACTGCAGCAGGGTGTGCCAAGGATGACAACAGGAGACAGAGGGAGCAAAGAGGGAAACTGAAAATTGGATAAAATGGGAGACCACACTAGAAAGAGGAATCTGGGAGTTGGACAAAGATTGGATGGGGGAATTGGTGGGTGTCTACAGTGGGAGAGCTGAACCCTGTAGAGGAAGGGGGTACTAAAGAATGAACCGGAGATTGGATGGGAATAGCAGAGGGAAAAGGAACAGGTAGGCAACTTTGTGTAGAAAGGGAACATGGAAAGAGAGAGGGAGAGGAGAGAGTAAGTTCCTCAAATCTAAACCAGGGTTGTGTTCAATTTTGGGGATGGACGAAGGTTCAGCACATTCTTATTTTGTCCAAATCGGTTTGCCTACCTTGTTTCAAATTGGCTGCTGAGCTGAGGCCTGCTGGGCTGTTCTTTGATATCAAAGTAGCTAAGCCTTTTTCTTTCTATTTTATTAAACAATCATAGTCCTTGCTATGCGGTTTTTATATCAGAATATTCTATTAAACAAGTTCAGTGTGTAACCTGCATATCTGAAACAGCCGTGAATTGCATTATTTTTTACTGACAGCCCATCATTTTTACTGATACAAAAAAGTGACTCTTAAGCCCTGTCCAATGATTACACTCCCCACCTCAATAAACGGAAGATGTAACACACCAGTCCGCTGAATAACAACCAACAAAAACACGTGGGCCTGAACGCTCAACTGTGCTGAGCTCACTCTCAAGGCTGCTGAGAGAGGGAAGGTGATTGTAAGCTTCCCTCACCCTGGGGCTGGCCAAAGGAATGATCTAAATTATGCTGACAGCATCAGTCCTATGTTGGCTGAGCAGTTCTGTCCTCCAGCCCCCTTCCCTCTCAACCCAACGTGTTCCCACTGTGTAGTGGCGAGCAGAGTTGGCTACATTTGCTTTACACTACCCACAGATTCCCCCACGTCCTTATTAATAATAATTATTTGTGACATGTTTCCATACACTTATTGCCTATGTACATGAACAGGAATGTCAAGGCCTAACTTCAGTCATGCACATTTGGGTATTTTGGTCTTAATCGCTCCATGCCTCAGTTTCCCCATCTTTAAAACGAGGATATTTATCTACCCCGCAGGGCTGATATGAGACTTAATTAATTAATGTTTGTACAGAGCTTTGCGTGCTTCTGGTGGAAGATGCTGTAGAAGTTCAAAACAGCAGCAGCAGCAGTAATCAGAAATGATACTTTTTTTTTTAAATCATGCAATTATAATGCAATGGCTGAACCAAGACCATCTGTCTTATTTGGAGACCTTTAACTTGCATGCAGTCATTTCGCTGGATAGAAAATATCCTCCATTGCCCACACGGAATTTCTCTGATAAACTGTTTGAAAGTGTCTTAGGGAATTAAAAAAGCTAGGGAAAGAAGAGTGGGAGGGAAAATCACACTTCGCAAAGGAAGAAAGGGGACATGTCAAGCACAGGAATAGTCTTCAGTAATCCCTCCTGGGTGCTAAAGTGCTGTCTGAAATACTTATTCATGCAAAGGGTAGATTTATCCAGATAATTCCACTGTGTTGCCACATGGCAAATAGGAGCTGTGCAGAAAGTAGTTCAAGAGACCAAGGCACTCTTATTCTGTCTGTCCGTAATCAGGAGTTATATGTTCAGCTTCTAACTCCTAAGTATTTTTAGACAGAGGCCTGTCAGCTGGTATGCTGCACACCTTGGTTAATGAGTGCTTCTACCTCTTGGGAGAACAAAGAGGGGAAGAGGGGACTCTTAAAAGGACATTTGTTCAGTGGGAATTACATCCATGAAATGAAGATTTCAGTTCTTCCAGGTAAAGCAGTTTTCAAGATTTCATGCTTGGCTTGATAATTCATATGAATAGCCAGCTGCAGTCTGTGAGCTACTGTCCCTAATGGCTGAAACTATCAGATGGCAAAATACCTTGGGCAATATCCTCAGCTGACGTAAGTTGACATAGCTTCATTGACTTCAATATTCAGTGTATCGACTTAAATGGGGCTAGGTCATTTTATAGCTGAGGGTCTGCCTTGTTGCATACAAGTTAACACCACAGGCAATGTTAATATGAAGATCGTATAATAACAGTGTAAATTTCCAGAACAATACAATTTAAAAAACATTTTACAATATTTTGGGTTAAAAGATTGATTTTCTACATTTTTGAACAAGCGCTGCTTTCCTTGCAGCATGCATCTTTCTACAGTAAGTACATTGCTGGCTTTCAAACACCCCACATTTCAGAGTGGGGTCAGTTTCTACTTATGATTCAGGATCATTGTCTAACATCTGAGCTATTTAGAAAGACAATACTGTTGTTCTAATTGTGACAAAGTTCCTCCTCTACCTTGGTGGGTCCTGCGCTTCTTGGCAGATTTGCTCACCTCAGTGATCTTCCCCACAGTCTGGGTCAACTCCTCCTGTGTCTGATCAGGAGTTGGGAGGTTTGGGGGGAATCCGGGCCCTGTGGATTGCAGCTGTCTATAGTACCTCCTGTAACAGCTGCATGACAGCTACAACTCCCTGGGCTACTTCCCCATGGCCTCCTCCAAACACCTTCTTTATCCTCACCACAGGATCTTCCTCCTGATGTCTGATAATGCTTGTCTCCTAAATCCTCCAGCTGTATACTCTCTCACTCTCAGCTTCTTGCTCCCAGCTCCTCACACATGCTCCTTCTCCTCTGGCTCCTCCCTGCCTGACTGGAGTGAGCTCCTTTTTAAACCTAGGTGCCCTGATTAGCCTGCCTTGATTGGCTGCAGGTGTTCTAATTAAAGTAGCTATCTCTGCCTTCTAGAAAGGTCTTAATTGGCTCCAGGTGCCTTGATTAACCTGGAGCAACTGCCATTTGGTTACCAGGGTACTAGGGATTTGTTTAGCCTGGGGCTAACATACCTGTTTCTCAGTACTTTACTGTAGCCAGCTGGCCTTGCCCCATCACATAATGTATATCAAAATGTTCTATTAAACATCTGATGATGCCTGGTTGTTAGTATCTGCCCAAAATGTAAATATAAATGCACAACTTTTTTAGAGAAGCATGAAATAGGAAGATGAAGAACACAACCCGACAAGTGTTCCACACAGAATTCCCACTGAAGTCAGCGCGAGCTTTGTTTGAGAATCAGTTACAGAATCGGTCCCTTAGAGGGCTGAGTCTAACTAATGATATATTTGCACAGGCAAGATAAGGCATGAATAATTCATTTGTGTAAGCGACTGTGCTATGAATCTGGGGACCTACTGAATTTGTCTATTTGGTAGGATAGAAATGGAGGATTTGCAGAATAGCCACTCCAAACATCTTTAAAAGTGTGGGGTACAGCATGTGAGGATATAGTTCATCAGGACTTGGATGGCCTTCCTTCTGTCTAATGGTTGTTATTGTAGCTATCAGGATAGACATACATTGCAGTGACAAGGTGTTTCATTTTAAAGGCCACTCGCTGGCTGACTTTTGGTTATTGAAACAGTAGGGCCTGGGATGGAGAAGAGAAATTGCAGGTGCTCAGCACCTCTCAGGATCAAACTCATAGCTGAATTCTGGAAATAGATGTGCAATGAGCAATAGCATGACCATATCTAGCATGGGCCCACATGCTACCCTGCTAGGGAAAAAATAATGGGAGGTTGCAAACCCCACAGAAAATCCTATGAAACTGCACATATTGGGCCTGGCCCAGCACCCACTGAATTCAATGCAAGTCTTACCATTTACTTCATTGCACACTGGATAGGCCCAACAACTTCCAGCCTGGCTTCCCTGTCCTGGAGTCAGTGGGATGGACAACTTTGCAGGTCAGAAGCCTGAAAACTCTACTGCTGCTGAAGGTCTGTGGTGACAGCCGGGAATAGTCCTGTGGATCCCAGGCCATATCTGCAGAGGGTTGCGCCTCTTCCTTGACACTGGCAGCCTTACTGCTATTGGTTAATGCCCTCTTACCATACACTCCATTGAATGAGGCCAAAAGGTGTGAAGAGAGAGTTACTGACTGACTGAACTGAATTCACATTAGAACTCTGCTGTTCCTAAGTGGAGCACAACTACAGAGATCAGCTGCTCCCTGGTTCTGCCCAATCACAGCCTCGGTTTTGGGTTCCCAAAGCCATGCCGCCTTTGCCAGGACTGCTAGAGCAGGGGTCTCAAAGTTGGGCCATCTGTGGAGAACCTCCGCCCTGAGGCCTGCAGAGGACAGATGCATGCAGCCACACTGCTGGCTCTGTCTGCTGCAGGCGCTGCCCCTCACAACTCACCCTGGCTGAGGGAAAGAGACAGAGATACCATCACAAGTCGCTGGGCAGAGTCAGCCATGGAGGCAACATCATTTTGCCGGGCAGTCTCAGCCATGGAGGCAGTGTCACTTTTTTCCACAATGAATACAAACAAAGTCAAAATAACGAACACAACTATCTGATGCACACCTTACTGCAATCCTGAAGGTTTCAACTGCACAGTCACTGAGGCCAAACATTAACAAACTGACAGAGCTGATGCGTTACCAGGTGTCTGGCAAACGCTAAACACTCTCTGGCAGGCGAAGAATTGTATAAAGTTGTATGACAGTTTTATTATTTCTAAGACATCTGAAATAAAAAATATAATATAAACATTTTCTTTTCTGAACACCATCTTGTGACATTATTGGCCCGCTGGGAGGATATGAGGACTGGCACCGGCCCTAAGGTAAATTGAGTTTGAGACCCCTGTGCTAGAGCTTCCAGGGTGTCTGTGGACAGGACAGACCAATGCAGTGATGCTACTGATCTCTTCTCTCAGCAGCCTTGGGGATTTTTCTGCACACAGAGGTGGTAATGTGAGTTTCCTGTTCCAACTATAGGAAACACAGACTATCCTCACTTAAACATTGTTTTAGTCTGGAAAATTTCCATTTGCCAAAGCTGAAAACAGTTTTACAAATTGAGATTGGAAAAGGCATTATCAAATTCCGTGCTTCAGAAGCCAAGAGTAAGACAATGTCTCCTTTAACTCTAAGGCACTCAAATAGAAGGATTGTCACATTCTCTATAAAAATACACAACTTGAGGCTACTACATTTTCTCTATTACAGGGTTGTAGGTAGACAATTCCTGCTCATTCCGACTCTCTCCCCTTGTGAGGCTACCCATTTTATTTTGATCCATGTCTTCCTTCTCTCAGTTTTGCCTTAAGGGACCTCTTTGGGTTTATCCTTCTTAGTCTCGCTAGCTGTGCTGCTCCTAAACCACTGGTTCAATCCTCTTCTGAAGTCTGAGGACTGAGTGGAGAGCTGAGCACTGACCAGAAGAGCACTCCCATACATAAGGTAGATCAAGGTGTTCTCTTCCATATTCTGCCTTGCTATTGCACTCAAGAAAGCACAGAAGGTGTGGGAACAAGGTGGATCTCTGCACTGCTAGTGGCAGAAGAGTACTGAGTGGAAAGCATGGGAAGACTTCTTCATCGGTGGCCCAGTGTACCAGAAAAATTACCACAGATGGTGCTCTTCTGCTCTGGCCTTAATGCACCCTGTATTTAGTTAAAGTTCAATAAACTGGTCCATCGAGGGTGTGGTGGTCGTATTCTCCAACAGAAAAAATATATAGTTCTGGTTAAGATCATTATTTACCCAGCCCTGTTTTGCAGTTTCTATTATATTAAATGCAATTCCCCTCACTTTTCATCTCCCCTCCAAAAAACCAAAGAATATCAGAATCTAGTCAATTTAACTGTGCTTTCAATTTTTAATTTCCTACTTGTTATTTTAAAAGAAAACAGTGAAACAAACAAAAAAAGAAACCAAGAATGATTTAAGTTTGTGGAGCTTGCAAGCTTTGTTTGCTTCTCCAGTGGAGTTTGTTAGTTCCTTGAACCAACCAATGCATGTGTAAGGTCCAAGCCTGCAAAGTTTTGAGCATCTCCTAAGAGAAACATTTAACTCTCTCAGTGAGAATTTAAGGTATTCAGTGTCTTGCAGGAAGCACTCAGCACTTTGTAGGTTACAGCCCATAGCCAGCTGCACATGAATGCCCAAAGAAGCTACCTTTACATTTGTCCCTATAAATTCTGCACTGACTCACACACATGCATATCCGGGACATTTACATCCCAGTCCAGGCAGACTGCACAGGATGTAATTAAGTTTGGAATCTGGACCAGGGAAATTTTCTGTGGTGCATTAATATGGTAGTTTTCAAAAGGACATATTTTTGGAAAATCAAAACCAATTATTTTCAAATCAAGAGAAGAGCACCTGTTTCTCAGTGAGGACTCTGTTCATGCCAACTTCCACATATGACTCACTGTAGTTGTTGTTGTGTCTTTAGAAAATGTTAAAGCTTTTTTTTAAAAAAAAACGGTGAAGTATAATTTACATTATACCATAACTCACAAATAGATGAAGTGTGTTTGACCAAACTTAACCCCTCCCCCAAAAAACCTTTAAGGATGAAACACCATAGAAACTTTCATTCTAAAAGATTAATTCTTTGAAGACTTATAAAGGTTTGAAAACAGGCACTTGAATCTCATCTCATGTACATTAGTGTAAATAAGCAGTAACCCCCTGAAACAAATGAAGTTACACAGGTATAAAACTGGTGCATCTGAGATCTTAATCAGGTGCAGAGGCTTAATAACAAAATATGTTTTACAACCTTAATTATGGTGGCTACCAACAGAGACTGCTATAATAATAGCATTGTACCTTTTTCCTGCTAAAAATTGTTAGCTAATTTTGCTGTAGCTATGTATTGAACTAAATAAGAGGGCTTGATTCTAATCTCACACCAGTGTAAAATTGACAGTAGCTACAGAGATCAGAATAAGGCCCACTTCGCAATGTACTGTTAATTAGTTACAATAGAACAGAAGGGCTGAATAGTTTGTTTATGCAAATAATCATTTTTACATGTTGCGATAAAGCATAAATTATGTTAGCTGTGCCAGTAAATTTTGCAAGGTATCTTTTTCTTGTAACTGCTGGTTTGAGGCATGATATAGTAGGCTGTTTAAACAGCATGGCATTAATTTCTCTGAGACATTTGTTTATGAATACAGATGACCCAAAAGGGAAATGTTGCTGCACTTCTGAACATGGATGTGCGCTGACAGCATGCACACTATTCCACAGTACAGATATTCCCACCAAGACACAAACAGTTGAGTGGGTCAAACAGGAATGTAAGCAGATATGCAGACTGTATTAGCATTTACAAATAAGAACCCAGGACAGATGAAATATGACAGTACTAAAAAATTTCCCTCATCCTTTCATTTATGAGATAATTTATTTTAAACCAGTTCCAAGTGGACAAATATTCATAGTAGGAAAACCACCACTATCACCAAGGCTGGCGCTACACTGACACCATTATTGGGAGTATCAACAGAGAGGCCAAAAATTGAAAGGCCTTAGAGGCGAAAGTACTCTCTCATACCTAGACATGGTCTCTCCCGGTCACTCTGAATGCGCTGGGCCTGTGCTACACAGAGGTTATTAGTCTCCAGGGCAAGTCAATGAAGCACTTTTCATGATTACTAAATTCACAAATAAATGTACATAACGTTTATATCATGTAAATACAGTTAATCTGGTTAAACTAAACACAAGAACCATTTCATTTCTAAACTGCAGCTCCAGTGTGCATGCGCAACAATGCATGAAATCACATGATGTGGCGCAACTAGTCACACTGCAGTAATGGGTCATGACAACCATAAGATACATGTTACACACTTTCTGTTGTAAAGAACGCATTAAGGATATCAGTTTAGCTACATGTTTGGGACATTGGCACCTTTCCTATTATGATTGTATTACAGTAGCACCCTGTTGAGATTGGGGGCCCCATCATGCTGGGTGGTATATAATCATCCAAATTTCAATTTCTAAACATTACCCTTTTCCCCTATTACTATTACTCAAACACCTGGAAAGACAGCTGCTCCTTTAATTTTTCCCCCTACATTAATTAGCCTAAACAAATACCCATTATTTACATTTAATAACCTACCTTGTGCTCAGTTAATAATGAAAAGCCTGTCAGAGGCATTCCAGCTGTTTTCTTTTCTTTTCCAGAAATGTGACTTTGATCAGAGTAAAATATAACCCCTCAGATACAAGTTATGGTTCTTATACCTATGTGACACCTATCTTTTGGTTATCTGCATTCTTCAATCAGGCCACTGTTGTGGTCTGTCGTCAGCTGACTGCTGGAATACATTGATTGCTTTCTGTCCTGCTGTCCAATTACTCTCCTCTTGTACTTGTACTTTTCTTTTTGGCATCTTTTTTCCACCCTGCTTCTACCACCACATCCTCTCTAAACTCCCCACCACCCTATCTGCCACACTCTCCTGCTCCCTTGACTCTAACTTCAGCACTCCTTTAACTCCATCACTACTCAACTTCTGCTCCATATCTGAGGTTTGGCAGAGAGAAACTGCCAAGATTTCCAGTCTCTGAAGTGATCAGAGATCTTGTTGATTTAGTCACGAGTCTCACACATGGAGCACAGCAGCAAAGCAGGAAAAATGTGCTGGTACACTCTACTGAACCACTTCAACCCCTACTTCCCAAATGTCAACACTTTTATAGTCTGACAGTTCCTAAACAGTTTCTTTTAGTAAAAAGATTTGAATGGCCATATTACACATTAACAGATTATGCATATCAGATTGCTGTACAGTATCTGGAAAACATTCAACCATCTGATTGACATGGTGTAAGCTAATCAAGATGTCTTTACCACCAGATAATCAATTCATAACTTTGATATTTATTACCACACTGTATGACTCTCACTATATCACATAACACTTCAAATTATAAACATTTTTAAAAATTTTAAACTTCATGCCTTTCTGATTTACTATTCTAAACAGATTTTACTACTTTGGCTGTAATCAGCCATTTTTGCAGAAGCAGGAGACTATCTTGTTTGCTGATATGCCAGGCTATTCAGACTGAAATACAGCACATGGTCATGGAAAATGGTTATTCAAGCCAGAGGGCTTGATTTAAAATTTTTCATTGTACAAATGGCAGTTCCAGCATGCACTCAGATTTAGCACACACTCATCTGCTGCATATTACTAATCTAGACCCAGTCTGAACATATAATCTAAATGTGAAAAACTTGTAGGTCATCATTTCATGTTTTTAACATTTAAAATGTCTGGTCATGCACTGACTTTTAGGAGGCGTTAGCATCAGTTATGAACTGTGGGTAAACACCTACTATTCATCTAATGTAATAAATGCCCAAAATTTAGCTTGGATTAGATAATGTGAATAAACAGAATAATCTCTGCAAAATCACTTGTCCAAAACATAGATGGTACCCCTTGAAAATAACAAGGGTACTGTATCTTAGAACGCAGATCCAAAATGTGTTTGAAATCTAAAATCCCATACTATTTCTGCAGGAAGCTATATACTGCATTTCTGTCATTTCATTATTTTTGGCAGAAAAATACATTTTATTATTCAACATTCAATGATGAACTCTTGTATTACATATAAAAATAAGGCCCGCTGTCTGGTTGCTTAAACTATGATATTTGAATAGCTGACTTTCAGGTGTTTAAGTGCAACTTAGCCCACTACTACAACCAATTTTGTGAGAGGAACCTTTATCCAGCTCCAGACCAGTATCCCATTCTTCGAAATCAGTGAAAAGCCTTTAGAGAGAATGTACATTTGATTACTACCAACTTGGGCTGGATTTGAACAGGTGACCTAGAAATGAAAGGTTCATATCCCATCACCAATTTCCAGAACCATTCAATTACCAGATTGTGAAGAAAGCATGCTTAGCCCTTTAGGGCAAAGGAGAGTGTTATGTTTCTCATAACCATCACCTACCCAGTTGATGTAGGAGTACAGATGGGCTTTTAAAAATTTCCTTTGCATTTTTCCTTAAAGGCAGGGAAGGTAGATGCTTTTACGGTGCCTTCAGGATGGACAATGACAAGTTAACATGGAAAACAATTATTGGGTCTCCAGAAAGTTCTATCACAGACATGGCACTCTCTATCTGAGGGTAAATTGCAATATGCTCAAATTAAATGTAAAAATAAGTTTTGCATTATGAGGTTGGTAAACTGGTGGTTTTCTATTTTTATCCAAAATAAATGCTACACTAAGTATGAATTATTAAGTATTAATTAAAAATGGCAGATTGTGCTTAATGTGCTAGCAAACACAGAGCTACCAGCAAACATATAATCAGTTGCTATAGTAATATTATGTCTCAGTCAGTGCCTTCAAAATCATGAAGGACTAAGGTGAATTTAGTCCATTACAGAATTTGTGTTTTCCCATTACCTTATCAGGGTTAATGGATTTTCTATCCAATCCCCATGTAGATATTGTGTAGATTACATAATGACTGCGGAGACAGTTCAAAATATATTATTTGAATTGTTATTGAATACTGACCTTTTCCAACACACATTTCATTTGTTTGGTATCTAACTTACATCACAGTACCAATATTTCCTTTATGCTTATGCATGGTAAACAAATGACAGCATCACCATTAGGAAACTTGGAGGCAGATCCAAATAATACAAGATATTTAAAGCAAAATACAACAGTTAATTATTTCAAGTCAGCAATCTGGATGAAACTCACCTCTATGCGGAGGGCCAGCATACGTCCTATGTATCAATTGGTCCCACTTAAAAACCCTGTTTTAAGGACTTAGATAGAACTTACAAGGTGCATAAACCTTGAGCTGCATGTCTTTATGTGGTGAATTTTATCTGCTGAGAATATACCTGTCAATATGGCATTGAATTTTAAGGTGTTTATTAGCAAATCAAAGTCCAAATTCTCATGCATTAGCACCGAAAATGCACTTGTTGACCCTTCCCCACCCAAGAAAACAGGGAGCTACATGCACAAAGTGAGCAACTACAGACAAATAAAGCTACATTCCTGGAATCTTAACATTTAACCTGCCCTGAAGGAAGATGGTGTCCTTTTTCAATTTATCTTTCTCCTCTTTCCTTTTTAAGATTTCAGTTTTACTCAGTGGAATTCACCCTCCAGGTCAGGAAACCCACAGCACGACAAATGCTGGTTCAAGACTCTGGGATGGTGTGTGTGTGCACAATTTCCTGTTTTGTTCATACAAATGCAAGCCTCTAAATGCATGACTGAAGAAGCAGTGACTGAAATTCTAGTCCCTGGTGTACAAAAGCGAGCAATTATTTGGGATTCATGAATCATTAATAACCACAGGTATCTCAACCCCTGCATATGTCTAATCGAGCTCGTCATTTCCGGGGATGACTGATTCAAGGGATCTGGTTTGGATAAAATAAGAACAGAACCAGCATCCCTGAACCTTCACCTATTCATTGAATTGAATGTGAACCAAACTTTTTCTTTGAGAGTCAAAAAAACTGATCAGCTTTTTCTATTTAAAAAAAAATCATCCTTTGGTGTTCTTTGTTTTTCCTAGTTTTGGTCAGAGGAGGCAGCAGCAGTGTGAGAAAAGCGTATCCATCCTAGACTACGAAATACAGGAAATCGGACAGAAAACCTTCTCCTCACAATTTCCGTGAGTTTGGAGATGCTTAACCTTCAAAATGAACATGAGTGTGTGCATCACTGGGACCCAACCCTGCAAAGTGCTAATGAGCACCTTCTGTGGAAGTTGAGGGCACCAATCATCTTGAAGAAGGTGGTCAGGGACCACAGGATAAGTCCTACAATGTTTAGCTAAAATACAGACTTGAAATATGAGGCTTGCTTTCAAGGCCCTGAACAATTCATAGCATGTCTCCTATTATGTCCTCCCCAACCATACTCCTTCAGATCCACCAAGGATATCAGTCTTGATGCCTCATTAATTTATTTTACTCAGTCTTATCTCTGTACAGTCTTCTGTGATGCCTCCCATGACCTCCTGGTCTGCCAAACCATGGCCCTTTCCTCATTCAAATCATTCCTAAAATCTCACTTCTTCCACAAAGCAAGATTATAATAATTACAGTGGGAAAAAAACCTGTACATTACCCCCACTTCTGGATTTCCCAGTGAGAATTGTCTTTTGTGCCTCTATTCTTCAGGCTGTAAGCTCCTAAGGCACGTGCTCTCTTGATACTCCAGTGTATTGTGTAGTGCCAGGTAAGCACTTAAGCACGAATTCCATCCCTATTCAGGAAACACTTAAATGGGTGTTTAATTTCAAGCAAGCGTTTAGGTCCTATTGACTTCAGTGAGATTTAAGCACCCACTTAAGTGCTTTCCCAAATCTAGACTCACTGTTCGTGCTAAACAAATGATGAATCATACATTCTGCTCTAAGTTACACACGTGCAGCCTCACTGACTTTTATTGGGCCGAACACGTCACAGAGCAGAATTTGGCCCAGTATTAATAATTCAAGAACATCTTATGGACTCAATTTTCAGCTAGGTTGAGTCACAACCTCCTGTTGGTGGGCATAATTTGCACCATATTTTGATCCTCCAAAATGAAATGTGGGCACAAATCTGATTAGTAGGGCTTTTAATTAAATTATCTGTGCCCCTCTCAAGTAGCTACAGGCACAAGTCATCATAGTCCACAACAGAAGTGCCATCCCAATTCTGTGGAGACAAATTGCACCTACAAAAGAGAGGCCACCTAGTTGAAAACATGCCCCCGTATATGTTAGATTTTCAAACATTTTCAATGATTGCATTTAATGAAAGCTGTAGCAGTAAATGTCTATAGATTAGAGCACAATTCTCAAAGGCCCATAGCTTCTAAGTTCTTTGAAAAACAGACACAATCTACACCGTGAAAAATTTAATTGCACTTTAATTACCAGTTAGTGGAATAGCATGAGATATGTGTGCCTTTAGTTTTTAATAGCTTCTGCCACTTCCAGCAAATCGTAGAGAGAAATAATGATGCTTTGAGTATTCTTTCCTTCTGCTCCTTCCAAAATTAAAAAGACTTTAGAATCAAAATGAAGATTCAAATTCTTTCTGGATCATTTGTAATCCAGGAGGACCACTAGCAATAATGAATATGAAGACACAAATGCAGCTGCAGTGCTCATGTTAGCAGTCATCTAACACTTGCCTATTTGGTCGAGTTCTGCAATATTAAACTGATGAAAAGCTCTTGGCTGGACTGTTTGTTTTAACACAGTCTAGTCTTCTGCTTTGTTTTCTAACATCCTGGCTCTAACTCTTAAAAAAATCACTCTGCATATTGTAATCGTTTGCATACTGTCCTCATTTGGGACACTTTAACCATTCAGGAAGAGCGTAAGTATTGTAAATATAGGCAAATCCTAAAATATTTAGATAAAAAAATATCAGTGTTCCTATGGCTTTTATACAAAAGTCATTTAACAATTCAGAAATGTAAGTTTGGCTAGAGTGCTGATCCAGCACAGTTTTTACACTGCACTCGTCGCATCATAGAACCTGAGTAGCAGCATACAAAACTATAATGATCCTGACGAAGTGGGTATTCACCCATGAAAGCTTATGCTCCAATTCGTCTGTTAGTCTATAAGGTGCCACGGGACTCTTTGTTGCTTTTTACAGATCCAGACTAACATGGCTACTCCTCTGGCATAATGATCCTTTAAGCAGTCTACAAATAGAACCGAATTTCCTCTCCCTCTTTCCAGAAGAAAGATGACTTTTCAGGAACTTCACTTCACTGGCCTCGTCCTTCATGGCTTTCTCTTTAGTTCTCCCATCCAAGAGCACATTAACTCTTTGTTCTTTACATGTGTTTCTCATATGGGAAGGCTAAGGCAAAGAGGTAGTCCTTGCGGTCTGGTAAAAGGGGGTTTCATAGCTGTGGGCCAGCTGACTGTCTTCATAGTAAAAACATCATTCAATGAATCACTTCACTTCATGCAGTACAAGACAACTGAGGAGAGAGTGGAGTGTGAGCAGGGGAGGGAATGTTTGCCTACTCGTACCTTTAGGAAGGAAAGAGTAATAAAGAAAAAAGATGGAGGAAAAGGATGTTTGTGAGGTTTTGCCTCATCGCCAGAGAAAAAGGGTCTGTTTTTACCATGGAACAATTAATGCTTGTTAGCTATCCCACTGTAGCCGCCCCAACACCCTTTTTTTCAGTGAAGATATAGCTTCAGAACAGGTTTGACTTCATTAGAAATCAATATACAAAGGTGCAGCATCCAACCTATTTTAACATACACGTACATACCAGAGCTTTCCTTGGCCCTAGCCCAAATATTCTTAGCCCTCACTAATACTACCATACAGACTCTAAATAAAGTACCTGAACAGGCACAAAATAAGAGACTTTAACTTACAGCATCTTTCAGCCAGCACACTTTCTCTAGGGTCAGTGCCACAGCTCTTTCACAGGCTTGGTCCACACTACGGTGTTAAATCGATTTTAACAGCGTTAAATCGATTTAACGCTGTACCCATCCACACTACAGTGCTCTTTAAATCGATTTAAAGGGCTCTTTAAATCGATTTCTGTACTCCTCCCCAACGAGAGAATAACTGTAAATCGATATTACTATATCGGATGTGATAGTGTGGATAGGAAATCAACATTATTGGCTCGGGAGTATCCACAGTGCACCATGACCTGCTGGACAGCAATCAAACTCAGAGGCACTGGCCCAGTTAACAGGAAAAGCCCACCCCGCGCGAACTTTTGAATTCAATTTCCTGTTTGGCCAGCATGGAGTCTGATAAGCACAGGTGACCAACAGGGCTCATCAGCACAGATAACATGCAGTCCTGAGAAAAAAAAAAGAGCTCCAGCATGGACCGCAGGAGAGGTAACTGGATCTGATGCTATATGGGGAGAGGATGTGCTAACAGAACTCCATTCCAAAAGATGAAATGAAAAATATTTGAAAAAATTTCAAAGGCTATGTTGAGAAAAGGCCACAGCAGGGACTCAGTGCCGTGCAGAGTGAAAGTTAAGGAGCTCAACAAGCCTACCAGAAAACCAAAAGAAGCAAACGAAGTCTGGGCAAGGGCCGAAAACGTGCCGCTCCTACGCTGAGCTGCATGCAATTTTAGGGCTGCGCCACCACTACCCCCCTTGGATTCCGAGTTGGGGTCATAATCTCAACCATGGGAGGATTCAGTGGAGGGAAGATGAAGGAGGAGGAGGAGGAAGAAGAGGACGACTTGCATCGAGCACACAGCACTCCATTAGTCCAAACAGACAGAGCTTTTTTGTGACCCAGACGAATTACACGCCCCAGCCTTCAAGCCACTAGCCAAACAGTGAAGCCATGGAAGCGACTCTGGTGAGTGTATTTGTAAATATCAAACATGGTTTAAAACAAGCATTTTTTAATGATTGATTGCCATCAGGGCTTGGATGCATTGCAGCCAGTAAAGTTACAGAAAAAGTTTGTTACCATGTCGGGGGATGGAGTGAAATCCCAAAAATCTCCATGAATCGCTCCTGGAGTACTGTGAAACCTTTGCAGAAGGTTTCTGGGCAAGGCAGCTTTATTACGTCCACCATGATGGACACTGCTTCCCGCCATGCATGTAGCAAGTAAGGGTATCATTGGCGTGACAGAAGCCAGCAGATATGGTCCTGGTGATCCTGGCATTCGAGAACATTCGTTCTTCATCTCGTGCTGTGGCTCTCAGTAGAGTTATATCATCATTGTGACTGGTTGAAATTCAGGAATTAATTAAAGGGGACAGAGATGGCTTTTCTACTGGGCTGTTGCTTACAATCAACTCTTCCTTGCATGTAGCAAGCCGGGGGGGGAGGAAACGATGGCGCTGAGCATTGCGAGCAGGAATTTCCGCATACAGCCACGCGGAGGGGGCGGGGGGAAGGAGGTGGTGTTTTAGCACTGATAGGCAGCCTGGCGGTGGGGGAGGAATATAGAAAATCCTACATAGGGAAGAGGAGGGTTGTTGGGCTGGCTGCCTGTTATTAGGAAAAAGGCATCAATAGGGCACTGTGTATATGAAGGCTGGAGAAGTTAAAAGATAAAGCCTACATGCGCGATGAAAGCTGAAGTATGATGCCCGGCCTGCGTCTGTGAATTGCAAACCAGAGCCACAGGCACTCAATATTAAAAGATGCAAAAGGCGACCTTGTAGTGAATCACGTTTGTCCTATGTAAGGTGAATAGTGTGAAAGTATAACCATTGTTGCGAAAATGTATCTTTTTACATACTTCTCTCCTGTTTTTCCCTCCCATGCAGCTGCACAGTTTTCCAGCCTCCCTACCATCCCGAAGCTAGCTCAGATAAGGTGGGAGAGAAGAGGGACGTGAGATGAAATGTTTCTGAAATCATGGAAGTACCCGAATGACGAGCTCATCAGAATAGTGGAAGGATATGCTAGCAAAGTACAGGGAAAGATGCCAGGCCGTGAGACAGAGGGACGCTCGAGATGAGAAGTGGCCAGGAAGTACAGAGGTGTAGGCAGGAAGATCAGCGGTGGCGGATGGCACGTCTGGAGCTGCTGCTGATCAAACTGATATCCTCCGAGTCTGGTGGATCTTCAGAAAGAGCAGCGGGTGCACAGAGTGCCACTGCAGCCCTGTGTAACCACCTCAGCCCACCTCATGTCCATATTCCCCACCAGCCGTGTTAGAATGCTGGGGGAAGGCTTCTGCACCCTGAACCCACTGCACCCCGTGGACAGTCCAACATAAAGGCTGTCATTACATTGAAATTGCTTAATAGCCTTTTCTTCCCTCCTATCCTCCTCCAAACCAACCTGGTATATGATAATACTCTGCCTCTTTTTATAATTACTGTTTAACAAAGAAACATGCAAAGGGGAGAGGGTGGTTGCTTAAGGGAATGTTTATAATAAGAATACATGATTTTAAATGATAGTGACTTTATTTCCTTAAGCAACTGTAATAAGGGGAGGGTGGGTTGCTTACAGGGAAGGAGTCAATGAAGGGGTGGGGCTCTGAAGGGGAAGCAAACAAGCAGTAAACGTACCTGGCCCGTGATGAAACTCGTTCAAGGCTTCTCTGATGCGCACCGCTTCCTGGTGTGCTCTCTAATCGTCCTGGTGTCTGGCTGCTCGTGAGCGCGGCGAACTTGCCCAGCTCCACCACGCCTATAAGGTCTCCCCCTTACTCTCACAGAGATTGTGAGCACAAGCAAGCAGCAATAACAAGGGGACATTGGTGGGCAGAGGTCTGAGCGAATAAGTAATGTGTGCAGCGACCTTTTAAACGGCCAAATGCACATTCTACAACCATCCTGCACTTGCTCAGACCTGTAGTTGAACGTCTCTGACACTGTCCAGGCTGCCTGTGTATGGCTTCATGAGCCATGGCATCAAGGGGTAAGCTGGGTCCCCAGGATAACGACAGCTTTCAAATCCCAACTGTATTTTTCTGGTCTGGAAGTAATTCCTTTGCTGCAGCCGTTTAACAGAGTAGTGCTTCTGAAGACCAAGCGTCATGGAACCCTTCCTGGCCTATCCACGTGGATGTTGGTGAAATGTCCCTGTGATCCACCAGTGCTTGCAGCACCATTGAAAAGTACCTTGTGGTTTATGTACTGGGTGCCCTGGTGCTCTGGGGCCAAGATAGGGATAATGGGTTCCATCTATGCCCCAGGCACAGTTAGGGAATCCATTGACGCAAAGCTCTCCTATGACCTGCACGTTCCCAGAGTCACAACCTTTCGTAGCAGCAGCTTAATGATTGCTTTGGCTACTTGCATCACAGCAGCCCCCCAGTAGATTTTCCACTCCAATGATTCCGACTGACGGAGCTGTCTGGAGTTGCAAGTTTCAAGAGGCTATTGCACTCGCTTCTCCACTGGGAGGGTGCTCTCATGTTGGTATATAGGCATTTCAGGACAGGGAAAGCAAGTCACAAAGTCAAAGGAGAGTGCTCTTACGCATGCGAGTCGCAGTTCGCATGCGAATCATCCCACACCTGCAAAACTATGCGGTCCACCAGTCTGTGCTTGTTTCCCGCGCCCAAAATCGGCGTTCAATATGGTAGAGAGCTGCCCATTACCAGCAGTAGCTCCAAAACACGGGGCCCGCGGTAGGGAGAATTATTGTCCATGTCTTCATCGCTCTCGTGTGCCACGCTGCCATATGGCCTCTCTCTGCGTGCCTTTGCAGTTCATGGTTCACCATAGACAGCACGAGAAGCGCGAGGTGTTTAAAACGTCCACGATTGCGTTAGTGATCTCAGCAGGGTCATGCTTGCAGTTCTATGGCGTTTGCTCAGTTCACCAGGGAAAAAGGCGGAAATGGTGTCTGCTGCTTTCACAAAGGGAGGGGTGAGGCTGTCCCAGAACCACCAGCGACATGATTTTTGCCCATCAGGCACTGGGCTCTCAACCCGGATTCCAAGGCGGGGGAAACAGGGAACATGGGAAGCTACGGAATAGCTACCCACATGCACCGCTCCAGAAACTCTACGCTAGCATGCGGACCATGGACACACACCGCGAATAATAATGTGCCTGTTGGACGCGCAAATCGACACGTTTAAATATCTGTTTAATAAAACCGGTTTTAGCTAATTTGAAATTATGCCATAGTGTGGACGTAGTCTCAGTCTCTGGACTGGTTCCTGGGCACAGGATCCTCCTACTCATGTCCTTTCCCAGAAAGGAGGAAGGGAGAGAGAGGTTGTTTCTCCCTCTGGGAACACACAGCCTAGCACTCCTTCCTGTACTCAATAAGCCACCAGTTTGAGACTTTCCTACCTGGCAGGTTAAGCAGACTCTTGCATGCTGTTAATCCCTTCCTGGCCAGACAGTGTAGGGTATGTACATTCAGTCACAAACAGGAAGTAAGAATAAGGCTATGGCTACACTATGAGGCTTTTAGCGATACGGCTGTGGCGGTACAGCCGTGTTGCTAAAAGCCACACAGTGTAGCTGCTGTTTGTCAGCAGGAGAAAGCTCTCCTGCCAACAAAAAACTTCCATCCACCATGAGCGACAGTAGGAGAGTGCTCCTGCCAACAAAGTGCTGTTTACACCGATGCTTTTCATCGGTAAAACTTTTGTCATTCAGGATGTGTGTTTTTTTAACATCCCTGCAAAACAAAAGTTTTGCCAATAAAGTGCCAGTGTAGACAAACCCTAAGACATACAGGAAGCAGAGAGGAGACAGGAGAGGGACATACCACACAAATGGTGTTAGCAGAGTTCTCTATTAACTTGGGGAGACTCATCAGAGAGTGAAGTTGCTTTGACTGTTTTCTTCTGGACTCAGCTACATGAGCTATCCCGGCCAGGAGTGCTGTTAAAACTTACTGCTTCACTGATGAGCTGTATCAGATGCAGCATTTGAATAGGAGGCTGCAGCATCATTTGTGGCTGTTCCTCTTGGAATCTGATCAGGTACAATATTTTTTCACAAAAGCAAAGACCCATTCAATGTAGTTGGTTTGTTACCATAACGTTAGAAATCAATACTATATCCAGAGATCATCACTAAGCCAGAATCATACATTTTCATCTGAAATCATAGTGCACACTAGAGATTTTGAAAGAAGCACTTTCACTTGTCTCATTGTGCTATGCCACACTACCATGTGCGGCCTCTCCAATGTCTTGCTGAGATGAAAAGTAAGAATGAAAGGCAACTAAAAGAAAGACTAACATTTAAAAAGCACACACTTATCTGTGGATAAGATATCTTCTATCAATGCACTAGTTATCCAACTTGAAAGTTCAGCAGACACTGGATGTCCCCTGGAAGCAAGTAATTTTGAAGATGCATTTCATACATACAAATGTGTATAAAGCCCACATATGTATGCTGTAATTATCATCATATAGACAGACTGCAAAATAAAAAACCTGTTATGCTTATACTATCTGTTTTTCCTGACAGGTTTGAAATGTTGACAATCTTTAGTTTATTAACAGCACAATATTATTGTTTTCTTTAAAAATGAAGCACTGAGAAGCCATGACTCTCTGGTGTTCTGAAATCCATCTGACTGGTGGTTACAAGGAGGTTAATACTAGTATTGCCTTATGTTATGATTCTGCTCCTCATCTCACATGGCTTTTTTATATACACAATATAAATACGCTCCTGGTACTCACTAGCAAACAACAAAATTAGAACACCGACAGATTGAGAAATGCTGTTATAGAGGATGGAAACAATAGCCTATGGAGCTCAAAAATTTGAGTAGTTACATCAGAGAATAATAAAAATATTTTTACTGATCTAGCATTATTTCCAGTGTCCTGGATGACTAATCAAAGGAGCATTGGTATTAAATCACTTAGAACAATCGAAACCTAGCACAACGTGTCAGGAGTAGATGAATTTAACCTTGCAGTAGTCAAGGAATGGAAATGATACCCTGGGGCATATAAGAGAAGAACATGGATAGTAATTATCTAAAAGGAGATAACCAGCATGGATTTAGAAGGGCAAGCGCCTGCCTAACTAATCTACTTGACCTTTATCATGAGGCTAAAGACAAGGCTGATAATGGCTCTGCATATAAAACAGTTTATTTGTATTTTCAGGAGGTCACACTGATATACAGGAAATAGAGGGAAGGGAGAGAGATCTGAAAGTGGAAACATATCTGGTTTTAAAAAACCTCTGAAAACTCATACTCACAAGGGACCCTATGAAAGGCTCTGTCATCCAATGTAATATACATGTGTAGGGAGAACAGGTGCAATAAAATCACAGTAGTATAAAAACACCTCAGGGTTGCCTCAGAGCGAGGGGAGTACAAAGCAGTCAGCAGGCCTGGTTTTAGTGAGAATGGAAGGTCTAAGGAAGTTTGCCTAAGTGTAGGAAAAGTTTTTCTGCCCACAGGGGATCCAACATGCTCTAATATACTAATCAGCTGTGGTATGGCAAATGCCTGTTATGATAACCACAGAGATAATGCAAGGCAGCAGATAACATTAATGTATGGATAGTGGGAGTACAAAAAATGGTGTTGAGGGTAAAAT
Organism: Chelonoidis abingdonii; assembly: GCF_003597395.2. Classification (NCBI taxonomy): domain Eukaryota; kingdom Metazoa; phylum Chordata; order Testudines; family Testudinidae; genus Chelonoidis; species Chelonoidis abingdonii. The sequence continues at coordinate 147,548,289 of NC_133771.1, forward strand.
GTCGTGTGCAACCCACAATCAAGGAAAAAAGGATAATGGAATCATTTTAGCTAGAGAAAGAAAACCTCCATTATCAGTCCATCATCCTGCCAGAGCCAGATCATTCCTTACAGCATTTATTCTAATCTTCTTTTTTTGCTACCCCTGTCAGAACCCCCTTTCTGCAGTGGAACTGCAGCTGTTTTCCTAGATCAGGACAACCTGCAGTCACAGAGGATGGGGGACATCTTGGCCCATAGTGAAGCATTACTCTTCTCACAGAGTCTGACCCATATCCACTGAAGTCAATGGGAGTCTTTCCATTGCCTAGAATGTTTTCTTGGCTCAGGCCCCTAGTGAAGTTTCACTTAACCATAATTGAGTTCCACCGTGCTAGGATCATTCATCACCAACTCTTCCCACTTCTGCTTTGCCTCAGTAGAGGAGGAAGGGGAGGAGATAAGAAGTTGCTACCCCCAGGGGAGGTGGGGTAAAGAATATTCTCTGGCCTGGATTACAGCAACAGCAATTTCTGAAAGGAGGATTTACGGTGGCAGTAGTAACCTATCCTCAGAAATCAAGAGAGGAGAAGAGTCATTCGGGTCTTCTGTTCACTTTTGCCCCAAGGAGGCTGGCTGAAGGGGAAGGGCTCCTATGAGATAAGGCAGCCACTGGTGACAATTTGTTTTTGGGTTAGATTGTCCAGCCGTTAGTCTGAGCAATAGCTCATTATAACAACTTGGAAAATTACTCTACCTCTACTCTGCCACCAAATTTTGCTCACCTGGCACCCTGATCACAACCTTACCCAGCTGAATGGGAAGAAAAGTGGAGGAAACAGGTTAGATGGCCATCAAGTGAGCTGAACCTGGAAGGAACCAGAACCTGCAAGAAGAGCCTAGGAAGGAGGAGAGAAGAGAGAAGGGCATGAGCTGTTCCAGAGTTGCCCTGTATCGAGCCACCATGACAGAATATGGAGACTGCCATGGCAGAAGCTGGCACACACTGCCTCAGAGAAGTGCTGGTATTTCATATCGCATGATTTGAGAGATCTTCTCTGTGCTTGTTTGCACATACCTCGTCCTTCCCTGAAGAGTCACTGTCACATCACTCTATGTTCCTCTAGTGAACTGATAATATCCATAGCCAGCTCTCCTCCACAGATTTGCAGTTCTCCTGCTCCACCCTCAGGGGCAGTTTGGCTACTGAAATATACCAGCATCCAGCTCTTTGATCAGAACAGACAAAGGGAGGAGATGGTGTGACATGCACACATGCAACCTGTGATCCAAAACCAACACCACTAGCTCAATGTTAGATTTAGCAGCCTTGAGAGAAAGTCCCTTTATAGCAGTCATCTTGCTCACAAGTTTACAAAGGAATTATGAATGGTTGGACTTTGACTTTAATCACCGCTGTTAGGGGTAGCAATGGGGCCAGCACAAACACATCACATCACCATCCTTCCAATTTTTTGTTTCAGAATTTGTTATACATATTGTGTGTTTTAAGGTTGCTAAGGGAAGCCAGGATTCACTCTAAAAGTACAGAAATATAGAGGTATCCATGGTAGCAGGGCCAGCTCTAGCCATTTTGCCGCCCCAAGCACGGCGGCACGCTGCGGGGAGCGCTCTGCCGCTCGCCGGTCTCGCAGCTCCGGTGGACCTCCCGCAGGCGTGCCTGCGGATGCTCCACTGGAGCCGCAGGACCAGAGGACCCTCCACAGGCACGCCTGCGGAAGGTCCACCGGAGCCACCTGCTGCCCTCCCGGCAACCGGCAGAGCGCCCCTGTGGCATGCCGCCCCAAGGATGAGCTTGGCGCGCTGTGACCTGGAGCTGGCCCTGCACTGTAGGCACCCAGAAAAGAGGTAAAGTGAAACTTATATTAATAAGCAAATAAATGTCTTTTTCAATAACATTCATCCATAAGCATAAATGCTCTGTATTTATAAAAGAAAAAACAAGCTCTTAAAATTATTATGTGTTTGATCATCCAAACAGGATCAGGAAATACATAAATACTACATTTTCCTAGTCAGGAAATGACATACTAAGTCATTTTTCTCCTAAACTTAGATGAGTGGAAGAGTATACAACTTTCTGTTCTTTATTTTCAAGTAAAGCTGTTTAAACATTTGTTTGTATTTTGAATGAATTCACCTTGTCCCTGATTGTTCTCCTTTTGTGTTCTCCCACCACGATGACTCGAGTTTTACTGACACAATGTTTGCAGTAAGCAAATTTCAAAGTCACACTGACTCCATGTTAAGGCCCAGATCCTGCAGTTAATTCCATGAGCGATAACCTCCACACGCAGCCCACCTGCAAGGCTGGGCCTGAGCTCATGCAGCCAATTGCAAAATTGGAGTAAAAAAATGTTAAATGGAAGCATTTGCACAGGAAGTGCTCTGGTGTTTATCCGGTGTGCGAGCTGAAACAATATCTTGCAACTCACCCAAGCAATAAACTAAGCAACATAGTTTGGACTTCAAACATTCATGATGAATTCATAGAGCAATACATTCTGAAAGATATAAACTCCATTAATAAATGAAGATGAGCAAACTGGAATCTGTTCATAGATATTCTGAGAGCAAAGAACAGATAATTTTGGCTCATAAATTATTTGTTATTATTTGCCCAGCTCTAGCAAACTGTAAGAGAACTTCTGCCCCGCTCCTACTAATACTCATACACATGAGCAACTTAATGAGCCTGAGTCATCCCGTTCAAAGGAGTTTTGCTCGATTTGCAACACTGTTAACTGTTGTGATCTCATTCCTAGTAGTTCTGTTTTCAAAACTTTTACATTTGGAAACTACAGAATACAAGATGATGTGCAAGAAAGCTGACTAAGCAAGCGATACTAGTGGGCCTTAAAAAACGTTCGGCCTGATTGTCTTCCCATGTTGACGTAAATGAGGAATAATTTAGTTCAAGCTTTCTCTCTTCCCCCTTTACACTTCTCACATTGCTTCCTCTCACTTTTCGGAGGAGCTCCCGAAAAACAGTCACAAAGCCACCTCATTGTCCTTCCTCTAAATCCCTCCTTAAAACTCTCCTTTGCCGTGATGCTTACAAAAATATTAACAACCATTAGGTTGCTAGTGTACCAAGACCACTGCCTAATACGGTCTCATTGTTTCCTTGAACGCCCCCATCTGTCTTTCTGTATCCATCTATTGTCTCTTGTCTTTTACTTAGACTGTAAGCTCTTGGGGCATGGATCATATTTTTGTTCTCTGTTTGTTGAGTCCTGGTCCGTGATGACTGGAGCTACTACATGCTTCTATAATGCAAATAATAAGTATTAATAATGTCATTGAAGTTACACTGGTGTGAAACCAGCATATGTGAGAGGAGAATCATATTCCTTGTGTGCAGAAATTCTGCTTATAGGCTGAATTTGTTCAGCTCATCTCTAAAGTTTTTACAGGGAATCTTGGTGATTTTTTACCATTGAGCCAACAAGATAGCTTCTTGAATAAGAAAGTATCCTAAGCCTCCTGCGCACAGCACCTTACAGTGGAGTTACTTATCACAGTATCATAAGGTATTGTTAGAGAGACAAGGTGGGTGAGGTAATATCTTTTATGGGATCAGCTTCTGTTGTGACAAGTTTTGGAGCCACATAGAGCTCCTTCAGGTCTGGGAAAAGTACTCAGAGCATCACAGCTAAATGCAAGGTGGAACAGATTGTTTAGCATAAGTAGTCCGCACACATTCTAAGGGGCCATTCACAGAAGAGGTGGCCTATTAACACCTTTACAGTCATTGACAAAAAGAGGGGATTATTGCGTCACAGATTGTTGTAATAAGCCTTACATTTCGTGTCTCTCTACATTCCACTGTTGGATGTTGCCAAGTATTAAGGGGCCATTAAGAAAAAACAGGATAAGACTGGGCACTGGTATCTTAGCCCCTGAGGTTTTGTAGTTTTGAAAGCCCTACATGCTTTAAATGTACAGTACACATATGGTACATATCTGTGGCCAACTTTTGCATATGCTTGTGTGTTTTTGGAAGGTACTTCAGGGAACCCTGTGGTTTACAAAAGGCAACATTTTAAATGTAAAGAAGGAAAACAGATCTCCTGAGAGCTTGTTGCTTCCTGACTGGCTTTTCAAGTGAGAAAAAGGCAAGACAAAGTTCTGCAGAGCATGCTTCTTTAATAATGCTTTTCTACAATAATGTATTTTTTTATTAGCTGCACAATGCCAGATGCAGCCTGCAGGAAGAGGATGCATCTCCAGAAGAAATCTCTTGACCAAAATCACTGCTGACCTATATATATATATATATCACTATAAGTGACAGCTCAGCTGTAAATTAGGTCAGAAGATAGGCATAAGCGGTTGCAAATGGCAAAGTAAGGTAACTTTTGCCAGCTTGGTGATGTGAAAGTTGATCTGCAAAATCAGAATAATTTGCATGTTAAGGGAGGGACAAAAGAGGAAGCAACCAACATCAAGATAAGATAAAGCAGCCCTCAGTCCTTAAAACTAGGCGGCATCATCCTCCAACATCCCTGAGGCCAGTTGCAACTCTGCTGTAAGCAGGCACATATCTGATATTCACCTGCTTATGCCAGAGGCTGAACTGCATTCCCACAGAACATCTAAGGACATGTCTTCACTGGCAGCACTTTAACATGGCTTGTGTCGTTGCAGCATAGCGCTCCCAGCACTCGAAAAAACCCACCTCCACAAGCGAAATAGCTACCAGCACTGGGAGCGCAGCTCCCGGTGCTGGCTGGTGCACTGTCTACACTGCCATGTGACAGCGCTGAAACTTGCAGCACTCAGGGGTGTGTTTTTTCACCCCCTGAGCATGACATTTGCAGCGCTGTAAAGTGCCAGTGTAGACAAGCCCTAAAAGGTGTACGTTACACTCATTCTGCACATCCACTATGTGCCAAATCAGTTCAAGTTACAGGGACTGTCACTTATTACTGCTTTCTGATTGACCAATAAGCCAGGAGCCTCTCACCCTCTGAAGTGAATATCAGGAGTAACTTCTCTGAAGCCAGTGGAAGTCCATGGGTGTAAAACTGCTAGGAGAAGAGGATCAGTCACAATGGTGTAAGTTAATTACACCACCATGTTATCACTGAATTCACCACACAGCCTTTTGGCGATTTTTGGCACTACTTGTTAATTTGTGCATCTGATATAGACAGAGCGCTGAGACAGAGTTTCTCAGAGAAAAAAGTTTGTGATAAGTTTTATGCAAGTACAGGAATATCAGCTTGCTAAGGACTGCGGTTTGGAAAAGGATCATAACTTCTGATAACCTCCTCTAGTGCACAGTGTGCCTTTGAAGCAAAGAAAAATAATTTGTTTGGACGGTTTTAAGATAATTAATTATTTAAAAGTTCTCTTTTCATTTCTGTGATCTCTCAGCTTAGTATCATTCTCCTTGCTATGGCCAGCCTAGAGAGATAATGAGGAAAAAAGACTTGATGGTGCTTTTTTTGCATTGTCCAGAATCCTTCTGCTTGTTCCAACTGCAAAGTACATTGTGATGCTGCCTAAGTAAATCTTAACTTTACATTTTGTATCGTTTCACATGGGTCGCACAATATAAAAATTTATAATCTCCATTAGGCTATAAAAAACAGATGTCTTCATCCATAATGAGTAACATTCAATTTAAAAGTGTGGCTATACAAATATTAAAGAGCAGATCTTGCCTCATGGATCACATGGAGAATTGGAAATATCTGTCAATACATTACAAGAGAGGCTGCTGTAGAAACCAAAGATGCTCATGTCACTCAGCAATGGAGTTTTACCTGCGTAAAACCAGTGTAAGGAAGGAAAATCAAGCCCTGATTCTATAAAACTGTCCTTATGGATAAAGAACAAATGGATAAAGTACACCAGACACTTCAATATGACTCATCAGTAACGAATGAAATCCTGGCCCTACTGAACTCAATGGAAGTTTTGCCATTAACTACAAATAGGGCCAGGATCTCAGCTGATGTTTTTCAAAGTTTTCACTTAGATATTAAGTGGAAGATCTTGCTTAAACTGGCAATATAAAGCATTTCTGATTTAGTCCGGCCTCGTATCACAAAGAGTCTCTGAAGAGAGGCATACTATGTACAGCAATATTTTCATACAAAGGGATCAGATAAAGATGACGCTGTAGCTTTATCTCCAAATTTTTTTTATATGGATTATAAGAAGAAGCAATTGGGTAGGATAAAAACCAGCAAGGAAAGCAAAATATTTCCACAGACACTGGGTAAATTCCATAAATCCAGTGCAATACAAATCAAACCATTACTCATCATCCATTGAGAAGTGCAATAGCTGTGAGCAGTCATGTCAATAAAAAGTATAGAGATGACCTTTGATGACATTCTTTCAAAGAGGAATATGCATGGATCTGAGAATAAGTGAGAATTTGGATTTGGGACCTATCACCCTCAGAACTGGGATTAACCTTCCCTGGCTGCTTGTGCTTGCTCTCCTTCTCTATGCCCACCTCTTCCCTGTACAGTGAGGAGTGGGTGGAAAGGGGATTTCTTCTCCCTCTACAGAGGTGACAATGAGGTGACCAGTGGAACAATATAATAAAAAATAATCTTTAACTGAAATGTAAATAATTCACTTGAAGCTACTGCCATAGCAAGCACGTACTGGGTCTTTAGTGGCATATTATCTCTATGCACCTTAACATGCTATTCTCTTTGCCTGATTTGGGTAGTAAGAATATTATACATGATGCAGAATTCCACAGCAAGAATTGTTTAAGTCATAGTGTTTTGTAAAGGTTTGACTTATGGCGTATGTGTGTAGCCAATTTCTACATATGCTTGAAGAGGACCAAACTTTATAGTATCTTTTAACAATTACAGTCATCCCAGGACATTACCCACAAATACACTAAAACATATGCAACAGTTGGCTCAATACAACTACATCATGTAGTGTACATAAAATGCATTGACTTAAGGGCTTTTAGTAAAATCAGTATATCACTCTTTCCACAGTACACACAATTCAAACAAATACAATTATATATGCTGACATGCTATTCCATGCTATGACAATATGTAGTATTTCTTATTACACAAGACCCCTGCAAATCTTTTGAAAACAACTATATGATGTACTACATGGAAAAGACGGTTACTCACCTTTGTAACTGTTGTTCTTCGAGATGTGTTGCTCATTTCCATTGCAGTTAGGTGTGCACGTGCCATGTGCATGTTTGTCGGAAGATTTTTTACCTTAGCAACACTCAGTGGGTCAGCTGGGTGCCCCCTGGAGTGGTGCCGCCATGATGCCGGATATATACCCTTGCCGACCCAACCGTCCCTCAGTTCCTTCTTGCCGGCTACTCCGACAGTGGGGAAGGAGGGCGGGTTTGGAATGGATATGAGCAACACATCTCAAAGAACAACAGTTACAAAGGTGAGTAACCGTCTTTTCTTCTTCGAGTGCTTGCTCAGATCCATCCCAGTTAGGTGATTCCCAAGCCTTACCTAGGTGGTGGGATCGGAGTGAGATGTGGCAGAACACAAAACTGCTGAGTCAAAGGCTGCATCATCTCTGGACTGTTGAACCAGAGCATAATGCGAAGCAAAGGTGTGGACCAAGGACCAGGTAGCTGCATGACATGTCTCCTGGATAGGTATACAAGCCAGGAAGGCGAGAGACGAAGCCTAAGCTCTGGTAGAATGTGCAGTGATGTGGCTTGGGGAAATATGAGCCAAATCATAACAAGTGCGGATGCACGTCGACACCCAAGATGAAATCCTCTGAGAGGAAACAGGTAGGCCTTTCATTTGGTCTGCTACTGCGACAAAGAGTTGGGGCGTTTTACGAAACGCTTTTGTCAACTCAATATAAAATGCGAGTGCTCTACGGATGTCCAGGGAGTGCAATTGTTGCTCCCGTCGCGTTGAGTGTGGTTTCGGGAAGAAGACCGGGAAAAAGATGTTCTGGTTAACATGAAAGGCTGAAACCACCTTAGGGAGGAATGCTGGGTGTGGTCGCAACTGCACATTGTCCTTGTGGAACACAGTGTATGGCAGATCCACCGTAAGAGCCCTAAGCTTGGAGACTCGTCTGGCTGATGTAATGGCTACGAGGAAAGCTGTCTTCCAAGACAGGTATAGTAGTGAGCAGGTTGCTAACAGCTCAAATGGGGGAGACATAAGTCTGATTAAAACCAGGTTGAGGTCCCAGGTCGGGGCTAGGCGGCGCACTTGAGGGTATAAGCGCTCCAAGCCCTTGAGGAACCTCGAAACCATAGGGTGTGAGAACACAGAATGACCACCTTCGCCTGGGTGGAAGGTAGAGATGGCTGCCAGGTGTACCCTCAGTGATGATACTGTTAGGCCCTGCTGTTTGAGAGACCAGAGGTAGTCCAAAATAGAGGGGATCGAGACCTCAGTGGGAGTAAGATTAAGCGTTTCGCATCAGCAGGAGAAACGCTTCCATTTGGCCAGATACGTTGACCAGGTGGAAGGCTTCCTGCTACCCAGGCGAACTTGTCATACTGATTCAGAGCAACGTAACTCTGACTGGTTTAGCCACGCAGCAGCCACGCCGTGAGGTGAAGAGCCTGCAGGTCCGGGTGGCAAAGCCTGCCGTGGTCCTGAGTTATGAGGTCTGGGTGGAGTGGCAGGGCAACTGGGTTGCTATCGACAGGTCGAGCAACATGGTGTACCAGTGCTGCCTGCGCCACGCTGGAGTGATCATGATGATGTGCGCTCTGTCCCTGAGGAGTTTCAGCAGGACCTTGTGAACCAGCAGGAACACTAGAAAGGCATAAAGGAGCTGGCTCTTCCATGGCAGCAGGAAAGCGTCCGAGATCGATCCCAGGGAGAGACTTTAGAAGGAGCAGAACATCTGGCATTTCCTGTTCTCACAAGAAGCGAACAGGTCTATGTGGGGAAATCCCCACTTCTGAAAAACACAATGAATAACATCTGGGTGGATCGACCACTCGTGAGACAGGAAAGACCTGCTGAGTTGATCCGCCAGAGTGTTCCGAACGCCTGGGAGAAAGGATGCTACCAGATCTATCGCGTGGGCTATGCAAAAGTCCCAGAGTTGAATGGCCTCCTGACAAAGGAGGGAGGACTGTGTCCCTCCCTGTTTGTTTATGTAGTACATGGCCATTGTGTTGTCTGTAAACACTGAGACACAACGGCCTCGCAACTGTTGCCCGGAACGCCTGGCACGCCAGGTGGACTGCTCTCAGTTCTCGGACATTTATGTGTAATGCCAGCTCCTGAGATGACCAAAGGCCTTGCGTACAAAGGTGACCGAGGTGAGCACACCCCAGCTGAGAGATGACGCGTCCGTCGTCAGGGACATTGAGGGCTAGGGTGGATGGAACGGCATTCCTGCACACACCAGGGAGGGAGTTAGCCACCATTCTAGGAAGCCTAGGGTGCTCGGGGGAATGGTGACTATCGTGTCTATTGGGTCTCTGCCTGGGCGGTATAAAGAGTTGAGCCAAACTTGGAGAGGATGGAGGCAGAGTCTGGCGTGTCTGGTTACAAACATGCAGGCAGCCATGTGACCCAGGAGACCGAGACAAGTGCGAGCTGAGGTCGTCGGGAAATTCTGTAGACCTCAGATGATTGCTGCCATCGCCTGAAACCGCGGCTGTGGTAAGCAGGCTCTGGCTAGACTGGAGTCCAGAATAGCTCCTATGAAATCTAACCTCTGCGTGGGAACCAGAGTGGATTTTTCTATATTGATCATCAGGCCTAGGCATGTGAATAGGTCCTTGACGATACCCACATGCTGAGTGACTTGTGTCTCGGAGGCCCCTCGGATAAGCCAATCATACAGATACGGAAAAACGTTTATCCGACGTCGGTGGAGGTAGGTGGCGACTACAGCCATACACTTTGTAAATACCCGTGGAGCTGTAGAAAGGCCAAACGGCAGGACCGTAAACTGGAAGTGCTGACGGTTGGCTACAAAGCGGAGGTATCTCCTGTGCGGAGGAAAGATGGCTATGTGAAAGTACGCGCCCTTCATATCAAGGCCAGCATACCAGTCTCCAGGATCAAAGGACAGGATAATGGTCCTCAGGGATACCATGCGGAACTTCAACTTTATCATAAACTTGTTGAGTCCTCGCAGGTCTAGGATAGGTCTGAGACCTCCCTTCGACGTGGGGATTAGGAAATAACGGGAGTAAAACCCCTTGCCCCTTTTGTCCATCAGTACCTCCTCTATAGCTCCTATGGCAAGGAGTGTCTGCACCTCTTGTAAGAGGAATTGATCGTGGTAGGGGTCCCTGAAGAGGGACAGAGTTGGAGGGTGGGGTTGAAATAAATTGGAGGTGGTACCCATACTCCACCGTGCATAGAACCCAGAGATCTGAAGTTAACTGGGACCACGCCGGGAGGAAGTAGGAGAGACGGTTGGAGAAGAGAGGAGAGGGATCCTGGCCTGTAACTAGTACGCCGCCCTCGGGCACACCTTCAAAAGTTCGTCTTTGGTCCTGGTGGTGGTTTCGAGGGACCTTGATTTTGGCCTCCTTGGGGTCCTGATGCAACCACTTTGGCCGTGCCGCCTGCCAAAGTCCTGTCTTTGTCTAGGCACAGAGCATGGGCGGTGAGGCTGGGGATGGAAAGGCCTGCGTTGGATCACCGGCATATGCATACCAAAAGAGCGCATTATGACCCTGTTGTCCTTCAGGCTTTGCAGCCTGGGGTCAGTCTTTTCCGAGAAGAGGCCTTTACCATCAAATGGCAAGTCCTGAATGGTATACTGCGAATGGTATACTGCAGCTCCGGTGGGAGGCTTGAAACCTGAAGCCATGAGATGCGCCTCATGGCAACATCCGAGGCCAGAGTCCTGGCTGCTGAGTCTGCTGCATCCAACGAGGCCTGGAGGGAAGTTCTGGCCACCTTTTTCCCTTCCTCCGAGAGGGCAGCGAACTCTTGGCGGTAGTCTTGAGGGAGAAGCTCCGTAAACTTAACCACTGCCACCCAGGTGTTATAATTATAGCAGCTAAGCAAGGCTTGTTGATTTGCCACCCGGAGCTCTAGGGCCCCTGCTGAGTACACCTTGTGGCCGAGTAGGTCCATTCGCCTAGCCTCCTTCAATTTCAGGACTGGTGCCTGCTGTCCATGGCGTTCCCTCTCATTAACAGACTGGACGACTAGTGAGCAGGGAGGAGGATGGACATACAAGTACTCGTACCCTTTAGAGGGCACCATATATTTATGCTTGACTCCCCTGGCCGCAGGGGGGATAGAGGCCGGGGACTGCCATATAGTATCGGCATTCGCCTGGATGGTCCGAATAAACAGTAGGGCCACTTAGTGGGGGCATCCACCAATAGAATGTCCACTACCGGGTCCTCTACCTCCGGGACCTCCTTCACCTGGAGGTTCATATTGAGTGCTACCCTCCTAAGGAGGTCCTGATGGGCTCTCAGGTCAATTGGAGGAGGGCCTGAGGAGGATGTTCCTGCCACTGCCTCATCTGGAGAAGAGGAAGAGGAGATGCCGGCAACAAGCAGGTTCTGTGTGGCCTGTTGCTCTTGGGCGACCTCCTGCTCCAGTGGAACCTGAGAGTCCGGTGGGTGAACTGGGGTTTCCTCCGCAGTAGTCGGAGTGGGACGGCTAACCGTCGCCTCTGGCACTCGGTGCTCTGATGAGACAGAGCGGGACGGAACTACTGGTACGCCTTGGGCCTGGTGGTACACCCAAGGTGTCCAGAAAGACCACTGATAGGGTCCTTGGTCCTGGTCCTGGGTCTCTTGGAAGACTCTGGTGGGCACCTCAGAATCGCGGTCCTGAGCATAAGAGCTGTCCGCATGGGATGACACTGATGCATGTCTGGATGGCCATGCAGGTGCTGAAAAGCCCTGGGCAGAGTCTCTGTCTCTAGCGGATCTTGCTCTACTCGGCACCAGGGACTGGTACCAGGAGGCATACCGGTACCAGGAACGAGATTGGGACCTGTGACCAGAGCGGTGCCGGGAGGTCGACCGAGGTCTTGAGGCTCGACATTGGGAACGGCTACGGGAGTACGGTGCCTGGAGCGGTACCAGGAGCTGGAGCGGTGCCGAGTAGCGGGCCGGTGAACCAGATACCGACCGGTGCCGCGAGTGTGACCGGTACCGAGGAGGAGAACAGTACTGGGACTGCGAGCGGCGTCGGGAGTGGGAGCACCGACAGGACCTGGAACGTCTGCGGGACCGTGATCAAGAACGGTGCCGCTCTGCTGTGCTGACAGAGGATGGTCTTATCAAGGCAGGCTTGCCTATAGACTGTATTACCTGCACCGGTGGTGCCGGGGGTTGAGGCAGCGTCGACTCTGTCATGTCAATCAGATCCCTCGCCGTTGAGAATGTCTCCGGTGTGGAAGGAATAGTAAGCTCAACCATGGCTCACGCCGGGGAGCTGACAGGCACCGGACTCGACGGCCCTTGTGGGACCGGAATCGATGGTGCCAACGTCGTCGGTGCTGCGGCAAGTGTCGGTGACGGGCGATCCAACTCAGATGAGCTCTCTGGCTGTGGTGCAGGTGGCACAGAAGCAGCAGGAGTCTTAGGCTTTCTCGACCTCGAGGAGAGGGAGTGGTGCCGAGCAGACTTTGGTGGTGGCAACGGCCAGTGCCGAGAGGCCTTGGTAGTACCGGCGCAGTCCAGTGCCGAGGAGGCGCTTCTGCCCGCCGATTGACCAGTGCTCAGTGCTGAAGGTGGAGGGGTAAAAGTTGTCTCCATGAGGAGCTGCTTTAGCCGAAAGTCTCGCTCCTTTTTTGTTCTCGGCTTAAAAGCCTTGCAAATGCGACACTTATCTGTCAGGTGAGATTCCCCGAGGCACTTAAGGCAGGAGTTGTGTGGATTTCCTGTTGGCATCGGCTTATGACAGGCCAAGCATGGTTTGAAACCTGGTGAGCCGGGCATGGGCCCCGGCACCGGGTGCGGGGAAGGGGCTAATCCCCGAACCCCTCTTAACTATACACTAACTATTAACAATAAAAATTAACTATAACTATATAACTTTGAACTATATACACAACAAAATAACTAGAGAACTACGAGTAGCTAGGGAGGTGGAGGTCACTAAAACCGCACTCCACTGTTCCAACGACTGACACGGGCGGTAAGAAGGAACTGAGGGGCGGTTGGGTCGGCAGGGGTATATATCCAGCACCATGGCAGCACCACTCCAGGGGGCACCCAGCCGACCCATCGAGTGTTGCTAGGGTAAAAATCTTCTGACGAATGTGCATACGGCGCACGCACATCTAACTGGAATGGATATGAACAAGCACGTGAAGAAGAACACAAGACACACTAAAAATTCACATCCTCTTGGTCTCCAAAATGAAACATTTTGACCTTTGTTGTCAGGTTACAGAATCAGCCTTCTCTGAATTTGATTTTTTCTTCCATTAAATTACTGAACGGATTCAATTCAGTTTCAAAAAAAAAGAAAGTAGAGCTATAGTTGCACCTTTAGTTAACAGCTTGACGCCGCTAGGACCCTGCAAGTGATGAAGTTGTCACCAGAGCTCTGCACGGGCATAGGGGTCAGCCTAAGTGCATCACACTGCATCACGAATTTGTAAATGGCGGAACCCAGATGGTCTCCATTCAGGATGAAATGCCCTGGTCTCTTCTTTTCAGATACACCCCTTTGGAGAAGCCCTATTGATTCAACACATAATTAGATCCACTTTCTATAGAATTCTTTAATATAGTAAGGAAAAAAACCCTGTAGAATGGTCAGCCTTAAATTTAATCGGTCTGTTGATTGATTTCAACAGAACCTCACCACATTGCTATAGAACCCTATTGGTTTAGGCTAGGATTTTAAAAGGAGCTTACTGGAGTTAGGTGCCCAATTCCCTTTGAAACTCTACTGAGATTTGGCCACTAGATTCCCTTCAGTTGCTCTGAAAAATCATACCCTGCACTGACATTCAATTCTTTAGGACATTTCCATAAAGGTACTGCACTTTCCCCCCAACTTTTAGTTTCAGAACCAAGATGGACACCTTTTAAAATGCCCTCCCCCAATAAAGTCTCATACATTATTAATACTTTTTCTCCAAAAGCAGAGCTTCTGATGCTTTACTGGGGATCCAAAAATCCATGTCCTCTGTTTATATAGGTTAAAACAAAGGCACATCTAATGAAGCTGATACAGGCTGTGCACTTCCATGAATCAGTCTATTTTACAGGTTCCATCTGCTCTTAAATGCTTCCCAGCGAACAAACAATGTGTCACTATATTGCATATTTCCATTGCACTATCCCAAACACACTTAAGCTGCTGACAGATTAATGCTTAGTTCACTTGTGGCATACATTCTTGGGTTCTTACACATGTTCTTATAAGGAAATGGAACTCAATAAGCACTTAATCACAAGTTGGGGTAATGTTATTGTACTGAATACAATGCTCTAACTTTGTTTCAGATGCAGACGAAGGCATCTCTATATAAGCCATTGCTGTCACCAGTGCCATCAAGGACCCTGGAAATCGAATAGCTTTTGTAAACCTTGACTAAACAAAGCCAAGTGAAAATTTGCCAAAGGGTAGCTACTGGAGCCAGGAATGTCAAGGTGAGGAAAGTTCAGAAGTCATCACATGAACTGTCTGCTCTGTATACTGAAATGAGGTTTGTTTGGCCTAAACAGCATCTACTTTGTTCTAAACAACCCAACAGAACTGGACCTCAGTGGGGTGTGTACTGATACAATGATTGGGTGAATTATTGAGAGATAGATAAAACCATTGCTCTGAGCAATCTGCCCTGATGAGGATCACTTATCCAGTGAAAAGGCAACAACAGAAGCCTGCTGCATGTGGATATTGTGTGCAGCATGAATACTTGCATTCATGCCCATTGAGACATGTTGTTCCACTGAACATTTTTCGACTAGATCCTCATTTGATGTAAAACGGCACTAATCCATTGAAATCAATTTGTACCACTTGAGAAGCTGGCCTTTTGTATTAATTTGAAGTATTTATTTAACTAAAGCACACTCAGCTTGTGAAATATTATTTTAGAAAAAAGTGAACTTGAGCAAGCAATAAATCATTTTCTGAGACATTTTCCTCTCCTTTCACATCACTTTTAATGTGTCGAAAACCTAGGAAAGTTATTAACCAATTTTTTTGTCCTTTGGTATATTTTTTTTGCCACCATAATCAACTGTCTTTCATGTGTGAAATGAACTACATTAATATGCCACTGTTCCTCTATATACTCCGCTTCACTTGCCACACAAATCTTCTCCTAAAAAATGAAGCAAATTCTAGCCCCAAAGAATGTGAACAAACACATCAGAAACAGTGCATTCTGCTCCAAAACCAGCCGTGACTACATACTGAGACATATTCACCAATGGTGAAGTCCTGACCCCATTGAAATCAATGAGGGTTTTGTCACTGACTTCAATGCACCAGGATTTCACCGCAAAAGGACACTGACTTCCATGGAGTTGCAACCATTTATTCTAACAGTGCCTTGGACCCAGGGAACTTTCCATATGGGGACATTACAAACTAACTGGTATTAGAAAATACCTTTTCCGTACTCAGTTAATACAAACCATACACTTCATTTTAATATTGCCAAGAATTAGGCCATTCAATCCATCCAGAGATACATGGAACAAACTGATGTTGAGTGGTGATAAATATTCAGGTCAAATTGTGTTTTGGCCTCTTCTAAGGTATGCGAGGGACCAAAGGATGCAATGAGTGGTACGCTGTAAAAAAGCTACGCACAGTGAGAGTCCTAGTGACTACAAGTGGTAAGGGAGGAACAGGCTATGCCCTCTGCACCAGCTGATAGAGCCAAGTGGTTGCAGTGTGAAGCACACACTGCTCAAGAAGATGCAACTGCTGCCCTCTCCTGTCTTCCTCAAAGTACCAGGAGACGTAGCTCCACCATGGAACTGGAGCTGGCTGTTGGGCTCTGCATTGTCCCCAGTCTGGGGCAGGGACTTGAAGGCAGTACTGAGTCTATAATATTTTGAAAATCTCCATTTGTCTAGAAAACAACATACTTCCATTTAGTTCATAGTCTTGTCTATGCCTTATTTCCCAGAAAGCAGCCTTGCACAACTTGCCAGCTAATGTGCACCTCTTGATAAATGTCCAAAATTGGTAGTGCTCACCTGTGCTGCAAACATGCCAAAAAGACAATACACAGATCAACAGTGTGAAGACAGACGGCAATAGATAAGGGTATGGGGAAGTATGCAGGATGTTATCTCACCTCAAGTACATCACATGCTTTTCACTGGAAAATTCTGACATGCTAAATGAGGAGAAGTAACTTTACTCAACGTGGCTTTACATTTTGAAATCCTTTGAAACATGCAAGGCCTACTAGACAACTACTGTATAATGGTAAGACAAGTGATCTAAGATAACTTATCTCTAACTATTCCTGAAAGCTAGCAACTAATATGTCATACAATCTGTGGTCACAAGCTTCACGACCTTTTATAAGATCTCCTGGGAACTGCACCATATTTCATAGGGTACAAGGCATATGTGATGGGCTGTCTTATATGTGGCAATGTACAGTTGTTCCATAGTTACTGAGTAGGATCTGGCATGATTTAGATCAAAATCTTACAAAAACATATTGTGCCATTATCTGAAAGGAAATTATCTAAAAAAAATTGTGGTAGATGTTGCAAATTCTCTTGATAACTATAAAATTAATCTCCTAAATGGTTTTCCTTTTCATGAATGTGTGTGTTGAGCCTTTTGTTTCATAGTGCTCTAGGATATAATTCCATTTTTCAAAGTCTGCCAAGCATGCTTCTGCACCAAGAGATTTTCTTTTCTTTTTCTTTTCTAATTTGGTTGAGAACAGATTGTCTATCATGCTCCTACTTGTTGGCTGTCACTTTCACCAGTTACCTAGAGACTTGTGAAATGCTGACCAGCCTTATACGAACATTAAGTTTCCAGAGTATATCATTCTTGGTAAAGTACTGGAATTAATATGGAAATATATTCATGATGGTATTGTAATGAGCATTCTTTCATCCTACAACTTTATCTTCACTTTTGGCAGCTTATCGACCATATCTTCCAAGAGTGCATTAAACAGCTGGAGAAAGATGATTTTCCTCTTAGGTAAGGGTTGCAGTTGTGAAAGTATTCTGTTTTCTTTCTTTCTTTCTTTCTTTCTTCAGGGTCAGAGTGGGAAGAGGAGGAGGGGAGATGGAAGAATTTTTTTCTAGACCAGAAGTCTTTTTTTTCTCTCCCCTCCTTTTCTGATATTTTCATTTTTTTCTCTTCTTAGTTGATCTTTGATTTTCTATATTCTCTCTCTCTTCCTCCTCCTCCCCTTTATTGGCCATGTGTGTGATGGATTCTTCAGTTTTCGTCAATGATGTCTTTATTTCTCTGCTGTTTCCATTTACACTTTTTCATTGTTCCCTGACAGCTTTGCCTATTTTTCCAGAGGTGATGTGATTTGTCTTCTTGTTACTTTTATTTTGCTGAGGTTTTTGTCAGGTCAGCTAGTCCTCTAGGCAGCCTACTTCCTTGTGCCTTTTCCTTTACATTTTCATCAGTCTCTCATTATTGGTGTTTTCACTATATATATCATTTGTTGTCCTTCTTTGACATTCAGATGAGTTCTTGCTTTCCATCCCTGCCTTTGTTATGTGGCTTCCTATTTACTGCTTCCTTCAAAGCCAAAGAACTGGTGGGGCTCCACCTCCTGTGTCTTGCCTGATAATGAAATGGCAAAGTGAGCCAGAGAAAGAGTTTCTACTGTGCAAATCTTACTCATGCTCAGGGAACACTAGAACATTTAGGGGGGGAATCAAAAATCAAAACCCAGAAACCCTGAATTACCTATTTAACCAAGGAAATAGATTACTCAGGATTGGTAGAATCTCCTGGCTGAGTTCCAGGTTAGATTTTTCACACTCACTAAATAGATGATGAGGTGAGATACCTGCAATCTACCTCTTCCCCTTCCTGATGCTTTCATTTCCTCCCTTTCCCGCTTTTCCCCCTCTTTTCTCCTTTCAAATTGTGGTTCTTCTCTCACTTTGATGTCCAGGTTTCCACCTGCCTTTCATCCCAGCTCCCTATCATGATCCTAGGCAATTTCAACTTTCACCAGCACAACACCTGTGATTGCCAAACCTCTGGCCCTCCTGTTCTGGTCTCCAGAATGGACTAGTTATTTCACCCAGTGACTTGGTCACTCCCTTGATCTGACCCTTACCTGGAACTATTCTTTTTGAGTTTTCCATCTCTAAATTCCCTTTCTCTGATTACCATCTTCCCATCACTTACTATGTCATCCATCACACCATTCCAGATATTTACCTTTCCAATACCTTTGCTCCTCTTTCCTGCTGATTCATTATCTCCCCTCTCCCACTTGCAATTCTGTCTCTCTTCCCAGCAACTTTACATGCACTCCACTTAGCATCCACTCCCCCACCCCACGCAAGTTTGGTCTTTCCTGCCTCTACTTTGTACTTTCTCTTGCTAAGCTATTACAACGTTAAAACACAAGTTGAGGACTTCAATAGCTCAGACATAGGTCAGGGGTTTGTTACAGGAGTGGGTGGATGAGATTCTGTGGCCTACGTTGTGCAGGAGGTCAGACTAGAAGATCATAATGGTCCCTTCTGACCTTAAAGTCTATGAGTCTATGAACTTCCCTCTCTCATCAGCTTCCACTCCTTCGCTACCAGAAAGTCTTCATTGCTTCTGACTCCCTTCTTGGAACTACTGCCAGCTCCCCATTCTTCACCTCCTCTATCCAAGATTTTGTCAACTTCTTCAAAGGAAAACTAGACACTATTTGACCACAATTGTCCTTCCCTCTCTGCCTACTGCACTTTCTCCCACCTTAATACTTGTCTATGGCAACTGCTTACTACATAGTCTGACTTCTCCTCTCCCTCTCTTCAATCCATCAGAAATAGTGCTGCTAAATTCATCCTATTTTCTACATCCCTGACAGCATCCACTCCACCTCTTCTTGTATCTCTTCAGTGGCTTCTTTCACACAAAGTTCAAAGTTTCATCATCCTCACTACTCCTTTCATCCTATCTCTGAATCCTGTCTTTAGATCACCTTGTATCCCAACCCTTGTGCTTAGAACACTGCCTGCCATGAACTCTCTCATTCTCCTTAGCAAAACTCCTACAAACCCATCTATTCCACAAACCATTCCCGCTGTAAGGTTCAATAGCCACTCTGTACATGTTCTGCAGTGTACATTACATCTGCTCATGTCTTTCTAGAGCGATTTATCAGACCAAAGATTCTATTGGCTATCTATTGTGCACAGTTATAGTACTTAATCATTATTTACATTTTGGGCATTTTGTCTCCTTTTATGGGTGCCTGCATACAAGTCGGCTCATTCAAAGAGCTCCAATCAGTATCATTTGATTAACATTTCCAGTACAACAAATGACGACTCTAATTACAATACAGAAACCTCCAACTCATCCTTCTTAACTGCAACAAAAGAAAACACTGCAGCTCTTAAAAGAAAGACGGTAGATTGAGATTACGATCTCTATTTCGAAGAAGTCCTGAAGTCCTAAATGGCCTATCTGAAAGAGGTCCTACAATGTAATCAAAGGAAAGCATCTAAAGACATATTGAGACTGTCAGTGGCATACAGCGCAATTCTTCCCATAATTACAGCCTGAAATCCTATGCAAGCATTACACTGGAGGTGGAGAAAAGTATACACCTGTGGCTGTGTCAGAGAAAGATGAGTCTCTGCAAGCCTCTGTGATCTAGTTAAGAAAAAGTTCCGTTCAAAAAATGAGTTATTTAGAACTGGACTACAAATCACTATCCACCAATAACAGAATCAGGATTCAAATAGCTCCTGATACATCTCTCACCTGAAACTGGGGAAGAACAGGAAGAGTCTAATGTCGAAAGTGCTAGACAGAGACATAAAGAAAGTAAACAATGAGCCAGAAAACCTGTTTTCTAGGAGGATATGTGGTTATCATTTATCAGGACATAGGTACCTAGACAGTGACTATCAACTTACTTCACATAAACCACTAAACAGGCATCAGGTTGGTAACTTTCGGTCACCAGTAAACCTGGGGTGAGTTTGTTCTGGTGCCTTACATCCTGAAAGCTCTGCATCATTCTACCAGTTCTGAGCCACTCAGGCCCTCTCTTTTTTTACCTTTCAGCCTCACCTACCCTGCTTTATTGTGTTTATGGCAACTGCTCAAATGTTTTAATCAGGATCAGTATCCAGGGCACTGCACATTCACATAGGTAGATGCAGCCCCTGCCTGAAAAGCTTGTAACTGAATTGCTCTTTTATCTTTTAGCAATCCAGTGAAATCATTCCTGAGTCTCAGTTCAAGTTCCAGTCATGACTTCATTCACAAATACTCTTGATGGTGGGTCTATTTTTTCACATTTATTAACTCCAGTCCAACAGTGAACAGTTACATCACGAAGAAATTTATCATATGCATGTCTCAATTCTTGTCTTTTCTGAATTTTTCGATAGAATGGAAGCACACCCTCCGTGCACGCCTTTCCCCACAGACTGTATTCTTTTAGGCAGTTTTTCATTCATTAATTTTTTGTTATAATTTTCAGCGTCTCTTCTTCCAGTGAGCATTTGGCTCTAAATATCAGATATATGCATATGTTGCCATTTTGTACAAACCATAAATAAGAGAGGAACGCTGGATATTATTCTCCCTTTGTCTCTTACAGTCTTTGTTTTTTACCTTCACAATTATTTGTTCTAATCTAGGGTGAACAGAAAGGTATGTTATGTTTACTCCAGAGGTTATAAGATCAAGACAATATCACTGAACTTTGTTCACTGAACTATCAATATGTTAACAAATTCTCCAGTCAATCACAACTCTCTTTGGAACCTCCCACATTCAGAAGATGCCTATTGGCTGCTAGACTTAAACCCTTAAGCACCAGCATCCCCTAGTGGTGCTATGTATCTCAGCAGTTTGTTTCATTGCAGTATTCTTGGAGGATTGACTTTTAGTAGAAAGTAGAGACACTGTGCCTCTTAATGCCACGTTATATTGGGGAATCTTTGCCTTTCAGCTACAAATCCTGTAAAGTACATCAAGAGTAGAAACACACTTTTATTTTAACTGTCTTTAGCCACCGCATCTATCACACTCTTATTACAAAAGACACACACATCAAAGCGCAGGGCTTATTTGTAAGACACATTAAATGAAGAGAAAAACCAATCAAATAAAAAAATGACATTTTTACCATGGAGCCTTCCTGGAGGCTTTAAAAGAAAGATAAACTCAGTGACTACTTCTAGAGCAGTATGTTCCACAGCTACTCATTTCTATTCAGCTTGTTACATAAAGATAGTTTGTGGAGAAGAAACTGTAGTAATCATAAATTTATTCATCTGTCTGCTGATTTAGTTGAGATATTTAAAGACCAGGATCTGGCAAACTTGCTAGATGAGAATTCTAAATGAGAAGTATCTGCTCTACATTTCATTAATACTTCATGAAAATTCAACAATCTGTTCAGAAAATATTCTGATTCCTGCTGTGCTCTGCTCTATGCACAAGTGTCTCTTGTTCGTGTGCATAGACTCAGTGGCAGTTGCAATATTCTCCAGTCCAGCTTTGAAGTAACAGCTCTCTCTTTAGACAGACTTAAAATCAAATTGAAATCCTCTCTCCCCATTCCCCACAAAGACTGAATCACTGGCCTTGGGACAAAAAGTATTTCCTCCCCTCAACCCTGAGACTGTACAGCCCTCACTCTGCAATAACCCCTAGTGCTGCTGCATAGGGGACAATGGATTGTTGATCAAGACAGCAGCAGGTATGGTTAAACACATGATTAAGTGCTGAATGTGATAAATAGGGATGAACTTAAGTATGTGCGTAAGTGCTTTGCTGAATCATGTCCTCTGCAACAGAACTTCACCAATTCCATTGCAGCTGCAGTCCTCTCCAGACTCAAAGGGGGGAACAAGATTTTACCCTGCATATCTTGCATCTTAAGTCCAATATGTCCGTGACGTAACCTAACTGCCTCCCCATTTAACTATAACCAGTGTCATGTAGCAGATTTTTATACCAGGTGCTTATTGGCACTGCTTATATTAGATGCATACTTCAGTATTTGTCTGGAGTTAACTACTGGACGCTTGAGGTAGACAGAACTGAGCGTATGTGATTTGATTGTAGTTATGGGGCAAATCCTGAGGTCCTTTCTCAGATTTAATTTAGTACAAGTTTGCCTGAGTAAGTACCTCATATCAGGCCCTTTATGAGTAGGAGTGAAAACTGAGAGTGAATGTGTTAAGTGAGACATGACAAACCTGACTAGCACTTGTTGATATTCTGTTATTTTTGTGGTTAGGGTTCCTGAGGATTTTTGTAAGGAAGTTTATTTTTGCAAGCTGTTGAGTGCTGACTGTGATATGGGGTGGTTTTCATTTAAGTAAATATCTGTTAACTTTTGTTAAGGTTCTTGGACAGACAAATTGTTACTCTGGAATTTACAAGAAAAGCTGTGTAAAATTGTTTGGTTTAGACTATTCAGTGAAAGTATATGTTGTAGGTTTCAACAAATTATGGACAATTATGGTTTAGGGCAAGCTAATCAAGTAGCTTTTCATTTTGACAGCTGTCAGCTCTCCTGTCTCTTTTCAAAGATCTAGAAATATTCAGCAGCACCCAGACACCCTTTTTTATAAAATATTACAATTCCTTACAGCTTGAAGGTAGCTATTGAATATATAAGTTTGATAAATTGTTTTTTAGGCAGGTTAGCCAACTGTCTTTGCCAGTTGCATAAACTGGATGATTCTGAAAATTAAGTAACTATTGCAGTGAAAATATACATTAAAAACAGCATCGAGCATGCAGCAGCGAATATTAATCCTGCTGGTTAAATAATGGGACACATATAATAAACACATTATTTAAAATTAAAATTGTTGCTGACCAATTCTTTAGAGCCTTTTACCATTGTAGCAATCATTGCCCATATATAGGGACTGCTTGAGTGTTTCAGTGATCCCTGTGGAGAACAGTATGAATATTTTTTCCAGAGCTGAGAAAAGGAAAATAGATAGCTGTAATAGATCTGCAGGAGCAGCCAAGCAGTAGATTGATTCAACAGGAGAAATTCAATGTATCCCAGAAGATTTCCTAGGATTTTATCTCCTGCTGCATTGGGAGCAATTTGGTGTAATGAGAAACTGAGGATTTTTTGTCAGGTGTGTTAAAGCTTGTAGTGATAGCTTGAAGGTAAAAAGAAATAAAGTAAAACTGAAAATGTCTCTTTTCAGAAAATGCTTTTGGATCTAGAAAGACTAAGGGCAACTTCCTTGAGGTACAAAAGAGGTCAAATTTCTCATGCAAGTAACATTTCACAAAAGACATTTTAGCTGAATGTATAGGGTGGAAAAAAAACAACTCTACTGTATTAAATGGTTTGAACACTAGTGCATACCCCAGAAAACAAACAGGGGAAGGTTTATGAAAAGATCCAGTGAAATTGCTGTCTGTCTTACTCTAATCTTTATGCCGTGAAATATACGGAGAAACCAACTTAGTACTGCTGGCCTGACAGTCATTGTTAATAGGCTCAGGGGGAAAAGACAAGGGAAGATTTTTTAAGTGAACATGCAAATGGGCATTGCATTTAGTTGGGGTGAAATTTGCTCCTACACAGAGAGCTGGTGCAATGCCAATGCCTTACTGAAGTTCCACGTAAGCCCTATTTGAGTGGTCACGTAGTTTGTGCTGGCCCATTGAACAGGGATGATTTTCACCCTTAAGGAGTTTGGGTGTTTCAAAGCACTCATGCCCTCTTGTAATAACAAGTCATGGCCATTACAGATGTATGGTTTCTGCCACTCTTGCCACCCACAACTTATGCAAACCTTTTGCTTCTTATAATATGATGGAAGCACTTCTTACAATATGGTGCTGTGATGCATCTCAAGTCCCTGTCTAAGGCTTTGTCTACACTGGAACTTCGTCAGCAAAACTTTTGTCATTCAGGGGTGTTAGTCCCCCTTTTCCCCTGAATGACAAAAGTTTTGCCAACAAAAAGCAGGGGTGTAAACAGCACTTTGTCGGCAGGAGCACTCTCCTGCTGACAAAGCTCCAGCCACTCATGGGAGGTGGACATTTTTTGTTGGCAGGAGAGGTCTCTCTTGCCGAAAATAGGCAGCTACACTGTGTGCCTTTCGGTGGCACAGCTGGGCTGCTAAAAGGTGCATAGTGTAGACAAAGCCTCAGTTATTCAGCGGTAGTATGCTCGTGGGACAGTTTCCCAAGCAAAATGGCTAACATTGTCAGTAGCCTACTGAAATCAAAGATGTGCCGGGTATGAGATATTCATGATCGCAGCAGCATGCATTGTTTTGCATTTCCATGCCCCCGACATTTCACTGCAGTCATGGAGCCTCATTGTGTGCTGCAATATCACATGATGAGGCAAAACTAAGAGAAGAAATAGATACTGTAATGAAAAACTACATTTTCAGTTTACACAGCTGTAATGCAATACACCACGCACAGGGCCAGCACAGACAGTGTAGTGTTTACACAGGCACGTTACATACTTGTGAACACTCACCACATTCAGAATCAAAAGACCTGGCATCAGCAAGTGAGCCACAGGCCAATGCCAGCCATGCTAGCTCCTTCCCCATCTCTCCTCCACCAGACTGCCCAGAGCTGTTCGACAGCGCTGGGACACAATGAATCCCAAATCCTAGCCACATAAAGCGGGATCATCCATAGTACCTTCTGTTGGCTTATGAGTGTATGTCTACACTGCAGCTTGGAGTGAGCCTCCGAGACTGGGTAGACAAACGGTGTAGTGTCTACATTATGGGGGTGGAATTAGCGCATGAAAAACAGCTGTGTGGATGCTGGAGCTGCAGCAGAGACTCCTGAACTCAGAACCAGAGGGTCAGATGGGCATGACAGCCAGAGCTGCTGCCACAGCCACAATGTACACATATTGCCAATGCCCTCAGAATCTCCCCCTGCATTTAGCACAAGAACCAGCGCTGGCAACCACGGAGGGGTACAACCACCTCAGCCTCTTGATGTCAATGAAATAAATATTGGGCTATTCATTACTATTTCCTTCACACTTCATATTAATTCATTTACATTAATTCCATCACTGTCTGTGAACTCTTCACACTGTACCTGACTCCCCCCCCCACACACTCCCACCCTTAATTTCAAACACAGGAGCTCCCACAGCAATAGTCTCTACCAACAACTGATATTCTGGTGATGGAATGATGGGTGTGATGTGCTTATAAAAAGATCAGATGTTGACAAAGGCTACTGTGGCTAATCAGAGCTGCTGTTGTGGTTTCCATTAATATTTCACATCCTGTCCTATTGACTATCCAAGCAGAATGGATATTTTATTTCATAGGTTAATCCAGAAAGCACACTGGGAAATTGAGGTTGAAGGTGTGCACCAAAGCACTTTCAGGAATAACAGTGATAAGCCTTAATTGAATGGTGTCCCTGGAGGGAGAGGGGGGATTCTAGCTTTAATAAACAGACCATCCCCGTAGGACCGTTGAATAAACCACTGCCATCACAGCTCTTACCTGTATGGTTTTAGAGTCCTGTTGCCATAAAGCAAAGCTTCCTCCCAACGTCTGAGATTAATACAGGCATCCATGGCACAGTCAAGCATTTTCAGCAGATAGATGTTTGTGTCTGGAAGACGATCTGCACTGTTATTTAGAAGAGCCTGGCACATTGCCAGAACCTGCTCCCACTCTGTTATTAACCTTAGCTAAGGATTCATCTTCCTCATCAAACAAAAAATACAAGTTTCAATGTTGTTAGCAAGGAATAAGAGCCACGGGGCATTAAGATAAAAGAGATCCCATTATTCCAGGCTCTGTTTCAACTCCTGAAAACATACTTAAAAAAACATAAGTGGTACCTCAGGTAACTAAATTTTGTTTACAGTTAACAAACCGTCTTCTAACGAAGGCTGCATTTTGAATGGTAAGGAGTAAAGGAAAGGTGACACGATGAGAGGATATATTATTATTATTTTAATATATAATACTGAAGCAAAACCCAGCTACAATTATTCTTTGGCTATTTGAAACATCATTATTTTCTTAAACATCTTTCCTAGTTGCAGTGGTTTATTCAGTGTTCTCGTGAAATTAAAACTGAGCCTGCAGATACCTAATTTTCTTTTTATTTGAAACAGTTCCAGAGAGCAAGGTTTTGTCAGTGATCTAATTGGCTGTGTCAGAGAAGCAGCACTGCAGGTTTCATGGATAACAGAAAACATTGCAGCTCCACCGTCTGATTGTTGCTTACGTTTAAGGATCTTGGTGAGAAAGAATATTTTAATCTCCAATACAAGAAGGTTCTTTTGTATGTTGGAAAAGTGAACTGGGAGTCACATTCAAATGAATGAGGCATTCACTACTGCAAACCACTCTGATCTTCATCATGTATTGAAGTTACTTAACCTACTCTCCTTTCACTTACACTGGTGTAAATCACAAATAACTTCTTGATAGTTAATAGACTTACTCTAGCATAAAGCCCATGTAAAGGCAAAGAGAGAATCAGACCTAGTTTTCAGCTTTCTCATCTGTAAAATGGATACTATGGCCTTGATCCAGTAAAATACTTAGGCACATTTGTAACTTTAGCATGTGAGCAATCCCACTGAGGTCATATATACCAATATATACCCTGGCAAACAAAATAATAATACTGTGCACTTCTATAGCACTTTCCATCCAAGAATCTCAAAGTGCTTCACAATTTATTTAACCTCATGTAGCCTTTGATTAATTCAGAAGGCAAATTGCACATGTCACTAATGACAGGTTCTTTAGTCAGGTGGAGACATAAAGCTTTTAGAATACGCAAGTTTTGTGAGTAACATAAATATAGATGTGATGACTTAATTTAAAACCCGAATAACCCAAAGTATTAATGCAGTTCCGCAAAAAGATACATATAACATAAAGGCACATAGTGTTATATTTACAAACTCCTAGAGACCACTGAAAACAAATACAGGAGAAAGCAGTAAGTGGAGTACATTATGAGGGGAGGTGACAGTCCAGCTTGCATCATCTTGTCAACCCCCATGTACTCAACTAGGGTCAAGAAAACACCATTTTTATACACCTTTTCTCTCACATCCACACATGGCTGGGACAATGTTTGATCAAGACTCAACCCCTGTCCATGTGTGGTATTCCAGGGAATCATAATTAAGGTTCTAGCTAGTTACACAAAATATTTTCGTCAATACGCTTCCCAGTAGTCGTGATACATCAATGCAGTTAGCTCCTTTGTTACATATACTTATAATCCCCCAAATCTACTACCTTAAACTTCTTTTTGTTCTTCTGCTGGTTTACTTATTTATCACAAGCTATATATTGCTAAATCTTATGAATGTCAAGCATTCATGCTAACCCTCAGGCCTACAGGCCTCAAACCTATTGCATAAAGCCTACTTTAAATATTAAAATGTATATATTTTATGTTTCCCCACTGTCATAACAGCTTTAATGGTTTCCATTTTTACTATTTAAAGCATTTTAGTATTGAGTAGCACATAATGTATAGTTTAATCTTGCAAAACAAACTCCCCTAAGATCAGGTCAGGGGGTTCCAGGTCCACACTCAAGCCAGTGCTGAAAAGTAGCACAGGCCCCAGTCCAGCAATGCCCTCAGGCACTCCATGAGTACTCCCAGGGTGAGGGAATGAGTTCTGCCTGACCACGGAAACACTCATGTTCTTAAATTTAACAACATGCCTAAGCGCTTTCCTGAATCAGGATCAATAATACTCACCTATAAGGCATGGTTACTGTGAGGTTAAATTAGTTGTTTGTTAAGTGCTTTGAGATCCTTAGATGGAAAGTACTTTATTAGGGAAGAAATTTATCATTTTATTTGCCAACAATGATGTGGTTTATGATTTCTTACACAAGATTCAGGAACTATATTGAAATGTTAATTAAAAAGAATAACTATAAAACAGGTATTTTGACAAGAATTCTGACACTACACCTGTTGAGAAAATATTAGCATAATATTAATAATGTGGTTAATTTAATATAGAATTTTAGAATCCTTTATAAAAACTCTTTTTAAGGGCTATATACACTCATTTTAGATATGTAGCTTAGGCCTTGTCTACGCTGCCACTTTACAACACTGCAACTTTCTTGCTTAGCGGGGTGAAACCCACCCCCGGAGCACTGCAAGTTTTAGCACTGTAAAGTGGCAGTGTAGAAAGTGCACCAGCTCTGGGTAGCTACTCCCCTCATGGGGGTGTGTTGTTGTTTTTTTTTTTTTTTTACCAGTGCTGCGACTACACAGCCTGCTGCGGCAGCACTTTAACGTTGCTACTGAAGACATACCCTGAATCTTTCTCTCTCGGGCAAACATCACTGTATTCTTTATGGCTGATTAAGGATAGAATAGGAACAGGAGAAAGCAAGATGATTTTCACTTGATAAAATGTTTGTAGTAAGCATAAAGCATTGAGACTCCAGAGAGATCAATATCGTAGCTGATGCTCAGCATCACTCAAGATGTTTTCATGTCTCAGGATATTGTTTCATACATTCTGTAGCATTTAATATGAAAAGTCTAATATTCCAAACCTCCTGAGGCCAAATTCTGTCTGGTAAAGTGCATAATCACAAGCCAGAAAACCTGCAGTCAGCAGTTCGAGTGCAATGGAGAAATTAGCTGTCCCAACTGTAACTTAGGCTCGAGTAGCAGCCATTGTGCAGTGATCTGGGATAGAGAAGGATTCCTTTTCCCCATTGCCACAGTAATTGCCTTGTGCTCAGCTTTGACTGCTCAGTTTGTGTGCTTAATCATGAATATGGGACATCTGTTGTTGACAGCTATCTCTGTGCAGATTTGGAAGGTGCTAACTTTCCCAACTCTAAATTCTAAAAACTCTTTTGTTTGTTTGAAAAGAAAGTGTAACATTTGCAGAAATTGATGGGTAAATGCCCCACCCTGCAGGGAAAGTTTCCTACTAACTATTGGTGAATGGACAAATGTATCTGTCAAGCTCGGTCTTCTGATATTGCAGAAGACTAAATTTTACACTGCTGCTACACTGAGACTTGATGAGACGAGAGATGAAACATTTCAGGTGGCACATCCCCAAGAGAAAAATCAAATAAATCCACAGCTGAGATTGCTTTTCTAAGATGATCCTGACACCTTTTGCTACGACAATTTCAGTTACATTTTTAAATACGAACATGTCAGCTCAGATGAATACTTTTGGTTAATGACCCCAGCAAAAGGTCAGAACAGCCCACAATTTTATTTTGCATATACAATTTTGCTCCTACGATTAAATTTAGGCATATTTAATTTCACCTGCAATTGCACCCGTTTAGACACGTATACCTTGGCTGCACTTTTTAGGCATTTAAATAGTTTTAATTACACATGCAACTAAATGTACCAACAATTTAGCATCCACGTTAAATTGTATGTCTAATATTATCCCTGTACTATCAAAGGTCTGATTCAATTCTGGCTAAAAATCAGGTCAAAAGATACATTCACATTATTCTGTGCATGAATTCACTAATGGCAGAGGTGAAAGTAAGCCAGTTTGGTCCAGTAATGGACCAGACTAGCTTCCCCAGGCTGGCGATTTAAAGGGCCCGGGGCTCCCTGCAGCAGCTGGAGCCCAAGGCCCTTTAAATTGACACCCAACCCCTGCTGCTGGAGCCCTGGTCTTTAAATCACCGCCCGAGCCCTACTGCTGCTACCCCAGGGCTCTGGCAGCAGGGCTCAGGCAGCACTTTAAAGGGCCTGGGGCTCCTGCTGCTGCAGGGAGCCCTGGCCCTTTAAAGTGCCGCCCGAGCCCTGAAGCCACTACCCCAGGACTCCAGCAGCAGGCCCGGGAGGCACTTTAAAGGACCCAGGGATCCCCGCAGGGGCTGGAGCCCCTGGCCCTTTAAATCCCCACAGGAGCCCTGCCGCCACTACCCAGGAGCTCAGGCAGCAGGGCTCAGGCAGCTATTTAAAGGGCCCAGGGATCCCCATCGCCGGAGCCCTGGGCCCTTTAAATCGCTGCCTGAGTCCAGCTGCCGGGGCCCTGGGGTAGCAGTGACAGGGATCTCTTTGCAATTTAAAGGGCCTAGAGCTCCACTGCAGTAGCAGTGGCCAGAGCCCTTTAAGTTGCCCCAAGGCTCCCAGCCACCTCTGCAACTGGTAGTTTGGGATGATTTAAAGGCCTCAGAGCTCCCTGGCACAGCCAGAGCCCCGCCTCTTCCAGTTGAGGCCACGCCTCTTCCAGTTGAGGCCAAGCCTCTGCTCAGAACTCCGGCATACCAGTAAGTCCTTTAACTTACTTTCACCCCTGACTACCGACATCTGAATAGTGAACTACGGAAAATCAGAGACAGCTTTTACGATGACTATGTGGTCTTCGATTTCCCTCAAGCCAAAGGAAGACTAAGAACCCAGTTCTACCACTCTAATTTATACTGAGTCGTACCTTATTAGATAAGTAATCCCACTGAAATCAAGTGACTTGTGAGTAAACAAGAATTACTATGTGAGTAAACATGTCAGAACTGTGCCCAGTGTAAAACCAAATACTTAGTGACTGCTCCTTGTGCTAATAAATTGGTTCCTCTGATTAGAAGAAAATCCTATGTTTTGGCAAATGGAGGTCAGCTTGTCTAGAAAATAATGGTACAAAACTGATCTGCTCTTAACCAGCCTAGGACATCTCTAAACAAACAACTTTTTTTGCAGGGCCAAAATGGAGCACTCAGAGATTCTGACCTATGTAGCTCTAGAGCTGTACCAAGATGCCAGAAAACAGCAAGGCATCCTGCCACAGTTCATGAGCCAAATTCATGGCCGGTGTAACTCCACTGAAATACAGGGAGTAAGTGCAAGGAGGAATACAGACCAATATGCCTATTGTTAGCTACAAAATCTCTGTTTCTCCTATGCAGCATTTCTTGGTCATTGTGATTGTCTTTAAATGCTTACAAGGCTGCCATTATGCCTTAGTATGATTTATTAATACAAGGCAGTCTCATTAAGTTTTGGCTTAACAATTGTTTTGAGTAGTGCTTAGAGGCTCTGATTAGGATCAAGGTCATGTTATGGTAAGTGCTATATAGAGAGCTAGACAGTCCCTGCCATGATGAGATTATAGGCTAAGCACCCTGAAATGACATAATCATTGGTACAATTAAAATATTATTTGGTTTACGATTCAAATCAATGCAGAGTACATTTTTCAAAAAAAAGAAAAAAGATTAAAGAAAAAATGTTTCTACCTGGGGTGCAAAAGCTTACAAGGTGGGCACTATGGATTGTTAGTAAAAGCAAGGAAGATCCATTTGCCACTGACTGTCACTAAAAGGATACCTTCTTGTGACCTTGGGTTTCCCACTTCAGCTACAGCATCTTTGATTTCTTTCCAGGCTTGCTCTTCACCTGCCAGCATGTCAGCATCCTGTTTTGACAGAAACAAAAGCAAGAAACAAAAGCGCTTGATAAGAAAAACAAAGTTGACTCTGACTATAGAAGAACATGCCATAATGATGAGCAAAGGGTTATAAAAGACTACACTGGCACAAAGAGTGTTGGGCCCATGTAGCAAAACATTTCCCCCCAAATAATATCTGAAATGAATAATGGAATTCACTCTTAGACTGTGTTTGTGACTCCTCTGTATTTGTTTTCCATGAATTTTCTAATGAATGAGATTGCTCACTGGAATGTTCAAGGATAATGAAAATGTTAAGGAATATTAGAAAATATCAAGGAAGGTGAATTTGGAATTCATAAGCAGTGCGTATGCAGACCAGAAAGCTGATTCTAAGAATTATGATCATCTGATCAGGGAATAGAAGCAATAGGACGTCTTGCACATCTCGTATTTCCTATAAAAACAAATCAAACAGCTCAGATGTCAGCTACTAACAAAGAACTGATCACTAACAGTCTACAGATCCACAAAACTATGTGTAGAAATGACTTGGCTAATAATTTTGAATAACTTCAATAAAACTGCAAGCTGAGCACAGACAGTTTTCAAGCAGAAAGAGCCTAACTTCATTCAGTATTCAAATTATAAGCACGAATCCAGTGAATTACTTTGCTGCTCAGGTTACTTTTGGGGGTGAGGTGAGGGGGAAAATCAGTTATCCCTGTTCCTGCCGGTAAATCGTATCAACAGTCACATTTTCACATCACTCTTTCATAATGCAGTGTATGAACGCACAATGCTTAATGGTGACAGTAAGAGTCTGGACATGCGGAGACAACTCTGCCAGTGACTTATTGCGTAACTTTAGGCAAGTCACTTAGAGCCAAATTTTTTAAAGGTATTTAGGTGCCTAAAAACACAGTTATAGTGGCATTTTCAAAAGTGCTTTTAACCTAATTGTGCTTCAATTTCTCCACCTGTAAAACGGAGAGAATAATACCCACTTTTGCAAAGGCTTTGGTACCCTTCAGATGAAAGCTGTTACAGAAGTATAAATTATACTTATTTTCAAATAATCTCAAAAACAGCCCTCTGGGGAAAAGGTTTACATGAAAGAAATTGGGTATAAGGAACTAGCCAAGCACTTTTGAGCCAATACACACTCCACGGGTACCACAAGAACACTGCTGCTGAGAAGTTTAAAATCCACATCTCTCTTGCACTACATAAATAGAGAGAAATCAGAGAAGAAAATTAATTATTGTGAATTCAAAACAACAAAATATTTGCAGGGCACCTTTGTTCACTTTCTTGTTTAATTTTGCAGTTATGTCTTCCACTCTGTCCAACAAAATTGTTGGACTCTTGCATTGTCCAAGAGATGGTTAAATCAAAATTGGTCTCAGCTGCTTTATAATTTTGTAACATTCTGCATCAGAAAGGTACGAAGAGGGCAGCCTTACCCTAACGCAATTTGCAAATGCAAAAACCAGTTCTCCGATTAAAAAAAGCCCACCTGGAAATAATTTTGTACATGTCTAAATCTGCCACCAGAAAGGAAAAGGGTCAGAGTTGGGACGGAAGAGCTCATGTTGCTGTAGCCATGTTAGCATAGCTAATACTACAGACCTAACCTCGTTAAGTTTTGTACCAGACTCTCACAGAATGACTCAAATTCAACCTTGATATAACTCCACTGAATTTTATGGCATTGCATTGCTTACAACAAAGCTGAACTTGGTCTGACAAACTGTTCGGAATATTGGGCCTGATGGTGCTCTCTGAACGCCTTTGTAAATCCAGAGTTGCTCCACTGATTTTCACTGCTATAAATGAAAACAAAATTTGGCCTATAAAATTAAATAATACGTGACTGCAAAATTAAGGTAGGGGAGAGGGGGTTATGAACAAAAAGGAGGAAATTCCCACTGTAACTCAGCCACTTGCCCAAACAGAGTAGTCACCTTGCTATATATATGCATTGTGTTAAAATCCAGGCTGGTACACCTACAACCAAGTGCTCGGAGACACTGGAATAACAACCACTGGGCCAGATTTAGAGGTGAGAATAAAATGGTGTACAGTAAATTATAGGTCACTCCACAGATACAAGGCAGTGTTAGGGGGGTTAGTTTACATGTTGTGGGACTGATAGACGGTATAAGTTTAAAGCATATGTCAAGGCAGGATTTTAACTTGAACCTTCTTAGACCTACTGGGAGTTACTTTTCCTGCCGCATGCCTGTCTTCCAGCATCTAACGACGCAAGCTGCAGGGACATGGAATCAGATTTTCCCTAGCACTTACAGGTAGGTAGGACACAATGATACAAAGAGTCTCCCCACCCTGTATGTCCCCTGCAAGACAATCACAGGTACTGTGTTTGGTGGAGCACAGAAACTGCACCCTGTGCACACATCACACTAGAGGGGACCCTGACCGCCTTCCCCAGGAGCCTGCGGAGTGGGGAGAGCTCTGGCCCTGATAAAGACTTCAAGATTTAAGTCACTACTTCAGTGTGAGATTTGCCTTTGTTTTCAGGAATAGACACTTGAGGGTCTTGCTTGGGTAAAGATTTGACCCGTTAAACATCCTTGATTCTTGGAAGAGGGTTCTTCCTATATTTTTGCTGCTAGTTCCAAATTTCAGGCAGCACAGATTTTTGTCTGTCCTTTTCTGTAGGACTTTGCCCAGGGGATGCTGGCTACTCTTTCAATAAAGGCAATCAACTGGAAGCAGCAAAATGACCAAGAGTGGTCACTGTGAAAATACTTCTGGCTTACTGGCTAATAAGCTTTTCCCAGTAAGTTGTTTCTGTCACTGACTTGGATTCTGCCCCAAAAATCTTAGCCATGTGATATGACTAAGACAGCTAAAAATCAAAGCTGCCTTAGAGTAGGAATTATGAAAATAATTGAAATGATTAATAGTTATGCTAAATTGTTTAATTTCATCTAAGAGCATGGCAGTAATAAGATCTAACTGTCCATGAAATAACCCATTCAAAGTCACTCTTCAGAGCATGTTCCCAGCCAAACCTCCAGGTGTGCAGTTGCAGCAGTAAAGAGGAACATGTCTTTTCATCTGTTGAAATGGAGAACCCACCCTGTAGCAAAGTGAGCAGCCTTTGAACAACAATGAAAGTTTAGTGACACCAGTCTAATTATTTCCCCCACTGGCAATACTGGTGTTCAACACAAGGGTTTAGTCTTCAAAAGAACAAACTGATTTGCTTATTCTGATCCAGTGTCATTCTGAAAAAATAATTAACTGCATCACAGGGATACACAACGAACTTCCAGCGGCTGAGGCCAGCACATTTACAGATTCCGGTTTCACATGTGGAGGTGTGCTGATGAGGGAAGTGCAAGTGGATATGTTGGGTGGAATGGTTCAGAGAGAAGGAGCACACTGAGAAGTGGCCCTTGCTGTTCCAGTACCTGCTGTTCCTACAATATGCTTGTTGCCAGATGCCAGCAGGAGAATAGGGTAACACAGACCTGGCAACGCTGCCAGTATGATTAGCCACACTTCCTTGGAGTCATGAAGTACCACTGGGCATGCTAGTTGAGCCCCTGATCCAGTAGTCGAGGGAACCCAAGATCTGTGTGGTATCTTACCCCTGAATGGCTATCTTGAGAAAGAAGATCCCTGTACCTTCCTCACTTCCCTATGCACAGGGGATTCCCCCAAATTTAGCCCTTAGCCTGTCTCCTGGATTGTAACTTTAAGATCTTCTGTAAAACCTCTGTCCTGCTGAAGGCACAAGAAAGGTCTGCATTTTTTCCCTCCCTTCATCCCTTCTTGTGCACAAGTCTGGCAGATGTGTGCAGCTTTCTAACTGCAGGGTGCCTGAGGATTCATGGTCTCCACCAAGCAGATCTCTGGTACTTTGCATGGACTGCCTACCCTTTCAATAGCTTTCCAGTTCAAAATATGTTCTTTCCCAGAGCCTGACTTGGCTTTTGTAGCAAAACGAGCTACAATCTAAATTCCTCCTAAATGGTCTTGAGCAGTGGTAAAACCCCGATACTCCAATAAAGAGGATACTGTGTAATTTCAGACACCTTCCCCCCAACTCACTTTGGGTAATTAAAACTCAAAGATTCTTGTGCTTAATTACAAAAGGGCAGGATTTTAACCTTACAATTAATTTGGCAGTTCACACTGTTTACAGTGAGTAGTGCACAGAGGAATGTGCAATACTATTATAAGCAGAATTTTTTTTTTTGGTAAAGCTCTGGGTTTTTTTCCTTCCCTAGCTGAGCCAGATGTACAGTATCATAAAGGATTTGAGACCTCAGGACTAGCAAATCCCTTATGCATTTGCCTGAACATTATGAATCCTACATATTGTAAATCAGGACAGCATCATTTGTTGTTTTTCCTTTAGAATACGCTGTTTGTAAATCCAGTTATCTTCCTGAGCAACTGTGAAGCTTGAGGTTTAAAGTGTGTAGATATTCACCATCAATTTAAATGCAAGGAACTTGTAAGTGGGTGTGCCCAGCTTGTTCACTGAAAATGCTCATGGAAATAGTCTGCTGCACAACAGGCATTATTAAAAGTCAACATTTGTCATAAGCTATCGTAATCTCTCCCCAGTGCAGGGTTCTTTTAGCCACAATTGTTGAAGTGGAGCTGTGACCACCGATAACAAGAACAAGGGGACAAAATGGAAGACATAGGGAGAAACATTTGATGAAGATGATTTTTTTGTACTGTGGTCAAACCTAGAGGTCCTAGCACTATGTTACGGACTATGCAAACATATAACAAAAAAAGATGGTATTAGGCATCGATAGACACTACTCACTGTAGGTACGGGACATGCTCCTATTTTTTCCACAGGTCACATGAGTCAACATCTGTCCTGTCATTTCTGTTACTTCTTGGTGCCTTAATTCCTGAAAGTGGTTTTCTCTCAACTAGAGAGAGGTGGTGTCTCTCGGTACAGGATAGATATTGTCTTCTCTGCTCTGATTGTCTCTTCCTCCCCTATTGTCTTTGATCTCCCTCTCTTGTCTTCTTTCTCTCATTTTACTCCCCATCTCCTTCTTTTCACTCTCCTTTGCCACTTTCTCTTTCTCACCCTTCGTCAAAGTGCTCCCTGGTCCATTCACTCCAAGCACTATCACTGTTGTACATGAGGTGTAATGCTGTTAGCACACCTACTGGCTAAATCAATTACTGTTTTCTACTAGAATCACATTTAAAGTTATGAGTGTTAAAACACAGCCCACATGGCTTGCTATGAGAAACACCAGTCACCTCTCCCCTGACCAAAGCAGCTTGATGCCAGTCAGTCAGGAACACTCAATCCACTTGTCACATACACAAACATACCAGTCTCTCACCACCATTCTGCCTACCCACCCAATGCCCCTGTCAAAATCTTCTCTCCCCAGGAATGAGGTGGCTGAAGGTTTCTCCTTCCCCCTGCTCAGGCTACAGGACAAGAAAGGGACTTGGATTTTCTGTCCCATAATGGGTGCCAGAAAGTTCTTCCCCTGCCCTCACCTCCCTATGCCCCCAGATCAATGTGGAGAAGCGGGGCAAGGAATCTTTGCCACTGGAGACAGTCACCAGAATAGTCTCCCCTCTCACCTCCCTCACCTGTCCACAAAGGAGGAAAGTGAGTCCAGAATTATCCATCCAACAATTAAATTATTTTATTTCCTTTTCCTTTATCCCCTGCCAGAAGATCATGGGTGGAGGCAGGGGCTTCTTTGACAGCTGCAGGGTGCGACTGAGAGATTCATCCTACTTCTCCTACTCCTCTCATTTCCAAGCCACAGATTTGGATAAGGGGGGACTCCTGTTTCCACATCCTACTACATGGTGTGCTCCTTTTGTGCAATACCCAGCCCTGTATTGACAACAGTTAGTAAAGGTGCTCAAGATTCCCCCATGAGCTAGAATGCCAGACTGCCCCAGGTGGAGCAGAGAACAAGGGTGACCACTGCTCTGAAATGAAACTGACAGGTATCTTCTATTCAAACTACAAGTAGGAAATATGGAGTCTCAAATACACTGTTGTCGTTATAATGGCATAAGTCTATATGCTGTATGTCAAACAGAAGTTATGGGCTTAGTGCAGGAATTATTGGGGTTCATTCTTCAGTCTGTATTATGCAGAAAGTCAGACTCGATGATATCCGACCCTTCTGGACTTAGAATCTAGGAATGTATAATACTGATGACCGTAAGGCAGTTTTGATTAAGTGAGGCCTGTGAGATACCCTCCTTGAAATATGATCAAGTATTTTTCTCATGTAGCCATTAAAAAAAATAAAAACTCTCTAAAAGGAAAGTTTTTTCAGAGTGCCACATTTTAATTCTTTAAAATCAGGATACCCCTATATCTGAACATTACACACAAAGGGCCAAGTACTGCTGTGATGTGCTCAGCTCCTACTGACTTCAGCATCTGACCATCTAAGATGAGGATATTGCCCAAAGTGTTCAGATCTCTGGAAGACTGCTGAGTCCAAATCAAAAGACTTTTTGATTTTCAGTTGAAAAGTTACCTTGGGAGATCACATCCATTTCAATGAGGACAGGAGGCTATTCTAAAACAGTCTTGTCACGTATTGCTTCCTTAAAGCATAAAATCATTCAATTTTCTGGATCCAAGATACCTGAAGGCCTCAGGAAATGAAAGTATATTTATGAGTAACTCATTAGCAGCTCATTGTTCTGTACCTGTCTGCAAGTAGAATATATGAAAGGAAGATATTGTACAGTGTTATGCAGAGCTTTTATCAAGTTGGTGGGAGAATGCAACATGGAAGTTGCAATATTATAAAGAACTAACCTTCATTCATTGCATGAGTGCTTCAGGACAAACAGACTATAGGTATACACCTGATAAATGAGCACTCATAGCATTATCTGAACACATAATACAGGTGTACCTGGTCACAGACATGACAAGAGAACAGGCATGTTTAAGTGTTTTATGGCAATATCTGAAGGCATGTCTTGGTCCTCATGAAGGGTCTTTAGTCTTCTTGGCATCCACAAGGGCAGCCCTGGAGTTTATGGAGCAGCAGTAGCTTCATAGTTAAGGCAGAATCCATAATAGGAGTGGGGTGGGAATTAGTGCCGGAAGTGTACATGGCAGTGGGCAGGTAACTGAACCCATTAAATGTTTCTGACATTTCTTAATCATCTGTGTAATATTTGGGGGGTTTATATGGTGTTGAATTTTGTAAAGAAAGTGTAATATTGTATCTGGTTAGCTGGACTCCACATTGCAACCCAGTTTGACCTTATATTTGAATCTTAGCTTAAATAAATCCAGAGCGAAACACTCATTATCCACAGAGCATCTTTCATTACAAAGCCACATGGTTCTCACAGACACCTTAAGATTTCACTTCTAAGCATTTACTTCAACAAAAAATAGCTATATATTGAACATGCACCACACATAGCCCTGTGCTGACAGGCTCATGTTCCAAGATTCCTGTATGACACCCCCCACCCCTAAGATGTCAAAACCCTCTAGTTCCTCAACAGTGCAAAATAACTCAAATCTCCACAACTACCCAACCCTATTGTCCACCCCATGCTGTACAGGTTAGGGTAGGGTGACCAGATGTCCCAATATTATTGGGACAGTCCCGATTTTAGGGGACTTGTCCTGCGTCCCAATATAGGGGATCGTCCGACCACAGCTGCGGTGCTGCCGCTCACCGCTTCCTGGGACAGCTCCTCCATGTTTTGCTTCATGTAAAAAACACACAAGAATGTAAAACTAGAGACAAAAACTCAGAAATTAAAATTGTAAATTTTGTTTTTTCGGGATAAAAAAGATAGGTGGACAGATGCAGAGCAAGCAATATTCCATGTCTCTGACTGTTATTCAGTACATCTGATCACTGTTAGAAAGGCTAAATTAATTTTCCCCATTACAACTACTAAGACATGGCATTCATACAACACCACATTTTCAGAGTGCTGACACTAGTAAGTGTTTGGAAGTACTGTACTGGTTAGTGTTCTATATTGTGTAGATATAAAAATATTTAACAGTGTCTGATATAACATTTAGAATGCATTCTGTTTACTTAGAAGCCTAAAAGGATGCAGCAATAACATTTCTGGGAGAAAAATTATTCAAAATTAGATTTGTATTTACAGAAAATTAAGATCAATGAGCAAATTTTCACAGGCCAATTTAATTCAACAGAATGCAAGGGGAGCAGGTTAACTGTTTCAGTAACACTATAATATTGCAGAGATCAGAAACTATCATGTTAGCACTGCACACAATTGATGATTATACTGATTTTATGTTTAAACCTGTTGTTAAATCAATCTCTAGGGCACAGAGGTATAAATCTTTTGCAGAAAGCAAATATAAATAAGCTCGAAAAATTCTTTTCATTAGCCCTAAACCGCAAAGTACAGTTGACTTTTGTTAATTGCATAAACACTCACAGATCAAGTATTAGTATTGAAGCCTTTCTTCTTTATGTGTGCACCATGTAATTAAACACTAAAACAATAGCATTACAGAAAGGCACCCCCCACAACCAAACAACAGCATTTAAGGGTATTATGTTACCTAGTGAAGAAAGCAAGATAATATCTAAAGACATCTGTCAACATTAAAGCAATATGTAGTGCTGACACATGTAAACTTCACAATAGCATCCTATGTAGATCTGGAGACTCTTCAAATGAAAGATTCTAATTTAACACCTTCTGCAGTAATTCCACCATGTTCTAGTTATCTTGATTGCTTATCAATATATTCCCGATTTTTAATTATTTTTAAATGTGTCACTCACATTCTAGCCTTCCCTGAGAAGGCATGATCACACAGAGTTTTTATCCCAGTCATAGTCTTGGACCTGTCTCACAGCATTTCATGCAGTAGTTCAGTCATACAGAACTCATGTCAGTGGGCGCGGACTGTGCTCAGTACCTCTCAGGATCAGGCGCCATAGGTTCAGTCCTGTTTCCATTGAAGTCAACATAAATTTTGCTTTAGACTCCATGAGAAGTAATTCTAGGCTTAAGCCTGTGGCACCATTCCCATTGTAAACTCCCTATTTCCAGGAGCTTAGACACGGCCTGTAAAATTCCAGTCCAAACTGCATATCAATACAATGTTCACAAACTGGAATAAAAATTGACTGAACCTATCTGTAGTGTAATAAATAGAGGTTAATTACTTATTAACTAATAAAATGAAAAATAAATGTCTCTACAGCTTAGCAAATGATAAGTGGTA
This sequence comes from Chelonoidis abingdonii, assembly GCF_003597395.2. Classification (NCBI taxonomy): domain Eukaryota; kingdom Metazoa; phylum Chordata; order Testudines; family Testudinidae; genus Chelonoidis; species Chelonoidis abingdonii. The sequence continues at coordinate 147,589,002 of NC_133771.1, forward strand.
TTTTATGCCGGACCCACCCAAAAAGACTTTGTGGCTTTGGGCATTTTAGCACAGTTTTCAACATCAGCCCAACAGGCCTATGGATATTTGGCCAGCCTGGCATGATGCTGTTCAGACAAGTCACTCTAGCACGGGTGGAGGGTGGGGGAGAGGGGTTGCCTAGAAACTGTGTGCCAGGTGTTATGGGCTGTCTCAGATATTAAATGCTAGTTGTTCCTTATCAACCAAACTAGGGATTATGGGACAACTATTTCCTTGCATTTAAGGCAGTGTTGTTACTGTGATATTCTTAGCACCTAAAAGTTAGGTGTTGCAATGCATAGTATCGCAACACTTAAGTGCCCTTGTGGATCTGAGCTTAGATCCCAATTCATCAAAGTACTTGAGCATTCACTTTACATTAAGCACATGAATAATCCCATCAGTATTCAGCAATGTGGGTACCTTTAAGGACATGTGTAAGTTTCACTGAAGTTAACAGTATGGAGGCACATAATTAAGTACTCTGCTGAACAGAGGGGTGTGTTTGTTCATGTGCTTATAGTTAAGCATATGCTTAAGTGCTTTGAAGAGTTGGGGACCTATGCACATTGCCAGGGCCAGCTCTACTGTTTTTGCCACCCCACGCAGCGCGCCAAATTGCCACTGCGGACAGCAGAGGCAGTCCATGTGCCGTTAGGGGGGTACACATGTTTCCGTGGCGGTGGCAATTTGGAGGCAGCAGAAGCTGCACCGCAGCGGACAGCTGAATATAGAAGCTGCCGCCACCACGGAAACGTGCGTGCCACCCTAACGGCACATGGACTGCCCCCGCCGTCCATGGCGGCAATTCAGCGTGCTGCTTGGGGCGGCAAAAACACACAGACTGCTGCCCCTTGCAGATTGCCACCCCAAGCACCTGCTTAGAATGCTGGTGCCTGGAGCTGGCCCTGCATATTGCAGGACTGGATAGTTAGTGAAAATATGCTGGCCTCAAGAGCTGAACCCTGAGCTATTCTGAACAACAATAATATCATAATGTGATATGTGTGTTTTTCTCTGTCCTAAAAGCAGCATGATACAGTGGTTGCTATGGTATCTGTAGTATTTTTATCTGTAAGTGTTAAGTACAAGGTAAAGAGAAAAACCATTACACTGGTGCATATTGTTTTCTGAATATATTGTGTTCGCCAAATACAGAGACTTTTGGCTTTACAAAGTGCATATGACACAGTCCCATAATTTGTTAATCTCTTCTGTATTAAAAAATATTTGACAAATCTCACAAGTGAAGAAATGTCTGTCTCTGAAGTGTTCACAAAGACTCCTATGTTGGTATTTGGCACTCATGATTAGAAATTGATCACCCAGGCTACCAGTGGGTCGAATACACATATTCAGTGTTGAACATATGTATTTGCCTGAATGATGCAGACCAGTTTCAAAGTTTTGGAAATTCATAACTACAAAAGGGCTTCAATCCAGTTGGATCAAACCAAAGCCCTTGAATGTACAAAGTATGTGCAGCTTTCCCCCCAGTAATTGATCTGCTTTAGCAAGAACTTTGATACTTCACAGCCTGAAAATTCTTTGGATGTAAACAAATAACAGGTCTAAGGTCTCTGGTGTCTCCAATAGAGGCAGAACAATAAATTACAATTATGAATCACAATGAAGCACTTTAACTTCGGAGAATCATTACGTACTATCCTCAGTAATTAATACAGACTATGGTTGGTAGGTGTTCTAATGTTTAAATGAAGCTGCCAGAAACAGTCTGTAAGCAAATGAATACTTGAAACATCCTGTTTCCTGTACTTTCCAGTATACTATTATTCTGTCTCAATATTGATGACATTTTAGTCATTATTATGTAAAAGAGGAAAATGGCTGCGTCCTGGAGCGTGAAGAAGACATTCTCTAAAAATGTCATAATGCCATGGAAACTACAATAATGACCTTGACTATTTCTCAGCGCCTGTATTTAATGTTTCAATAGCTGCAGTGCCATTGACTCCTGTTGACTACCATTATTACAATATACTGTGTGGCTTAGCAATCAGTAGAGATAGGGCAGAGTGATGCAAAGCAGCAGGGGAGATAAAGCTCAAATTTTAAAACTTGAGTGTTTAAAGTTAGACACCTCAATCCACATTTAAGCACCTAAGTAAGTGGCCTGCTTTTCAGAGGGGCTGAGTACCTATAGCTACAAGAGGACTTCCTTAAGAGGTCCCTCTGAAATTGAAGCCAAATTCAGCCCTATTGTACACAGAAGCATATCCAGTGAAGTCACTGGAGTTGCCCCACGAGGGCAGAATTTGGCCCACAGGCTGTTTCTGTTCTAAAGCATGAAAAGCAGTTTGTGTCTTGGGCCGTAAAAACCCTACTGGATTCTAGGGATGGATTTACTTTCAGTTTGGTTTTAGGGATTGGGAGAAAACCATCCCTCGAAGATTAGGGATTGAGGCCCATGCTACTGCCTCTCTATGCCCTTCCATCATAAAAATGGCAGAGCAGCCATGGGGAGTTCCCCTAATGCAGGGGCAGCTTGGAGCTGGTACACGCAGTCTTATGCCTCCCACCCTAGAGACTTGCTAGGAGTTGTAGGGTGAATAGTTGGAGTGCAGGCAATTCTGGGCTGCAGAATCCTTTCAGTGCTGTTTCAACTTATATCAGGGGCCACACTGGCCCATAAAGCAGCCCAGAATTAGGGAAGGGAAAAGGTGGCTTAACGCTACCTTCACGCCCTCCTCCCCAGCCTCTAGGCTACACCTTCTATGCTGTGCCTCCTTAGAAAACCTGAACTTAGACTTTGATAAGCTTGAACCTGTCAGACTCTGCAACGGTGCGTGTGGCACACGCATACCTAACTTGGAATGGACATGAAGAACAGGAGTTGTCTGTACAACTGGCTTCATCTGCCATGCACTGCTGGTCCAGTGTTTACCTGTTCCTGCCTTCTGATCCTGACCTCCCAGTATTCTAGCTCAATCTGACTCTTAACTGTCTTGTGGCTCCTGCTCTCCACCCCTCCAGTTCGTTTGGCCCCTGTCCCTGGAAGCCGAGCCCAGGCAGAGAGGAGGCTGCCACTGTCTCCCAGCCAGGCTCTCAGACTGAAGCGGCTCCCCGCCAGCTGCCAGGGAGAGTGGTCAAACATGCCGGGGGGAGGCGCAGGGAGAGAAGGACAGAGGTCCCTACCCCTGCAGGTAACATGGGGTGGGAAGAGTGCAGCAGCCCCAGGCTGGGTGCTGGGCAGGAGGGGTTCACTGGGCAGAGGACACACATGGGCGTTACCATGTCTTCCCCTCTAGATTGTGCCCCCCCAGCATAAGGAGGCATGAGTTGTCTCTGATCCTTACTCTTGGTCCCTGTCCTCCAGTTTGGCTCTTGATTCTGTTTTCCTGGCATTACAACCTGGCCTGATTGCTGGTAATTTGCTCCTGGACCCTCAGCCCACGCCCAACACTAGCCCCTAAGCCAAGCCACCCATGCTCTGGCCCTGACCCAACCACACACCAGAACCCTCTTTATTTCCCCACTCAACTGCAATTTAAATAAGCCCCAGGGCAGGGAGGACAGGGTAAACAAGGGGAGCCAGCTGGAAACAGAGAAGGTCAAACTTTATGTCCAAAAGGCTGAGGTCTGCAAAGGCATCAAACCTATCACCCAAGGCTCAGTTTGAGTGTGTGCAAGTTCTGATGTGAAAGATCTCTATTTCTGACAAGGGTGCAAGCACTTTTCAGTGACGACTGTTGCAGGGTCATGTTTTGAGTGTTTTATTCAGATTTAATCAACCAAATTCATATATGGTACATGATCTGATTACCAATGTTCACAGTCAAGACTACTATCTCGTAGGTAAAACCATGAGATAAACCATGAGGTAAAACCATGAGATAAAATGCAGCGGTACATTCAATGATACATTGTGAGCTAGAATACAACATATGTACTGTATGGTTCGCAATGGCCAATCATGATATGTTTTCAATGTCTTTCACTTGAAAAGGGACGAGGAGGGAGGGTGGGAAGGCGGGGTTGAAACAAACTGAAGACGGTAGCCACATTCCACCGTGTTGAGGACCCAGCGGTCCGATGTTAGCTGGGAGCAGGCAGGGAAGAATGGAGCGAGGCGGCTGGCGAACTGAATAGGATCCTGGGAGGAAATTGGTACAGTGCTCTCCGGCGCACCTTCAAAAGTTTGGCTTCGGTCCCACCGGTGGTTTAGTGGGACCGGAGTTGTTACCCCCTTGAGGGCCAGACTGGCGTCTACAAGAGGTCCGGCCTCTCCTTCTGGAGAAGTCCTGTCTCGGTCGAGACGGGGGGTAGGGTCGCTGGGGTTGGGGTCGGAAGGACTGCCTCTGAGTCTGCGGCGTGTGCATTCCCAGCGAACGCATGATCACGCGATTGTCCTTCAGACTTTGGAGGCGAGGGTCTATCTTCTGGGAGAACAGACCCTGACTGTCGAAGGGTAGGTCCTGTATCGTATACTGCAGTTCCGGTGGTAGACCTGATGCTTGCAGCCACGATATGTGCCTCATAGTGACCCCAGAGACGAGAGTTCTAGCGGCCGAGTCAGCGGCGTCCAGCGAGGCCTGGAGGGAGGTCCTTGCAACTTTTTTCCCTTTCTCCAGGAGAGCTGAGAACTCTTGGCGGGAGTCCTGTGGGACAAGCTCTACGAATTTGCCTACCGCCTCCCAGGTGTTAAAATTGTATCTACTCAGGAGGGCTTGCTGATTCGCCACCCTGAGCTGGAGGCCTCCCGCAGAGTAGATTTTCCTGCCTAACAAATCCATGCGCCTGGCCTCCCTCGATTTGGGTGCAGGAGCTTGTTGGCCATGGCGCTCCCGTTCGTTGACGGATTAGACCACCAACGAGCAAGGAGGAGGGTGTACATAAAGGTATTCATAACCTTTCGACGGGACCATATATTTGCGCTCAACCCCTTTGGCTGTAGGTGGTACCGATGCCAGGGTTTGCCAGATTGTATCTGCCCGAGCCTGTATGGAGTGGAGAAAGGGGAGCGCCACCCTCGTTGGGGCCTCTGTCGAAAGAATGCTGACTACTGGGTCATCCACTTCAGGAACCTCCTCCATGGGTAAGTTTATGTTGAGAGTCACGCGGCGGAGAAGGTCCTGGTGAGACCTAAGGTCGATTGGGGGCGGTCCAGATGTTGCCATCCCCGCTACTGCCTCATCCGGGGAAGAGGAGGAAGAGACCCCAGGGACCAAAGGTTCTTGGAGAGACTCCTGGTCGTGCGGGACGTCCTGGGGCTGCTCTTGCTGTTCCAAGCCCTGGGCAGGGGAGCGCTCGGTCCCCGCTGGAGGGGGTCTGCCCACCTTGGACTCCAGTGCCCGATGTTCGGAGGGGACGGAGTGCGGTGGCGGATGGTGGCCACCTTGGCCCTGGTGATAAGCCCACGGAGTCCAAAAGGGCCACTGATGAGGCCCTTGCTGGTTGTCCGACTCTCCATATGATGCCGTCTCGGCATGGGAGGAGATCGACGGCTGACGAGATGGCCATGAAGGAGCGGAGTCTGTGTGATGCAGGTCTCTGCAGCCACTGGAACCGTCCCTATGCGGTGCCGGGGAGCGGCACCGGGAGTCCTGACGGTGCCGAGAGCGCGACCGGGACCTACGACCAGCGAGGTGCTGGGAGGTCGACCGTCGCCGAAAGTCGCCATCCCGAGATTGGCTGCGGGAAGTACGGTGCCGCGAGTGGTGCCGAGATCTGGATCGGTGCCGGTAATGCCTGGATGGTGACCAGGATATTGAGCGGTACCGCGAGTACGACCGGTACCTTGATGGGGAACGGTACCGGGACTGCGAGCAGCCGCGGGACTGGGATCGGTGGCGAGACCGTGAGCATCTGTGGGACCTGGATTGGGACCTGGAATGACGAAGTTCCATGGTGCCGGGCGAACAAGGTTGTAGAAGGGCCGGCTTGCCTATAGACTGGGGGACCCGCACCGGAGGTGCCGGGGGTCGAGGCAGCTCAGGCTCCGTTAGGGCAATTAGGTCTCGTGCTGCGGAGAACGCCTCCGGGGTGGAGGGCACGATGAGCTCAACCGTGGCACATGCCGGGGAGCTGGTAGGCACCGGACTTGACAGCTCTTCCGAGGCCGGAATCAACGGTGCGGTGGACGTCGGTGCCGTGGCAGATGGTAGTGCCGGGCGGTCCGGTTTGGCTAAGCGCTCTGACTGCGGTGTGGATATAGCGGCCGCAGGAGGCTTGCGCTTCTTTTCCCGAGGCGAGAGCGAGTGGTGCCGGGCAGAAGCTGGTGCCGGAGATTGGTGACTCGGCGTCTTCGCGGAAGGTGTGCGTTGCGGTGCCGAGGAGGTGCTTGCTGCCGGTGCCGCAGACGGTGCCGAGGATGGAGGAGTTAGCGCTGCCTCCATCAGTAACTGTTTCAGGCGAATGTCCCGCTCCTTTTTAGTTCGGGGCTTGAACGCCTTACAGATCCGGCACTTGTCCATTAGATGAGATTCGCCCAAGCACTTAAGGCAGGAGTCATGCGAGTCTCCTGTGGGCATCGGCCTATGACAGGCCGCGCACAGTTTGAAGCCTCGTGATCCGGGCATGTGCCCGATCCCTTCTAACTATCTACAAAAAACTACTAATAGAACGATAACTAACTACTAACTACTGTTAAAAGTTCAGCTATATACAAAATTCAAGAGAAAATGAGTGAATTGCTAGGGAGGTGGAGAAACAGTTAGACTGCGCTCCACAGTTCCAACGACAGACACGGGCGGTAAGAAAGAACTGAGGAGCGGCGGGCCGGCAGGGGTATATATCCGGCGCCATAGCGGCGCCACTCCAGGGGGCGCCCTGCTGGCCCACTGAGTGTTGCTAGGGTAAAAGTCTCCGACGAACATGCACGCGGCGTGCGCACACCTACTGGAATGGATATGAGCAATCACTTGAAGAAGAACCCAAGTGACTAGCTTAGCTGCATGCAAACTAGTTGACCCTGCAATGTTTCTCAATGAGATTAAAATGGAATATTAATTAAGATTAATGTCACTGGTTTAGTATCTCTTTTCCTACACCTCCTAGAAAAATACAATGCACCAAAACATCCATTCTACTGCAGACTACTGTAGAATTAAACCCATGTTATTAGCTAAGATCCCCCTCACACAGCATTTGGCACTCTGTGTACTGTATTTATTAGTAACATATGTATTACTATCGATTTTAAGCTGCTGGTTACATGGATAAAAGCAAATATACACTGCAAAACTTCTTAAAATAGTTCTTTTGATGGATCATAGCTACCATATTTTACAGTCAGCTGAAAAATCGTACTTTAGAACAGGGGTCAGCAACTGATGGCACATGTGCCGAAAGCGGCACGCAAGCTGATTTTCAGTGGCACTCACACTGCCCGGGTCCTGGCCACCACCCTGCATTTTAATTTAATTTTAAATGAAGCTTCTTAAACTTTTTAAAAACTATATTTACTTTACATACAACCAGGGACATCCAGAGGATTCAGGGGGCCTGGGACAGGGCCGGGTCTTTGGCTGCAATTGAGTGGCGGGTCCCTCTCGGAGGGAAGGACCCACCGCCAAATGCAGCCGAAGAATGAAGCGACAGCGGCGGAGCAGCCTAAGTGCCACCAATTGCGGCTTTTTTTTCTTTTCTCTTTTTTTTTTTTTTTCGGCCGCTTGGTGGTGGCACTCCGTGGCACTCCGAGGCTTCGGCAGCACTTCAGTGGTGGGTCCTTCACTCACTCTGAGTCTATCGCTGCACTGAAGGACCAGCCGCCGAAGACCCGGAGCGAGTGAAGGGCCCACCACTGAAGTGCCGCTGAAAACCCAGAGCGGTTCACGGGGCCCCTGCTGGGCCTGGGGCAAATTGCCCCACTTGCCCACCCCCCGCCCCCCCAGGCGGCCCTGCATACAACAATAGTTTAGTGATATATTATAGACTTATAGAAAGAGACCTTCTAAAAACCTTAAAATGTATTACTGGCACGCAAAACCTTAAATTAGAGTGAATAAATGAAGACTCGGCACAGCACTTCTGAAAGGTTGCCAATCCCTGCTTTAGAATTTCCTCATCTTAATGCTCAATCTCACCACAAGTGAGTATTATTAATTATTCTGTATTATTGTAGCATCTAGGAGCCCTAGTCATGGACCAGCACTCCACTGTACTAGGTGTCATACAAACACAGAACAAAAAGGCAGCCTCTACCCAAAGCCACATGCCAGCTTGCTGTCGGCTCAAATAAAGTTCATTTTAATAGGTTTATATTTATTTAAATTTTACACTTACTTGTATTCAGAACTTTAATTTCTGGGCTACTAAAATACTTCTAAACTTGATAAGAAATTAATTAAAAATGGACTTCTGTGCTTAGTAATGTTCATTGAACCACAGCTGAATTACAGTTTGGTCAATCATTATTTGACAATTACTGTCTCGCTTTACTAAATAAATTCCTTCCCCTTCCTCATGCTTGCCTTGCTGTGATCTGCCAGTTTGGCATCACCCTTCTAAGTCTTCCTAACAAGTATTCTCTGAAAAAAATTAAGTATGTTTCCCTCAGCTGGAGACTTACACGCGTCTCAAACAATCCCAGACTCCTCTGACCCAGGACCAGATATTCACAAAGTTGGCTTTGAAGCTAGGCATGACAATTGATAGGGCACTGCACTATCATTCCACAAATATGTAGTCTTAAACTATTGCTTTTAGAAAAGTACTGCTTCTTTATCCTAATTACAGGAGCCTACAACTAGATTTGCAACTCAAGTGCTCCGAGATTGTACTGGTGCATCTGTAGATTAGTAAGTGGTTCCAGCTGCCAAAGAATTCCCTTATCCATCAAATTTCATGATGTCAGTACATTTAAATGGCTAAAAATATCTTTATTTTCTTTCAGTTCCACTTTTAGAATACCTTTCTACTTACAGAACTACAAAATCTTGAGTATGGGAACTAAATTCTGTTTCAACTTGGACTCAATCTCAGCTGTGTTATTTTTATTTATCTTCAACAATTTTCAGTTAGGCTAACTAAAGTTCACGCTATCTCAGATTACTCACAAATCTGTGGGTAAGAAATGCTTCCCTATAATACATACCGTCTCTCAGTCTGTGTTTGTAAACATTATTATTGCTATTATTTATACTGCAGTAGTTCCAAAACCCCCGTCAGAGCTGGGCTTCTAGTGTTTTAGACACTGTACAAACGCAGCGTAAAAGAAAGACCTGAAGAGCTCAAAGTCTAAAAGGAGAGATGCCAGAGAAAGTGTAAAGGGCAAAGGATACAACATGCTCGTAAGTGTTCAAGGTGGCAAGTGTCTGGCGCATGTATTGTTGGCGCTGTGGTTTTGAGTTTTAAATATAAATTATCTCCAAGTGTTCATCCACGTAGCTATTAATTTGTTTCTTAAACCAATAATTTGCATTGTCATTCAGTTACACAATACAGTGTATGCACTAACGGTGATTGGAGAGTTGAAGACATTTACTGAAAAGCATATCTGCCATACTTATAGCAGGAAAGATGGCATTATATCCATGGACATTTAGGCCTATCTGCATTCCAATCTGTGTTCTGGCTAACTCAGTCTGGGTGCAATGGAGGCAGGATGTAAATGTCAACAGAACATCTTTTGACTGTAGTAGAGGCAGGGATTTACTATAGGCATGTAACCGGGCATGACTCACCCCTGTGGCGCCTCCTGCTGGTCACTTCAGGAATTAGCTCAAATTGCAGCTCGGAGCACCCTCAGCAGGCCGGTGAGCTGGCTTCTGCTACTGGCCCCGTGTCCCTCCCTGGACCCCGGTGCCCCTTTTACGTGGGGTTCTGCCCCCCGGCAGTAACCTCTTTCTCCTTAGGGTTTCCCCTCCCTGGGAACCCCCCCACTCTATCCCCACTTTGCCTCAGGGTCTTGGCAACTGCCCAGTCATTAGCTAGCCCCACGCCCTGGGGCAGACTGCAGTATTAGCCTCTCTTCATCGGCAAAGGGGGTTGGACCTGCTGCCTTGGCCTACCCCTGGGTTGCACCCTGCAACCCCAGTACCTCCTGGCCTAATTCTAAGCCACAGCCTGAGGCTTTCCAGGCAGGGGCTCCCCAGCACTGCTTTACCCTAGGTACCTGCTCTGGTTTTCGGCAGCCAGGCCCTTCTCCCTCTACAGGCAGAGGAAGACTGTCTGCCCTTGGCTTCCCTGGCCTCCTTATTAGGCCCTGCAGCTCAGTTTGGGGCGTGGCCCCAGCCGCAGCCACTTCCCCAATCAGCCCAGTTTAAAAGGCTGCTTTCTCCAGCCCCGGCCCCTTCCCTGGGCTGTTTTTAACCCCTTCAGGGCCGGAGCAGGGATCCGCCCTGCTACAAGGCGTGTTACATTAATATTCTTGTAAAGAGAGCATAATATATTATCGACTGAAATCACAAATTGATATCACTTTGTCTTTATAATATATAGACTATAGGCTTGATAGTTCAAAAATTATTTAGACAGTAAATCCCAAGGAAATATATAGAGCTACTTTAGACTTGCAATTGTATCTCAGAATTGATATTCAGCATGACCATGGTAACATTGGTTATTTCTATCTATACAGGTAAAATTGTTTTATTTATTTTGTAAATTGCAAGGATAAATTACATTAACTGAATTTATTCATTTCTAAAAAATAACTTACTTATACTATATATATTCTATCTCCACTAGTCTTACATAAGGTAGTGATTCAAAGAAAATTAACTATTCTCTTACATCACAGTACTATACTAAAATCAGAATAATACTGAACGTGCAGCAAGACATACACATGAATAAAAGAGAACAAGTATCAAAGGGGTAGCCGTGTTAGTCTGGATCTGTAAAAGCAGCGAAGAGTCCTGTGGCACCTTATAGACTAACAGACGTTTTGGAGCATGAGCTTTCATGGGTGAATATCCACTTCGTAGGATGACATCCACAAAAGCTCATGCTCCAAAACTTCTGTTAGTCTATAAGAAGACACAGGAATCTTTGCTAAAAGAGAACAAGCAGATCTGAAGTCCATCAGAGGGGAGCAGAATAGAACACCTTTGTTAGCCATCAAATGAAGAGGCATTTACAGGAGAAAGGTAATTATTTTGACTGGTCAGTGCTGGCTGACTCCGAGTAGTAGTATCCAAATAAAGTCAGAGAAAGATGAACTTTAGGGAAGCAAAACTGCTTGCAAAATCCTGAGCCCAATGGTGGTATCAGCTGAAGCAAAGTAATTAATTCAGGAATGCTTTAAAAAAATTACAGATAGTGGACTAGACTACAGCCTGGAAGATTTCCTCCACTGAAGCATGACCTCGACTCTTTCATCCTATTAAGATAAAATATCATGGCTCTCTTAACTTCAAGGGAGCTGAACATTCTCTCAAGGTGTTTAGAGGAATTTGGAGATGAATGGGGAGCACATCATTACAGGAAAAACAGATGAGTTGTCCTTGGAAAGGACAGGGAACCACCTTAAATTTTTGAAAGAACAGGTCTGAAATAAGATACTGGACAATTTTCCAGTTCTCATGGCAGAAATTATAGCTAGAAGAACCATAGCTTTAAGGTTTAATAGTTTCAGAGAAATGTGAGAAAGTGGTCCATAAGGGGGTTGGCATCAGGCATTATAAACCAAAGATGAACTTCAAAGAAGAGGAACATTCCTGATAGGCTGACAGATATTGGAAAAGTTGAGACACAGAGGAATGGCCCCTTTATGGAGCCCAGTAATAGGTGGCTCTTAGAATGGATGTTTTGTCTTGGAGAGTGCTCTGTGTAATGGTCTGTGAAAAGCCTTCTTAGAAGCAGCAAGACCATGGGAAACGGAGCAAAGTGAAAGCCATATGCTTCTCAACAGACGACGACATTTTTATGGACTTAGTTTAAAAGGGACCTGATTTCCTGGATTTTAACATCATATTAATAACCTTTCTAGAGCTGCCTTCATCAAGCAAGATTAAGTTCTCATGTAAAACCATCAAATGGAGTATCTGAGTTTGTGTTAGGCTCAGGATCCAGGAAAGCAGCCACAGGCTTCAATGCTTATTTGAAGGCGATACATGAACCAAAATATCCTGGGGAACAGTGTCCAGAAGATCATTTACTAGATCTAGTGTTGTCTTTCAAATTACAGCTTCTGGGTTTCTCACTGCACCCTGTTGCCCACATATTTGTTTTGGACTCTTGGCTTCCAGGGAGGGAGCTTGTCTTTATCTCTATGTATTGTTCAGTGCAGAATGCATGTTTAACACTATACAAATAATAAGTAAAAACAAACATGAATAATAATTAGTGCTGACTGCAGTGTCATGGGAACTGGACATTCAGAAAGGAACCATACTGCCAGGAGAGAGCTTACCTCTCACCTTCAAAGCCTGAAACACTGATAGAACTAGGCTCCATTCCCCTGACAGGAAAGAGTTTCTGCTTAAAGCATCTGTCAGAAGTTTTACATTTTCTTTTAGATGGCTGACTTTGAAAGTAATGAGATTCTCTTCCTGCCAGATGAGTTAAAAGGGTGGGACTCTCAGGAGAGAGCTACACTCCAATTCCTACTTTGGCAGTACAGATACCCTATGACTGTGAAACACTCAGACCAAATTGAAGCTGGTTTATGTCCCTGAATGTGAACAGATTCTGGCAGACTGCTCTGGGTCCAGTCTACTTATATGAACTGTAGTACATTTTCTGTGCCCTCTGGCAACCCAAGTGAGCCTCTAGGATAGTCCAACAGACCCACGTCCATTGTGACCAAAGCCCATGGAGACAATAGCCTTGAAACAACCAGGAGAGGTAGACTGTTGTGGTGAGAGGGATCAAAATCCATTTGTCAAGGTCTGACACAGTCTGCAGGCCCAGGCTTTGATCAGGAAAAACTGTAAATTCCAAAGATGGATCAAGCCCAAGGAAACTTCACACCAGAGGACTCTGAAAGGCTGAAGAGATTAAGCCTTGGTTGAATCAACATCTGAGACTAGAAATTAGAAATGCTTGCCTTTGTTTTCAGTGTCATTTCTGGCATTAAAAATACTCTGTCTGTGACTGCTTTGAAATGCATCCCAAGAGGATAAGATCCCCTCAAAGGAACAGAGCACTGTTGGATTGGTTGTCAAGTTCCAGGAACAGATTCAGGGTTCGTGTCACCACCCCATGGCTCTGCAGAAGGGAGTAACTGTTTATCAGCTGGTCATCTAGATAAGGAACCAGTGATATGTTTCAGTAGCTTGTGATTACTTCTGTTAATCTCTTGAGGGTAATGTCAGACTGAAGAGGTGGGTGGAATACTGAAGTGTTGATCCACAGGACAAAATTTGGGATATTATGTTTCAAATTCTGGAGTGCTAGTGGCATCTTGAGATCAGCTAAATGAATTGCTGTGTCTTTTTCCCCTTGTAAAATTAGTAGTTCCAGCAGACCTCTCCCCTTCTCAGACTTGTGACAGGAAGAAGAGAAACAAACAGTCATTTGTTATATCTTCTGGAACTGGATAGTTTCAACTAGTCTTGTGGGTTTAACCATACCACTAGCAGCAACGCTCACAGAATTGCAAAGAGCCACACACTTTCCTCCTTTGGACTTTATGGTTTGTGGTGGGAGGGTTATGTTTAGCTGTATGAGTGGGAACGTTTTCAAGGTCCCTGTTTGTTTCATGCTTCTGCCCCCCACCCCCAATATATTTTGGAATGATTTTGAGATTTCATCTTTAATATTGTGCCTGGAGAACATGCTAAGTACAAATATACATAAATGCAAATAAAAAAGTAAACATGAAAATAACAATCAGGATAGAAAGCCTCCTGGAAAGTCTGGACACTGCCTTCTGGAAGGCAGCAACCACACTGTTAGCAATTCAAAAAGAAACCTCACGAGACGTTATATCAGTGGTGGGCAACCTGCAGCCAGCACGGAGCCTGCAGTTCCCATTGGCCAGGAACGGCGAACCGCAGCCACTGGGAGCTACGGGGCTGCAGGGAGCCGTGCCTGTGGACGGTTGATGTAAACAAATTATCTCGTGGCCTGCCAGAAGATTACCCTGATGGGTCGTGAGTGGCCTGCGGGCTGGAGATTGCCCACCACTGTATCATCTGTTTGTCTGGAATATGTGCTTCTTGAGGGAGGGATGGTATCTTTCCCTATATTTTGTAGAGTACCAGCAATCTAGTGCTTCTGCTGCAAAGTCTGTGCATGATAATCCACCAATGATGAACATTCAACAACAGCAATTATATAGTAGGTGCAATATGCCTTTGTGTGTTTTAAATAATAGATGAAATCCTGGCTCCACTGAAGTCAATGTGAAAACTCCCATGGGCCCTGATTCCACAAAATGTCTCTATAGTAACAGGGAGAAAATGTATTGAAATACAATCCCAGTTAAACATTTGCAAGAGATATTCTAGCTCAGATGCAGATGGATTGGCTGTTGTGCAGGAGACCCAATTTTAAGGGTACCCGAGTGAATGATCAGGGGGTAGCTGTGTTAGTCTGTATCCACAAAAACAACAAGGAGTGCGGTGGCATCTTAAAGACTAACACATTTATTTGGGCATAAGCTTTCGTGGGTAAAAAACCTCACTTCTTCAGATGCTTGGAGTGAAAATTACAGATGCAGGCATTATATAATGACACATGAAGAGAAGGGAGTTACCTCACAAGTGGAGAACTAGCGTTGACAGGGCCAATTCAATCAAGGTGGATGTAGTCCACTCCCAATAATAGATGAGGAGGTGTCAATTCCACGAGAGGCAAAGCTGCTTTTGTAATGAGACAGCCATTCCCAATCCCTATTCAAACCCAAGTTAATGGTGTTAAATTTGCAAATGAATTTTAGTTCTGCTGTTTCTCTTTGAAGTCTGTTTCTAAAGTTTTTTTGTTCAAGAATAGTTACTTTTAAATCTGTTATAGAATGTCCAGGGAGACTGAAGTGTTCACCTACTGGCTTTTGTATGTTACCATTCCTGATGTCTGATTTGTGTCCACTTATTCTTTTATGTAGGGACTGTCCGGTTTCGTCACTGCCACCGGACTTCTTGTTGTTTGAGTGAATGAGTACTAAAGGAAAACAATAAAATGATTAAACAAATAAAACATTTATGCCATTACATTATAATTAGCTCTGGCAACTTTCAAATGCTGGCCAAATGGAAAAATGACTGGGGAGTCAAATTCAAAGTTCATTGCTTCTGACCTTGACAGCACCTACTGCTAAACAAAAGATTTCAAAAAACAAATGAGGGTAAAGCATTAAATCTTGGTTCCCAATTAGAAGGACAACTCATAGCAAAGAGATTCGGTAAACACAAATCTCTCTGAAATCCTTGGCTGAAAATGTAGAACATTAACAACACCTTGGATTATGACAGTGGAAAAAAAACAGTCTCTCATTTAAAATGTTTGTCATCACTGTAATCCCATTTTTAATTATAATTGATGTTAGGGGCTTTCGTGTGCTGGAATGGTAATACACTGCCAAGAGTTCAGCTTCTAGGAAGGAAGGGTTTCCAAATCAAAGTGAAGATTGATCTTAAAATATCTGCAACAAATAATAACGTATAAACCTGTCAGAAGTACAATGAATTGAAGATGTTACAGTAGTAATAACTTAACTACTGACAGTCAGCAAACATCCTGTGAGCAAGTTTTCTGAAGGTTTTCTTATTACATTTACTAATCTGCCCTTCAGTGTAGGTCAAAAATGATTATTTTTATTAGTTAGAGTTGTGACCCATGCCATTACATTTGGTGGTAACCCAACTTTCTAAAGAAGAATCTACATTTTACTTTTGTTGATTTTACAATGAGACTATGTTAATTTGCCATTTTCAAACATCCAATGACTAGGTAGTGAGCTAAGCTAATAATCATTAGAGAATATGATAGGACAGTGTTGTGTGTCCTTTACATTTATGTGTATTTATAGTTAGACAACTATTAATACACACTGATGTGCAGCAGCCCCACCTAGAATCAGGGCACCATTACAGTTGGTGCTGTATAAAAATATATGAAGAGACAGAATATCATGAATATACAGAATATCTTACATGAATATCTTCCAGTCTAAGGCCTAGATAATGGAAGCCCTCCGTAGGGGAACTACAGAGCTCACCAACCATGGTTGGGGGAGTGTTGAGGATTATGTCATTAGAAAACTTGAAGCCTCCTCTTCTAAGCTGTATGAAGTTCCTTTATCTAGTCATGAAGAGTCATAAGACATTGGACAATGACAATTGTGCAGGACTGAATATTGCTGTTCTATGCAATTTTGGAGAAAATGCCCAATTTGATAAAAAATAATTATTCTTTGGTTTCCTGATTTTATATATATGAAACCTTAGAAATAGACCGGGAAGAGATGGACAGTTGAGGAAGTCATAGGTGCACTTTAATTACATGATTCTGTGGAGTCACAATTTATCAAGTATCCCTGCAATTTATCACATGAATATCACAACCTCATACATAGGTGTATTATATTATGGACCAAATGCTGTCCTGATTTGCACCCTTATGACCCAACTGAATTAAGTGGTGTTCCCCAGAAACAATGGAGGGGCAGGATCTGGCCCTGTTTCTGTATAAATCTAGTATATACACTGTGGTTAGATTCTGAGGTCTATTATACCAATTATCAGAGGGGTAGCCGTGTTAGTTTGAATCTGTAAAAGCAGCAGAGAATCCTGCGGCACCTTATAGACTAACAGACGCTTTGGATCATGAGCTTTCGTGGGTGAATACCCACTTCATCAGATGAATGACTGATGAAGTGGGTATTCACCCACGAAAGCTCATGATCCAAAGCGTCTGTTAGTCTATAAGGTGCCACAGGATTCTCTGCTGCTATTATACCAATGTCTATCTGGCGTAATTCTATTATAGTCTACAGACTACAGTCTGATCCACTTATAATTAATTTCAGATGGCTGTACTTGAGAGAAAATACATTTGTTTCAATTTTTATTATAACTCTAAGATACCACACTACAATAAGCACTACATAAAATACATAATTAAATAATACAAGTAATAAATAATAATAGCTGCAGAGTTTCCAAGGAACTGCTTCAAGACAGACTGGAATGGGGAAGAAGATCCGACCCCATATAGATGGGACAAAGGATAGAAGAACTAATAAATAATAATGCCTTATAATGGAGTGGGGGCAATTAAAAAAACGAACATTTACAACTCCGGGACTTCAGAAACTGTAGTATCTTCCCATACATAGAACAGGAGAAAACACAGGAAGTCAAACATTTTGGAGCAACATGTATATGCTGAGTTTGTAATGGCATCATTATCTTATATGCATATAGTCTGTTCTCTCCTGAAGATGTCAAAGTGCTTTAGGTGATTAAGAATCATCATCTCCATTTCAGTAGTGAGGAAACTGAGGCACAAAGAGATTAAGGACAACGTCTGCAGAAGTTTCCCCTGATTCTGGATGCCCAACTAAAGACATCTTGGCTCTTACTTTCAGAAGTACTGAGCACACAAAGCTCCGATCAACTTCAGCTGGAATGGTGGCTCCTCAGCAATTATAAAAAAGTCAATGAGAAACCGAGGCCACATTTGAACTAATCAAATTGACCAGGGTCACCCAGGAAGTCAATAGTGGAGTTGTATACAGAATCCATGTCACCTGACTACCAGTCCTCTGCCCAATCCACTGGTCTATAAAACCAGATAGAAATACAGCATCTTTTAACATACACAAGAAGAAACATGAATTTCACTCATAAAGGACCAGATTTTGACACAAACTTCAATTTGAAACTCCTAAAAGGTTCTGAGCACCTCTTTGCATTAGCTTCTCTGAAAGTAAAAAGGTATCAGGTAAAATCCTGGCCTCATTGAAAAGAATGGTAAAACTCCCATTGAGTTCAGTGGGGATTTCATCCATGGTTTTACAGTAAGTTGTTGAGTGCCTCCTGTGAGTGTATCCTCTACACTCACTGACTCAAATGCAAGCAACGGGTGCTCAGCACCTTGCAGGGGTGCTCAGCACCTTGCAAGATTGGGTCCTTAAAGTGCTAATGAGCTAAAAATTCTATATAAAGAACTAAAAGAGATGCTATAGCTTTTTCAGAGAGATAATTACAATGGAAGAAACATTTAAGGACTTATCTCAAGACATAATAAAGCATTCCTCAGCTACTTGGGATTTACATTTTTACTCATAATGAAATTTTACAAGATAAAATGCAATAATGCTGTCTTTGACTATGCCACTGTATTTACAGGGAAATCCTTTTGTTCGCCTAGCAATATGGTAATTTACTGTTGATATGTGTTGTCAACATACTGTAAACAGCTTGTCACCCTTGCTGTCCCAAAGGCAAAGCAGTAGCATATTTTCTTGCTGGAAATCTGGCCTTGTGAAGAGTCTTGGGACATCCCTCACAAAAGTTGGTGGATAACAAGGGAATTCTAGAGGTGACACTATTGGTCTTCACAGGGAGAATGCACACTGGACTACTGATTGCAGCACTTTTCAGCATCCATATCCAACCATTTCAGAATTTGAAAATGATTGCCTCTAGAATAAAGAGGCCTGTCACTGCCCTCTGGCAATTGAAGTGTTAGCATATTTCCTGGCTTACCAATAGCAAATAATAGAAAAGTAACACGGGGGACAGAGGCTTCCAAGTTTGCTACGTAGACAATTATATTTATAAAATCTTTCTCTCACAAACCGTGTGTTCTTTCATGGTTATATTTAATAATCTTCAGAGATGTTACTAGTACTGTCTTTAATGTACCGTGTAGTTTCAATCTGCTAGTCATCCTGAACCCAAAACTCATGATGGTGAGTTATGACTAAAGAATAACTACTGTGTTCAAGAAAACTATCTTCACCAGAAACTTTAGATAATGCTTACATGAGTGACACACAAAAAAGCAATGGAGCAACTGAGTGATGCTATTGTTCTCTGAATTCATATATAATTAGAAATCCGAAGTGATGGAAAATTGGTTACCACTTGATTTTCTAAGATCAGAGGTGTGAATTCATTCTATTAGCTTCTTAGTACTACATGCACACAGACCAATATATATCTAACTCTAGTCTATCCCAAAGGAGGAGAAGATGGCTGAAAGAACAAAATAAAACTATTGTCATTGTAAGGAAGAGTTTGAATCTGACATGTAGTTCAATGGATAAAAATGACTGACAGCTGAAATCCAGATTCTGTTGAGCGGCAGTCATATAAAAGTGAAATCACATCTACTAAGTCAGCACAATTTACCAACAGTGTTCAAAAGAGATATAGATATTAACTATGGGACTACAGCAGGACACGTCTAAAGGTGTTAGACCTGATCCCAATATGAAAGTGTCTTCCTAACAGACAATGAATGGCATGCCCTCAATTCCCAGAGAAGTCAATGGGAACAGAAACCACTCAGAAGTCGGATGAGGATCTTAGAATCTCTCAGGGCTGGGTCTTTGGTCTTTACATTGTAATAATACAGAAACATTGGGAGATTTCAGAATGCTGCCAGAACAAGCCTTCCAAAATATTTTGCAATAACATTTCCCCTGGAAAATTTGCCACTACACAAAATTAATTTTCTCCTAGAAGTTTCACTCTAAAAAAGATTGAGGGAAAGAGAGAGAGTTTATGACTGTCTGGAGGGCATTTAGAGCACTTTATTATTTTCATCAATGTGAGTACACGCAACCCCTCTTAAGATTTAGTGGGTGTGATACATGGGCACTTGTGATACAGCATACTCCACAGATCTTACTTCTTAACTCAGTCACTATTTTTCAACGTGCTGAGTACTTCTTGCTATCACTACTGTTCTACTTCACACCTTCTGTTAAAAGACCCCTATTTGATTTTTAGGTAGAGTTTGTATGCTCAACTTTATTAAATGTGGCTGTACCCATACTGAGATGAATGTGTTGGATGCAGCCCGCCCAAACAATTCTCAGATGCTATGGCACTCAAGAAAACAGTTAAAAAAGAAGGCAGAAACCCAGCTGCTTCCCTTTATTCTCCTGTTTACAATATCAGACCAACATTACAGCTATACATTGACATCGCCTCACATGCCAAACTCCCACTGATGTCAAAGAGTTCTCTGCATGAACAGAAAGCAGTTTATGGCCCTTAGTGTGCAAATAATTCTGCTAAGATCCCTTTTCTTTGAAATGCTTGCTGCAGTGCCATAGGATTTGTTAGACTTTTCAAGGACTTGGCATGCTTTTAGGGTTGTTCTCACCAGCACCCGTCCCCTCCCTCACACTGAGTATCCAGAAGCAGCACATAATTGAAATGAAAATTTTGAATTTCTCTCTCTGTTCTTTGGAGTATAAATTACCTCTTGGATCACACATTATATCATCTTGTTCCTTAGAATCATGTTTGCATCATTTTATGCCATGCACATCTGTGGTCTGTTGGCAAGGCACAGCTACCTTAAGAGAGGGAGTCAGAGCTGACATTATCAATTTTTTAAAAAAAAATCTAGGTTTAGTTAGAGGAACAAATACACCCTGCTCCAGAGGCAGACTAATTTTGTATATTCCACAGGATCTCACAACATGTTTGAAAAGTAGCTAGCCCAGTTTGTGTTCATACTGTACAGCTATTAAACCATGCTTGAACCAAACTACAGGGGCCTGTTTGTGCCCTCCTAGGGAGCAGTCTTGAACACAGTTCTAATGCTATTAAAGCTCAGTGACCCAATGCTCCACAAACAACTTCCGCCCTTCTTAATGGAACCTTCATGCAGAGTGCAGAGGAGCAGAGCCAGCTGGCAACAGAGTTTCACAACACTGGAGCAAATTCTGCCTCCATTGGGTGCAGCAGGTGATCGGTATAGTTCATGATTTTACTCTTGTGTATATTTTTCAAAATTGGTTTAGTTTTAGAGCTAGTGTGGACATAGTTTCCCCTAAAATCATACAACTGTTTTCAGTTAAGAGCGATGATTTTCTTTTTGAAATAATGGCTCAGAGTCACATTAACCCTCAAGTTCAGAAGTCCCTGAAGCTCAAACTGGTCTGACCTACAATATTCAGGACTGAAAACAAATTCTGGTTCAATAGGCATTACACATTTTAGCAAGAAAGGCTGCTTATCAGATAGATTACTTGGTCTGCTTTTCTTTCATTCACACTTGTCTTTCATAGGAACATCAACAGCACTGAGGGCAAAGGCCATTTGGTTCTGGATTCTGGCAGTACAAGTAATGAAAGATAAGTTCCTACAAATCAAGAAGGCAACTAGTCACAGGACTTGGGAAATTATATTTCAGTGGCCAGAGATTTTACTCAACGTACCTTTTCTTGCGTCTTGCACAGAAGACAGTTGCATTCAAAGCAATATTGGCGCTTCAGATGTTTTTGACGCTCACTGCTGGGCATCAGTGATTCAATATAGCTGATAGTGAGCTATGTGCAACAAACAGAAAAAAACAGAACTGTTATACTTAAACATCAGTTCAGTAAATACCGGTAAGTAGAACTGGTTGAATATGTCCCAGTCACAGAATCATAGAATATCAGGGTTGGAAGGGACCTCAAGAGGTCATCTAGTCCAACTCCCTGCTCAAAGCAGGACCAATTCCCAACTAAATCATCCCAGCCAGGGCTTTGTCAAGCCTGACCTTAAAAACCTCTAAGGAAGGGGATTCCACCACAAAATTTGATTTCATATAAATGGATACATCCCACTGAGAAAATCTAAATTTTTTTCACGTTAACATTGCCAAATCAAAAATTTTTTAGAACTTTTAATTTTGAGAAAACATTTAATTCTTCAACTTTTTGTCCTGATTTTAAGATGGAAGCAAATGTTGAAGTATCCAAATTTCCAGTGGGATGGAAATTCCATTTTCTGACTAGCTCTGACTGTAATCCTGGACTCCAGCACCATCTAAGTGTCTAAAAATATTTTGACTTAAAGATATCACTTTTATTTGAGAATATACATTCTATTCTATATACGTCAACCAGGTTAGTTTTATTTCAATCCTATCTCACTATTTTAAGTATGTCTACAATACCAATCATTGGAATATTTAAGTGCTGTTTTGTTGTGACTGACAAAAACATATGACCCTCCTATCTAGATTTGCTGAAAATATTCCCAAGTACTTGCAAGAAGTACTGATTGAACAACCCTGATTGAAACTAAATAATAATACTTGCATCTGTCAACCTCTGGAACTCCTTGCCAGAGGGTTTTGTGAAGGCCAATACTATAACGGGATTCAAAAGGGAACTAGATAGATTCATGGAAGATAGGTCCATCAATGGCTATTAGCCAGGATGGGCAGGAATCATGTCCCTAGCCTCTGTTTGCCAGGAGCTGGGATTGGGTAACAGGACATGGATCACTTGATGATAACTTGTCTGTTCATTCCCTTTGGGGCACCTGCCACTGGCCAGTGTCAGACGACAGGATAGTAGGCTTGATGGACCTTCGGTCTGACTCAGTATGGCCATTCTTATGTTCATTTCTAGCCCTTTGAAAACCCTAATGCCATTCAGGTAACTTCCAATGTTGGATGGATGGATGGATGGATGAATGGATGAAAGAAAGAAAGAAAGAAAGAAAAAGGACATTTCCCACCAGCCAGAAGAAATTTTAAAGGACCAGAATCATGACATTTATATAATGCTTTATATGTTTAGAGCACTGCATAGGCATTAACTAATAAGAAGGAGATTTTGTAGCAAAACAACAGTGCAGTTCAGCCCTCAGCTGCTTAGTCACATGTGCTGTGGATTACAGGGTACCCAATGACCACTGAAGTATTCCAAAAAGGGCAAAATTAGACATCAGGTCACATTACTACATCTTGCACCTAGATACTTCAGCTAACAGGAAGACATTTTCACATGACTCCTAGTTAAATCATGAGACAGCGTTCAAACAGAAATCACAGGGAACCCTTACCAATCTTCACTAATGACTGGGAGACCCAATTGTCAGTTACTGAGTTTTGCAAGTTAGTGAGTAGTATGAGTAAACAAGCAATTACCAACCAAGCATAATGCCTGTACTTTGTTCATTTGTTATTACAAATGTAATTTAATATTTATTACACAAAGAATAACTATGTTAAAGAACATTATTAAGGTTGCAAAGGCAAGCACCCCAAATTTCCACAGGTGAGGGGGAGTGGTGTGGGAGTGGGGTATAGTATGTGGTCATGTAATTAAAGAGTATATCATAATGCATACACATAAAAGGATCAAATTAAGGATGCCCAAGCAACTTTTATTCTGGCATTTCCAAACTTCTGAGTGCCTGACTGCAATCTTAACAGGGTGGAAATATGATGCAACAGATGTAGACCTGGCACCCAGATATCAGCCCCTTAGAGCAAAGGGGAAACCAGGAAGGAGATTGTGACTCTCAGCTCTCTGTTGAATAACAGAACAGATCAAGTACACCTCACGAGCATGGTTCTCCACACTGATCTACCCATAAGCCCAGGGGCGGCTCCAGGCCGCAACACGCCAAGCGCGTGCTTGGGGCGGCATGCCACAGGGGGCGCTATGCTGGTTGCTCGGAGGGTGGCAGGTAGGCAGTTTTCGGTGGCATGCCTGCGAACGGTCTGCTGGTCCCATGGCTCTGGTGGACCTCCCGCAGGTGTGCCTGCAGAGGGTCCGCTGGTCCTGCGGCTTCGGTGGAGCCGCGAGACCAGCGGACCCTCCGCAGGCATGCCTGCGGGAGATCCACCAGAGCTGTGGGACCAGCAGACCCTCCACAGGCACGCCTGCGGGAGGTCCACCGGAGCCGCGGGACCAGCGACCAGCAGAGCGCCCCCCGCGGCATGCCGCAGTGCTTGGGGTGGTGAAATGTCTAGAGTCGCCCCTGCATAAGCCTCAGTCCTAACTGGGAGCAGGTGGGAAGGTGTATCAGCCTCCATTAAATAAAGACCCAGAAGTTCAAATCTGAATCATCTTCCCCTAAATCTTGGTGGGAGCTGGATTTGAATCACTGGATCTGATCCCCTTCCTATGATTTTAGGTTTAGCTTGTATCCAAAACCAGAAGAGACCGAATCTGGCTAAAACATGGTCCAAGGAGCAGAAATCTTGTGGGAACAACCATTCATGTGTGAGCTCTTCATTCAGGGCCAAAATATTGAGAGAAAAGGTCATAAGCTTTCAACACTGCTGAATCTAAGCATTAGAAGTGGTTGAGTCTCAAACCTGAATCACAAAGCACAGCCTAAATCTAACAGAGAGTGAACCAACCCCCACTTTGCCCATTTCCAGTCTCCAGACCCATTCAATCCCTTTTTCCTTTCTGTTTGTGCTCCTGACAAGAGTACCAAGTATGATGCAGGAAACTTCTTAATAGGAACTAAACTGAAAGCAATTTCTTCTAGGCCACTAAACTGCTACCAGATGATAACAGTCACTGACAACCTGCTCTGAATTTGAATTTATGACCAAGAAGTGAAAGGCAACACAAGATTAATAATCCCTATGATGTGGAACTTTAAAACCCCTTGATTTTTTGTGCAGTTAAAGGGTCTGATCCAGCTCCCATTGAAATCAATGGGCATGTTTCCACTGATTTCAGTGGGAGCTGCATTAAGTTGCATTGTTGCTGCCAGATTGAATGGGACAATGTAAATGTAATGTTCAAAAACACGACCACTCTCCCAGTGACTAAGTGTATACTAATCATTTAATCAGTTATACGTAGAAGCCCTTTATTAAAGTCTGTCTCTTACACTTGTTTTAATTTTGGATCTGTTCATTAGATGCAAGGCTCATTTAACTTGTACATAATTATGAAATATTCACACTCATCAAATACTGCTTCAATAGTATTTTGCATGTAGGATGTACAGTATTAATTACATTATTAATCCAGCTGACCAAAGCTTTACTGCGTCCAACCGCACCCCAATGGTCCCTTTGAGAATCTGGGCCCCAGGTTCCATAATTTAATTTAATTAAAAACTGAACTGTAACAAATACCAGTTAATGGGTGTTAATACTATAAAGACATGTCTTAAATAACAAATATTCTGTTTGAAAATCTGTCATCATGTACATACTGTGGAACAGTTATAAGAATTTCAAAACTGTAATTAGCACAGACAAGCAACCAACCACCAAAATTGGTTGTGTACCAGAAGTGGTCTTTAACAGTAGGTCAGACAAAATTACAATGGAAACCTCGCAGCTAATTTAAAGTGGTTACTTAAGACAGGGGAGCATTGGACACCGTCTTCAGAGCAGGTTTCTCCGCGTGTTTGAAAAATGTTCCTGAATATATATGAATTTGATAGTCCAGTTTATCCCTGAAGGAGCCACTTTCATCTCCAGGTAAATGATTTCTATTTTCTAATCTCTTTTCCCCACATCCCATCTTTAGCCAGTACTTACTTTCTTTCAAAAATGAAATTAAAATGTAAGAAAACTTTACATAATGCTTAGGGCTTGTCCTAAGGTAACAAAAGCCAGGAAAATCAATGCTAAGACTGACATTATTGGAGCAGGAGGAGGAGGACAATCTTATAATTGGGTATGAGTGACTAGAAGCAAATTTGAGATACTCCTGTATCCTAAGTTATAATTAGAGAGAGAGAGACTGAAATTTCCACAGCTAACTTCCGTCGTTTCCCTCTTCCTCTTATTAGGCTCAATTGTGCTCTGAAATCTGGTACAAATTAGAGACAAGAGAGTAGTAGGAGATCCCCTCTCTCCTGCTTCAGATCTGGCTCCCAGCCCTTCTTTTGTTTTCTCTTCACCTCTGCTTCTTCCATTCTGCTCCCCTGCTGCTCTGCTCTGCATATGTCAAATCCTGCTCTCAGAGGTGTTCATATCCAGCATTTCAAACATCAGGATTTCAGTTAGTTTCACTGTGCTGCTAGTTACACTCCAGGTGAAGCTGTGTGTAGCAACAGCACAGCCCAATACAGCGAAAGGAGATGAGGAAAATAATAGGGGAGAAATGCCATAAGGGGAGGGTAAAAGAGTTCTACTAGGACTAAGATTCACAATGAAATGAAATACAAACTCAAAGTTTCAAAACTGGAGGAGGTTCTTCCACATGGCTCCAGTTCCTCAAAAGGGACTTTTTCTCTAAACGTCTTCAATACATTGGATGGGTACATATGAGAGTAGAACTCGGGGTACAGGTCAGCCACTGGTTTTTAATGGCATATCCAAAAGGACCTCACATATCGTATACAACCCAATTGATCATCTTCATCAGCAAAGTTGTTGGCGATCTCTTGAGGACGAGGATGATCTCTTTCACAGGTTTTATTTTTCATGGGTCCTTTGGAGACTGAGGAGTCTGATCCTTTAGTCACAGGCTCATTGGCAGACATTGCAGGTGATGTTGGAAGACAGGATTGGGCCGCGATTGCTGCGTGACAGTTGTCTTTCCTTTCTTTTCTGGAGTTTTTCTGCGACCAGAGCAAGACGATTTTCCTCAAAAGCGGACGTTCCCCCTCTGATAAGTCTTCGCCAGTTATCCCTGTCCTGGGCTGCTGTCTCCCAGTGCGTGGTGTTGATGCCACATCTCTTGATATTTATTTTGAGGGTGTCTTTACAGTGTTTCTTTTGGTCTCCTCATTTCCCTTCTCCTTTGGTGAATTGGGCGTACAGCAGTTGTTTTGATAAGCATATATCAGGCAAGCACACACAGTGCCTGCTCCACACTGAACTGAGAGCCCACCCTGCCCCTCACAAGTTGATGCAAGTGCTCCTGGTGAGGATGCCCGCACCAGCAGGAGGAGGGTAGTGTGGACATGAAATATCGCAGTAATTACTGCAGTGACAGTATGTCAGCTTAACATAGATTGACTTAACTGTGTAGTGCCGACAAGGTCTAGGTGTACCAGTAAGGTCAAAATAGAAATAGGAGCTGCCCCTCTGAGCACATTTTGGAGTGTGCACTGGCTGGAACCTGTGAGACCAGAGTATGTTTGTGCATTGATTCCATGGAATTTCACAAGTGTAAAACTGATGCAACTGAGATCAGAGCCCACCATGGAATGTTTGGTTTCCTAAACAAACCGGAACAACCAAATAATTCTCAATGTTGCTAAATCTTGCAATTTTATTATTAGCCTTGTGAAATTTAATTTTTTCTAATGCCCCAGCACTTAGAAACAAGTGATAAATATGAGAATCTCAGCTTCCAATCTAAAAAAACAGTAAGATTTTAGCATATGTTGTTGAGGAGAAAAGCTTGTAAATGTGAATCCTTAATGGCACAAAACCCAGAAGGCAAAGAAAAAAATCACCATATTTATTATTAGTTTCAAGTCTGATGATTTTAAACAATCTCTTGAGTTGCTGGGTGGCCTGACTCATGATTTTTGAATTCTTGGGGTTATCTATATTAAATTCTCCATAAATAAGACCCATTTTTACCAGGATTGTTGGTATGTGATGTTAAGAGTGATTAGGTTTTCATCAAGTTCAGAACCGCCTCAAACTCAGCAGTTTCTCTTCATGGGGATTTGTGCAAACATATTTTTCTGTTTAACCTGCCCAGTTTCACAGCTCCTGAGATTCACTTTGGTTTTGAGGTTTGAAAGAACCCCAAAGCTCAAAGCAAAATTAAATCAAAACCAGTGTCACATGATTTCATGTCAAAAATATGCAAACCAACAAATTCCCAGTGCATCAGAGAATAAAGCCATCAAACAGCTCCAGTTTTCTCAAAACTGGCAGGGAAAAAGAAAGCTGCACCATTTTTAGATAGACCGTATCTGTTTATCACTTACCTGATCAATATTATCCAATTTAAATGATAAGAGTGTTAGAACCCAATCTAGGCCTGATTCTGATCTCAGTTATACCTGCACCACTAGAGCTACACTGGGCCTTCCACTTCATATTATACTGACATGAGCACAATAGCAGTGTCTAATACCAGTGACTTACCCTCTCTGGATATATCTACACAGCTGCAGAGAGTCAGTCCCGCAGCCTGGGTTGACTGACTCACACTAGCAGGGCTCAGGCTAGCATACTTAAAATAGCTGTGTATACACTGCTTTGACATTTGGGCTTGGATTGGCCCCTTGGGCTCTGAAGCCCACTCCCATCCATAGGCTTCAGAGCCCAATCTCCAAACTGAGCTGGAACGTCCATATTTTTAGCATCCTAGCGTGAGCCCCACCAGCACAAATCTGTCAACCCAGGCTGCAAGACTCGCTCCCAGCAGGTGTGCTGACATACCCTATGTCTCCGTTTCCTCACTGGTAAAATGGGGATCATAAATCACTGGTGTCTGTAAATTGCTTTGAGATCCTCAGTTGGAAAGTGCTACAGAAGTGCAACATTATTTTTATTTCTCACCGGTCTAATGAAAACATAAAATTCTAGCGCTTCGTATTGCCCTTGCAAGGGTCCAGAATTCCCATCGAGTTTGTTCCTGTATGGATAACTACAGAAGGGTGCTCCTTTTATACCTTGGCTTTGAGTCACTACTGTGATTCTTTTTTCCCCAATAAGTGTAATTGATTACTCAGACTTTTATTTATTACCTAAAGTGTAACATTCTGTCTGTATATGGCTTTCTAAACCTTAAAATTCTTTGAAGTTTCTTGTTGCTACATGACTTGAAACAACACCTTATATATGATCCCAAATCCATTTTGGAAGCACAGTCTTTATACCGATATAGGCAAGACCGGCGCTAGTGTTTTTAGCGCCCTAGGCGCACGGCCATTTCGCTGCCCCGCACGCTGGTTCCGCGGCTCCGGTGGACCTGCCGCAGTCGTGCCTGAGGAGAGGGTCCTCTGGTCCGTGGCTGCAGTGGAGCTGCTGCAGCCGTGCCTGCGGGAGGTCCACCGGAGCCGTGGGACCAGTGGACCCTCCGCAGGAATGCCTGTGGCAGCTCCACTGGAGCCGCGGGACCCGGGGACCCTCCGCAGTCGTGCGGCAGGTCCACTGGAGCTGCCTGCCGCCCCCCCGGCAAAATGTCACCCCCCAATAATCCTGGCACCCTAGGCAATTGCCTAGGCCGCCTAAATGGAAGCGCCGGCCCTGGATACAGGGCCAGATTCTGCCCTGACTTGCACGTTGTACTGCCCCACTGAATCAGATTCTGATCTCAGTTATACTAGAGAGAACGTCGAAAGAGGCAGAGATACAATAGGAAAACCAACTGACATGAGGGTATAAAATAATGCAGAGCCCCCTACCTTTCCTTCCACACTCCTAGTAGATTATTTTTCTTTTCCTTTTTCCTTCTCCAGGTATAAATGATATTCATTTGGTATACTCATTCCAAATATCACTTTATCATTTATACCCATTTTTTAACTAACCTACATGAATGCATAATTAACTGGCATGTAACTCAGTCCACTATTTTGGGTTAAATTAGGGGGCACCTGTTTTACCACAAACCCTCAATGTTAGTTGCTTTTCCTCTGTCCCACATCTGCCCTCTTCAGGCCAGATTTTTAAAAGAACTCAGCTCCCATTTAGGCATAAAAACGAGCACAGAACATAACGAACGCCATAGTGGGTCAGACTGATGGCCCATCTAGCCTAGTATCCTGTCTTCTGATAATGGCCAATGCCAGATGCTTCAAAGTGAATGAACGAAACAGGACATTTATCAAGTGATCCATCCCCTGTTGTCCAGTCCCAGCAGCTGGCAGTAAGACGCTTGGGACACCCAGAATATGGGGTTGCATATCTGACCATCTTGGCTAATAGCCATCAATGGACCTATCCTGCATAAATGTATCCAATTCTTTTTTTAACCCAGTTATAGAATTGGCCTTCACAACAACCCCGGCAACAAGTTCCACAGGTTGACTGTGCGTTGTGTGAAGAAATGCTTCCTTTTGTTTCAAATCTCATGACAATTAATTTTATTGGGTGACCTGTAGTTCTAGTGTTATGTGACGGGTTAAATAACATTCCTTATTCATTTTCTCCACATCATTCATGATTTTATAGACCTCTATCATATCCCCCATTAGTCGTCTCTTTTCCATGCTGAACAGTCCCAATCTTTTTGTTCTCTCCTCATATGGCAGGTGTTCCATACCCCTAATCATTTTTGTTACTCTTCTGTATACCTTTTCCATTTCTAACGTATCTTTTTTGAGATGGGGTGACCAGAACTGCAGGCAGTATTCAAGCTGTGGGTGTACCATGGATTTATATATTGGCATTATGATATTTGTGATCATATTTTCCAGTGTGCATTATTTTGCAATTATCCACCTTGAATTTCATCTGCCATTTTGTTGCCCAATCACCCAGTTTTGTGAGATCTCTTTGTAACTTTTTGCAGTCTACTTTGAACTTAACTATCTTAAGCAATTTTATATCATGTGAAACTTTGCCACCTCATTGTTTACCCATTTTTCCAGATCATTTATGAATATGTTGAACAGTACTGGTCTCAATACAGATCCCTGGGGAACATCACTATTTACTTCTCTCCATTCTGAAAAAAACTGTTTCCTATCTTTTAACCATTTCCTGATCCATGAGAGTACTTTCCCTCTTATTCCATGACTGCTTAGTTTGCTTCAGAGCCTTTAGTGAGGGAACTTGTCAAAGGTTTCCTGAAAGTCCATTGCCAGGATTGCTTCTGGATCAAGAAACTGAAAATAGCTCAACATATTGAGAGCTGATCTTTTTGAAAATCTGGCCTTTATTTCAATGCCTAAATGGGAGCTGAGAGTATTTCAATATCTGCTCCCACATGTGTAAGTTGCCCTCATTTTTAAGCTCCTGTGGCTGCCAAAGTCATTGCAAATTACGTCTGTTTTCTGAGCAGCTTAAAACCAGCTACTAACAAACATCATACTTATCTCACCACTGATCTTGGGCCAGAGGCTTCCATGAGCGATGAATTCACTTCCAAATTTAGACTTGGTGTATCATAGCTTCTTAGGTCAAAGTCATAGCAGAGTTAGTGCACTGGTCTTACAAATCAGGAAATCAGAATTCTATTCATGTTTTTGTAGTAGGCCCATTGTTGTGCTATATGGAGCGACCCTCATGCCTTTGTAAAAGCTGATTTTGTGCAAAGAAACATTTGGTTAAATTCAACTGGAAAAAAATCCAAGCATGGAGAAAAATGAAGTAGCTTTAGAGTTTAGGATCTGTTCTTGCATACTGTGGAGACCTTGTTAAAGTTTATTCCACTCTTTTTCATAATAAATAACTCACATCAGTAAATTGGTAAGAGGTAAGAAGGGCATGCAGTAGAAAAAGAAAGGAAGAAAAATAAGTGTATACATTTCTGGCCTGAAGTTTGCAGTTGATAACTGCAAAAAACCACTTTGAATCCTGAAAAATTGTTCCTGGCAAAAAAAAGTATGTACTGCAAAGATGTTTTCCTTGATTTTCCTAAAGAATCTTATTATTATGGCTATGAAGGATTTTTTACTTATCTCCATTGCGTTGTTGTTTAGAGGGAGATGATTTTTAAAAAACAAAAATAATATTAAGACGATAGAACATGAGATATTGCAAAGTTGTAAATGTGGAATCTATATGCCCTTCAGATCCCTCAAAGACTGAGACACGTAAGTGCATTGGATTGAAGCTAGGCCCTGGTTCTACAAAGACTTATACTGGTCAGTATTGTGATCTCAGAGGGTCTATTCGTGTACATAAAGTTACGCACATGCATCAATCTTTGCAGGATAATGGCCTTACTCAGCAAATTTCAACACCAAGTCGGTGTGATATTTGTTTACCTGGAAATATTTCAGCCATCACAACTGATTTTAAAAGTAGTACAAATGGCAACTGAAAAACAAGTTGAGAATTCCTCAAAACACATAAATCACTTTCAAAGGGATTTCTCCAAGTCATTTTTGATGAAACCGACAAGCAAACAAACCCTGTCCTGCTACTTTCACTGCCAACGAAAGGTTTACTGCTACAGTGTGGTGGCAGCCTCTCAAACTCCTATTGTTGTGATGATTTAGTGAGCATTGCAATCATTCCAAAAATATCATGCTTTTCCATCAGGGTAAAGACGTCCAAATACAAATAAAATTAAGTGCCTAAAGGAGGAATGGAGGAACAAGAATTTATCAAGGCTGCCTGTGATTTACAAGACATAATGATTATGGGGCCCAGCCAGTGTGAAGAGATGATTCTATTTATCATCTTCTCCCTGATAGCTATGTGATAGAAACTAGCATCAATATATCATCAAAATATTAAACTGGTGGCCCTGCAATCTGGCATTTATTTAGGGAGATGTCACTGCTGCAGGTGTCAGTGATGGAAGGGAGGACAAGTTAATTACCTCTTCACCAATCTGGATCTCCCGGACAGACCGCAGTAGAAGCTGGCGTCCCTCAAAAACAATCACACAGTTTGGGTCGCAGCTGTGGTTCAGGAGAGACATGCTGGCGGGGGAGGTGGTGGGAGGGGGAAAACAGAGAACATTAGAGAGAAGGATCTTCCACTGCCAGTACCTCCTGAATTATTAACATGAGCGGACTGAGTTACATCTAATGCGCCAGGCAATCTGTTTATCAAACAAGGAAAATCCCTGGTATTCAAGTGTGGTTGGTTAGGTGAAGAAAATGAAGGTTTAGAAGATTTATATTCATTAAAAATAGGAGCCCTGCCTTGATCATTCTCCTTGATCTGCACATGTGGTCATTCTCCCTTCTCACTGTTCTGCATGGAAAGGGCGGGGCCGGGGTTGCTTACTCCCTGTGAGGCTCTGTGTGAGGGGAAAGGGGTGAGCCTGGGCAGAGTATATAGGCTGGAGACAAGGCAATGTGTTCCATTCCCGTTGCTCCCCCACCATACAGAATTCAGGGTAGAAACGGAATACATCCTGGAACTGTATTATATTTCTATAGGTGGTACTGAAGGCATCAGGGATTCAACACCTCCCTTTGGATACTCTGGCCTCCAGAGGATCCATAGGATTTGTGGGGCGGCACTGCAGCCTGTTCCATGGTATGTGGGAAAGGGTAGTAGTACACACATGCACAAACACATATGCTCTCCCATAGAACAATTTGGGAGGAAACTCTGAGGACAGCCTCGCCGAAATTTTCTCTCCTTAGCCCCCTCTATTGGAGATGGTTTGCAGTAATTTTTTTCTCTCTCTCTGTTTTGCATTCCCATGTGACGATGTCTTAGCACTGAATCTGACTGTACCAGTCAGCCCTCAATTGCATAACACCCAGGGCAGAAGCTTGCCCTGTCATGGTGATGGTCTACTGAACCCTTCATAAAAGAATTCCAGTATCATCAGGGTGGAATCGGATTCTGGCTCACAGCCCTTATCCCTGTACTAACAAGTAAATTCAACCCAGCACCTTTGTGTAAACTCACATTAACAAAATGTGGTTCTCTGTCCCCTTCTAGTAGTTAGACTGTGCACAGAGGTTTATGCTATTGCCTTTGAGGTAATGGGTCTGGTCTGTTAGCTCAAGCAATAGATGCTCATGATTTTACATCCAGAAAGGCTGTAGTTCAACCCCCATAGAAAATTCAAGTAGGATGGTTCTTACACTGAGTAACTCTTGGATAACTTGCTTTTTGATTGCTAATGGGGGTATCTACCACTTAGCCACCAGCCACCTCTCGGCCAATGTCCACCTTTGACTACTAGGCCTTCAGGCAGACATTACCAGGGGACCACGGAGGACTGGTATGTGACATGGGGAAATGGGATGGGATGTAATCTCTTCAGGAAAAAAGCTGATGCACTGAGTGCCAGATCCTGCACGGTCACACCTCTTTTCTCATTGCCTTAATGTTCTGGAGGACATTGAGAATGAGAGGGAGTGCATAAAATACGTTCAGTGATCTCCAATCCAGCTAACAGAGAAGGAGACACCAGGAGGGAGGAGCAGCTGTATGATGTGAAACCCTTCAGAGACAGCCCCTTCAAAACTGTACATGAAAGGGAGCAATGATAGATTGGCCCCCCTGCAGGGCTCCTTTCTTCTTTATCATACTCAGCTGATTCAGTGTTGATGGGAGTGACCTTTCTGTCATCCAAAATGGAAGCTGTTCTGGTAGACCAGGTGGAAGGCTTTGCCAAGGGTTGCACTGAACCATTTCTGGCCCCAGTCCTGCACTGAACCACACAGAAACCCCTATGAATCTTGAGGAGGTCAAAGAAACCTATCTAGGCAAGGGAGCTCTCATCTGACCATCAGCCCCTGTGCACTAAGGAGATAGCTGGCAACAGGAGGACAGAACACTAACATCTGAGATTTGTACCTTTTCCATTTCTAATGTAGCATTTCTGAGATAGGGCGATCAGAACTGCATGCAGTATCACGCTGTGGGCATATCAAAGTGTCATAATATTTTCTTGATTACTCTTAATTTTCATATTTAAAATCTTACATTCCCTTTCAATGTGACAAAAAGAAAGGTAGTGAGCTGCAAAAACCTTATTCTTTACCCAAGCTTCTTGCTACTTTCTTAAGAAGCCAAGTCTCATGTTTTAGTGGCAACATTTATCCTTACCCCTGCCAGGAAGAGATTAGGGTCTCCATGAGAACAAGAATTCAGGTATAAAGAGCTGTCCTGTCTAAACTATGTTAAAATTCTGCAATTAGGAGTTTAAAAATATTTTTGAACTCAGTCATGTTTTTCATGTTCTTGTAATTTATTTGCATTTCCTAATTTCTTATTTAGCAATGGTATCTGCTACTTCAGTGACCTCTTTAGCTAGCTACAAATATAAATAAATAAATACGTACATAAATACATAAAAAATAAAAAGCCACCCACAGAGTTTTTGCCTGTGAATGAAACAGTGTCCACAGTACCTGGGATACAGGCCAACACCAACATCCTGCATTTCTCCATTACTGATGGTGAAACAGTTACAGGTCACCTGTAAAAACAAGGGGGAAAATCCAGGATTACCAGCGTCATTTAGAAATGTCATACCTAACTGAAAGAAACTTTCAAAATAAAATGCAAGGGCATTTTGGTAATTAGATTGCAGATATTCAAGCCCAACACTGATACTCTTTCATTTGAGAGCAATCACATCTGGGACACACTCTCCTGTAAAACTACAGTCAATAAAGAGCAGAAATATTAGTATCCTGCAAAAATGTGAAGTTAAACACATGCAGAGGCCCTATTTTCCTGTCCAGAGGGGAGGAAATATATGAAGCCTGCAAAGCACTGCATATAGACAATACAGTGGGGAACAGTGGCTGTTCTGGCTATACAGAGTAGCTGTTTCTGACCAGACCTGCGTCAAGATGCCACAATATAGTTTATGAAAAACAGTGGAGCCCTAAGAATGAACCACAGCTTTGAGGTAAATAGCTATACTGACTGGGGAAATGCAGCGTGTGCCTGTGTCAACACAAAGAATGAGTGAGTACCTGATGGGTAATCTCTTCCATGACATTCATTTTCATGAGTGGGAAAAGGAGGGATAACTCAAATGGGGAAGCTATAAGACATCTTATTTTAATTATTCTCACCGGAAAAGAGAAATATCTTCTTCCATTTTATATCGCATACCGAACTGTATAGTGAGTTTTTCTCTCACATAGTTTTCAGGATTGAAATGGATTTAGAACTGAGAGGAGAAAAGGAATAATTGCTCACAGCTAGAGAAGAGCCCAAGCTAAAACCCTGGCTCTGAACTTTGGTGGTGTTCAAAATCCAAACCAAGACCCAAATTTTGCAAGTGGCCACTGTTGTTATAATGTATTGACCCAAAAACTAGAATGCAAAAACGTGCTGCATTTTGACGTATTCCAAATCTGGATCTGAATTCTGTGTTAGAGTCCATCTGACTTTATTTGGAATAATGGAGGGGAAATACTTTTTAATTTTTGATAACATGTGAGATATGTCATGTCATCAGTTACACATTGATAAATAGGGCCCTACCAAATTCACAACCCTGAAAAATGTGTCACAGATCGTGAAATCTGGTCTTCTCCCATGAAATCTGGTCTTCTGTGTGCTTTTACCCTATACTATACATATTTCACAGGGGAGACCAGCGTTTCTCAAATTGGGAGTCCTGACCCAAAAGGGATTTGCAAGGTTATGTTAGGGAGGTCACAATATTGCCACCCTTAGTTCTGTGCTGCCTTCAGAGCTGGGCAGCCATAGAGCGGCAGCTGTTGGCCAGGCGCCTAGCTCTGAAGGCAGTGCCTCGCCACTAGCAGTGCAGAAGTAAGGCATAACATAATAATACCATACCCTGCCACCTTTACTTCTATGCTGCTGCTGGAGGTGGCTCTACCTCCAGAGCTGGGATCCCGGCCACTCTCCAGCAGCAGTGCAGAAGTAGGCAGGACTTTGGAGTGGAGCCTGGAACTGGAGCATGGACCTGTAGGTTTTTGCCCGGATCTGGAGTGGAGCCAGAGCAGAGCAATTCAAAAATTTGATTGCTTCAAATCCTTGGAAGCAAGGGTAGCAGTACCGCAACTCTCCCTACAATAACCTTGTGCCCGCCCCCAACTCCTTTTGGGGTCAGGACCGCTACCATTACATCACCATGAAATTTTAGATTTAAATAGCTGAAATCATGACATTTATGATTTTTAAAATCTTATGACCAGGAATTTGACCAAAATGGACTGTGAATTTGGTCCCTTTTCTTTGCAAACATTTCTGTTTATAGAAACACGACTAGTTAGACTATAAGGGTATGTCTACACACCAAAGACAGACCTGCAGCTAGCTCCTGCCAGCAGACTTGGGCTTGCAGGGCTCAGGCTGCGGGGCTGTTTCATTGCTGTGTAGACTTCTTGGCTTGGACTGATGCCCAGGATTTAGGACCATGAGGAGGTAGGAGGGTCCCAGACCTTGGGCGGCAGCCCAAACCCAGACGTCTACACAGCAACGAAACACTCCTGCAGCCCAAGCCCAAGTTGAGTTTTTCTTTGCCATGTAGACAACACATACCCTAAGATAAACAAGAAAAATGTCTGAATCTTTTTTTTTTTAAGTTTGATTTTCCATTGGCATTGTTAATTCTCTGCAGAGTGGGAAAAGAGTTAGTGCGGAGTTCTGGCAGGTGTGAGTTTTAAAAAATCACCGAGTTTCTTCATACAATATAATCGCCCTGAGATTTATGCCTAATTTAAAGAAATACACTGAAACACATAATATTATATTTTACCTCTGGAACTTACAAATTAATAATTGCCATTGTGTTAACCATAAAGAGAAAAATAAAATTCTCCTTCAGAATCATCTAATAAAATCTGATTTAAATGAAGATATATGCAGTAAGGTATGCCTTTTAATGGTTAGATAATAATGGATTAGTCTGTTATTTATGTAACCTTTACAAACATTCCTGATCACTTATGAAAAACATACATCTTAATTACTTCTCTCCTACTGATATTAGATATATAATACCAGACAACACTTCTGAATTAAGATTAGGCCTTGTTAAGTAGCAATGATATATCTTACAAAACTATTGTCATGACTTTGGTATATAGTGAAAGAACAGATTGCCAGGTTTCTTCTCTGTACTGGATTATGCAATAAAAAAGGTCATTCATAGTAGATCTAAATTCATCCCCTTTCTCCAGAAAATCTGCTATGGTATCTCACTCATTATTATCATGAAGTATTTACATTAACTATGTTGACTGCTGAACAGTGCAGATTTTGTGGAGAGCTTTTACAGTTTCCCAATAAGTCTAGTTATTTCTGTAGTGTCGGGTGAAAAATGTTTACACACAAAGTGAAAATAACAAATTTTACTTTCCCCTCTTTTTGTAAACATGCACAAGTTGTGAATTTTCATTACAAAATGTATTTTACCGAGGTGAAAAGAAGATATGCTTCTAGACTCAAACACTGTGAACTTTGGGAAGTTTAAGTCCTGATAAGAAACTTGATAACTCCAAGACCATTGAAATATACTTTTTTCAGGGCAATTAGTTATAAGAAGTAGTTACAAAAAGCAAGTTTAGCTATAATGTTCACTGACAGGAAATATAATGTGTCAGAAGAAAGGAACACCCAGAGGATGACCAAGACAAATTCTGAGTTTTAGGAGAGCTCTACCCCTTTGACACCCATAAGCTCAACAGTAGGATCCAAATGCCTTTGAGTCTCTGCCCACCTCAGTTCCATGATGAGATCTCTCTACTCCTGAGATAACTAAACCATTTAAGGCTTAATCAGAACCTAGAACTGCACCTAGCAGCAAAGTGACAGTCTCTGAAGAGCCCAGAGCACAGGTATAATATGCTCTTGTTCTCTATCCTACCTTAAAAGCATAAGGGATGTATCACCTTCTGGCTGAAGAGTCTGGGTGCTTGTGGTGAAGTGTACAAGTCCCACACTGGCCAAAACAGGATTAATGAGCAGGGGACACTGCCCTGCCACACCAGTGAGAGAGATCTGATTTGGAGGGAGGATCTTAAAAGGGAAAAGCACACCACAGTTGGCAGCAGAGCTAAAAGTGCTGTAAGAAATGAAAGGATATAGACAGAAATTTCCTTGTGTGAACAGGAATTCAAAAGCCTAATACAGAACAATTTTAAAAAGGAATGACAAAAAATCTGGATCAACAAAAAAAGAGGAAGATGATTTTTTTGAATTGTGTCCTAGAGTTGAGGATAATGACATACGTCAGGCTCAGGAAAGGAAAAATGAAGTGTTTTTGTTTAGAGTACTTACAGGCTATTGCAGCTTAAACAAAAATAAACAAACACAAAGATGAACTATGTGAGCACTGTAAGGTAGAAGAAACAATTGATCACCTTTATGGGTATGTAAGGACTTTGATAAAGAAAAAGAAAAGATTTATGAGAAATTTAAAAGGCATAAGGTAGCAAAAGTTACTTTACATCATTTAGTAAAAATATTGGGGAAACGAGGTTGTTATAATACCTGAAAAACATAGGGCAGAACAAGAAAATATACACCATTAGGTATTTAGGAATTATAGTTGGTGGAGGATGTAGACCAGTGGTGGACAACCTATGGACTGTGGCCTGCACGCGGCCCATCAGGGTAATCTGCCGGGGGGCCACCAGACAGTTTGTTTACATTTGCATGGCTGCCAGCACTGTTTCCTGCAGCTCCCATTGGCCAGGAATGGTGAACCACACCCACTGGGAGCTGTGGGCAACCATGCAAATGTAAACAAATTGTCTCGCGGACCCCCAGCGGATTACCCTGACGGGCCGCAGGCTGCCCACCACTGATATAGACCATCTAGTCAAGTCTACTTCTCCATGAAATAGAAAAAACGAAAAGTAGGTGGCAGATGGGAGAGAGGACTGGCTAAAGCCAAGCGCTCCTCACCTAACTGTTCCTTGATGGCCCCTCCCTCAAGAAAGATACATCTTTTGAGGAGACTATTTTTCCATATCAGTCTGTGAGCCTAGTTTTGACCGTAACTCAACAAAAGGCTCTCTGAAGGCAGAGGGATGAACCACATCCCTGGGACAATTCATTTGTGTTTCTTTTGTATTTGTTGAGAACTCTGGAAAGGGCAAGGCTAGCTGTTCAGGGCTGAGGCTCTTACAACTGGCTGGTGAGTTGGAACATCCAGTGTTACAGGGTGGCTTGCCTCTTAAGGGCTCGAAGGCTGGGGCTTGTCAGCCCTGGTTACAGAATGAGGCAAACCTAGGTTGAATCAGGTAATTCCTTGTAAAGGGCAGCAGATGTCTCCAGTGAAGGGGGATGTTCAGGGGGAGAAAATATTCCTAGGAATGAGCAGGCTTCAGCAGAGATTCCTGGGACTGAGACTCCAGTCGGAGAGGCACTGGGAGTGGCCTGCTACAACAGAAAAGGTTCCAGGCAAGAAGGCCTGGGAGTAGGGTGATCAGAGACTGCTAGGAGTGAGCAGGCTCCAGCAGAGTGTCCCGGGAGATGGAACTGAGACTATAGGCAGGAAAGGCCTGGGAGTGACAAGAGGGTAAAGAATGGATTTTGATTTGGGACACTGAGTTTTACTTTTGAGTTTGTTTTATCTGAATAAACCCAGACCCCAAGAAGGGATGTTGTGGATGGACAAAAGGGGTGTGTGGAGTTTAAGTCCTTTGAGGGAGAAATTGTTAGTAGGGCACCACAGAGACACTCCTAGCCACAAGTGGGTGCATGGGAGGCAGCTGACCCAGCCATCACCAGCCAGAGGCTCAAGTGAGTGCAGAGGCCCAGCTCAGAGTCCAGGGGGTGCCCTGAGGAAGGAACTCAGTGACAGTGGCCTTCAAGAGTTGCCCAATGTAGGGCAAGTTACAATTCTGTCCTTTTCATCTCAGGTACTTATATGGTC
Organism: Chelonoidis abingdonii; assembly: GCF_003597395.2. NCBI lineage: Eukaryota > Metazoa > Chordata > Testudines > Testudinidae > Chelonoidis > Chelonoidis abingdonii. Next base: position 147,629,185 of record NC_133771.1, read on the forward strand.
CCCATTACCATATAATATGAGTGCCTCACCATCTTTGACATATTTACCTTCACAAAACCCTGGTCAGGTAGTGAAATACTATCCAAATATTAATTATCCCCATTTTATAGATGAGGAACTGAGGTCAGAGAGTAAATTACTTGTCCAAGCTTACACAGGAAGTCTGTGGTAGAGCAGAGAATTGAACTCAGGTGTCCTGAGTCCTAGGCTAACACCTAAACCATTTGACCACCCTTCCTCTCTCTTTAAAAGGAGGAGTGGAAAGCACAGACAACTGTGGAGAGATGCACGTATGAAGTAGGATAGAGGTACAATTGTGACAATAAAAAATTAACTTTTGCCAAGACATACTGCAGTTATTTCCAGGTCTCAGTAAAAGGGGAAAAACTGTGGCAATCCCACCTGTGTGGTAACTGTAGGCAAATTCTCATTTAAGGATGATCAAACATGTATTTTAATCTACAGTCTGTTGCTATAAATAGGTATGAAACACAGGGTCGGCTCCAGGCCACAGCATGCCAAGCGCGTGCTTGGGCCGGCACGCCGCGCAGGGCGCTCTGCTGGCTGCTGGGAGGGCGGCAGGTGGCTCTGGTGGAGCTGCCGCAGGCGTGGCTGAGGATGGTCCGCTGCTCCCGCAGCTCCGGTGGACCTCCCACAGAAACGCCTGCGGCAGGTCCACCGGAGCCGCGGGACCAGCTGACCGTCCGCAGAAATGCCTGCGGGAGGTCCACCGGAGCCACGGGACCAGCGAGCGGCAGAGCCCCCCCCCGCGGCGTGCCGCCGTGCTTGGGGAAGCGAAATTGCTAGAGCTGGCCCTGATGAAACAGGCAGCCCAAATGACCCTCTTATGGTTGGTTGGTTTTTTTTGTCTTTTAGCCTGGTTACAAAGATTTTAAAAGTCTATGGAAAAGCCTCTACATTAAAAACATTTACAATTAAACAAAACTTTAAGGGGATCCACAAATCAAAGGTAAATATCAGCACCCATCATTTAGAATTCTGCCTAAATATTCACTACAAGAGAAGATGGCAAAGACAAGGACTAGGCAGGTTTATCATGCTTGTCTCTCTCAAGAAATGAAGCCAAGAATGAATTTCATTACACAGCCTTTGAAGAAAACTCTAGCTCACAAAAACTCCTCAGGATTTCCAGACTTTTGTAAAGCCTAGACAATAGCTCTACTTGGTAAATCCACATGGTGCTGCGGAAACAGCACAGTTGAGCAGCCTGTTGAGAAAGGAAGCAAGGCAACAGTTACTGATCAACACTTACTGTGGATAAAAACAACAAAGCAAACCCTCACTAATTACTACAGGAGACATTGTTTCTTGAGGCTTTCTTGGTCATGCTGTTGAGAGTGTGTGCACACACACTAACGACTGTATTGGTTTTCAGCCTTTGTGGGTTTTTTAAGTTAGCCATAGTAATCCAGGGAGAACACACATTACTCCATATGCAGTCCCTTTGAGTGAATATCAGGAGCTCTCCCACTTCCAATTTAGATAGTGTAAGCCACCCAGGGGATCTGGCTAACAAATCTTACATTTGGAGAATGAGTATAAAGAAAGTATGCATCAAATATAGGAGGAACTCCAAACTGCAGACAAAGTGAGAAAGCTTTTTCATCACACCATGAGACAGTGAAGTCAACTTGATTAGGGAGAAATTCAAAAGACATTTCTTCAGAGCAAAGAAAGCTTTCTCCCCTTAATTTCTCAATCTACCAGTTGACCATATTGATTTCCACATAATGGTTATATGGCCTACATATAAGCAGAGCTCAGACAACTTGAAAACTAAAATGCATACAAGATAGGTATGTGATATATTAGATTGTAAGATCTGCAGAGCAGGGACTGTCTCTTACTATGGGTTTGTACCATGCCTGGCATTAGACGTCCTGATCATGACAGGATGTCTTTTGCAAAACAAACACCTAATAATTATAACAGTAACTGTACTGTAATCTTTTAAGTTTTCCTCTCTAAAGCCACAGGAGACAAAGGGTTGACTTCTTCATATATCAATTTCTTGCCTCAAAAAGAATCTTCTACTAACAGTTTCAAAGATGCATCTTGCGGAATGCTCTATAAGAATTTTTGTTCCTGGAATATTAGAAATCTGCTAAAGAGCCAGAAAGATTATACATGATTTGACAACATATGGGAAAGTCTCTGATGGATTAGGAAGCCTCATTCCAGCGATATACTGAGCGAGATTCTGCTCTTGATTATTCTTTTGTAAATCTGGAGATACTCCACTGAAGAACAGAGATTGTGCCCCAGTTCTTATCTGATCTTTTACCAGTTTATACTCCAGATTTGCAGTGGTGTTAGGGAAAGCAGAACTCCAAAACATGGTATCAGAGAGATAAAAAAAGAATGCGTAGCAGAGCACAGCAAAGGGCATCTCCTGTTGAGCCCTGGCCCAGGACTGCTCTGGAACAGTACTAAAGAAGTTTCCTGTTCTCCCACAAAGCAAAAAGGTCCCAGGCTGACCTTCCCACTGGGGTGGATACACTGGTGAGAACCGAACCGTGAATCTCCAATTCGTGATTTGCAGAAAAATGTCTGCTCATGCAGTTTCTGGAAAGGTCCCCCACCCCACAATTAACATGCTACTCATAGGGTTATGTGATGGCTGATGACTGCCTCTATACACAGATGGAGAGATCTTTCTCCCACAATTGTTTATATAACATATAGTTGTCATGTTGTCCAACATTATTTGGATATGTCTGGATATAATGAATGGGAGGAAGGCATTGCAGACTCTATGGACTGCCCAGAGTTCCAGTAAATTGATATGCATTCTGTACTCCCATAGAGTCCAGCCATCTTGTGCTATATGATCATCCATGTAGGGGCATAAGTCACAATGGCTGCCTCAGGAGTTGGTATGAGGAATGGAATCATTACCTGAACCTTTCCCAGTTTTGTTCACCAGATGAGAGAGTTTAAAAACTTTGGGCAGAATTGTTACATTACTACTGACGTTGCCATTCTCTGGTAAGTACACGGAGAGATGCCAGGCTTGTAGGCAGCAAAGATGAAGCCTAACAAATGCTGTCACGTGTGTGCATGAGGCTATGTGCCTGAGGAGGGAATGGCAAGTTCTGAGACTGACCTGATGTCTGAGAGTATCATTGCTTGAGGCCTCTTGAGAGGTAGATACGCTCTTACTGTAGTTGAGTGCAACACTGAGTCTATAAAATTTACGAACCTTGTGGAAGTCAATGTGAAATTTCTGTAATTGATGCAGACATCCAGGGAAGGCAGAAGGCTGACTAGATCACTGTTTGTTCACTGGACTTCCTCACAGGAACTTCTCATCAGAAGCCAGTCGTCCAGGTAAGGGAAGATTGTAGATCTCTCTCTTCTTATCCAAGCTCCCACTATTGAAAAAACATTTGCAAAGAGCCTGGTGGCTGTAGCTAGACCAAAGAGGAGGACTCTGAATTGGTAATGCTCTTGATTGAAGAGAAACCTGGTGTGGGCTGGGTGGATGTCTTTGTGCAAATATACATATTTCATATCAAGAGCCATGAACCATGTGTCCTTTAATGAGGGAATTATTCATGCCAAAAATATCATGAAGAATTTTAGTTTTCAAATGAACCTGTTCCGCTGTCTCCATCTGAGACTTGGCCTCCATCCCACATTCTTCTTGGGGATCAGGAAGTAAGAGAATAGAATCCCTTCCCTTTATTTTGAGGTGGAACCTTTTCTATGGCTCCCTTGAGGAGAATGTAGTTCTCTGTTTTCACAGAATCTCCTAATGAGAGTGGTCCCTGAAAAGGAACCAGGAAGGGGATTGTGGGTAGGACTACCAGAAACTTGATCAGATAACCGCCACAAATAATCTCTAATACTCATTTGTCTGTGTTAGGGCCCTTAAGTTTTTGGCAAATTGGCTAAGGCAGCCTCTGAATATCAAAGGAGGGAAATGAAGCAGAATCAATAAAGGGACATGGATCTCAACTGCCCCATCAAATGAAACTTTGACTAGGGGGTGTGATACAGCATGGCCAGAAGGCAGCATAAGAGTGTTAGCAGGGGGCCTTATTCCCTGCCAAGGGAGGAAGGTTTGCTTTAGATTAACTAGAACAG